>NW_016107343.1:4500056-4501831 GCF_001604975.1 Cebus imitator | reverse complement strand
TTTTTTTGAGACGGAGTTTTGCTTTGTTGCCCAGGCTCCAGTGCAATGGTGTGATCTTGACTCACCATAATCTCTGCCTCCTGGGTTCAAGCAATTTTCCTGCCTCAGCTTCCCCAGTAGCTGGATTTACAGGCACCTGCCATCATGCCTAATTATTTTTTTTTTGTATATTTGTAGGGATGGGGTTTCACCATGTTGTCCAGGCTGGTCTTGAACTCCTGACCTCAAATGATCCACCTGCCTTGGCCTTCCCAAAGTGCTGGAATTACAGTCGTGAGCCACTGCGCCTGGCCAAGCTTCTCAATTCTTTTCCCAGCTCAGGGTAGATTTGTAGAGGGGATAGTTGAGAACAGAAAAGAGGTGACAGTTTCCAAAGAGCTGTTTTAAATAATTTTCTTTGATGATGCCTGTATACTAACTTCTCTCTTTATGGAGGGCCCATCAGCCTAGAAATGAGATGGATCACAGAGAGAGTGAGAACTCCTCAACATCAGTGATAGAGTCATGATGAGAAGCAGCTGTGGTTCTAATGATGCGAATTAGCTGTTGTTGGAATCTTCCTTGAAAACAGTGTTGAGGTTCAGTTGTAGGGAACTTTTTATTTGCTCCTTTTTTTCATTGATTTAACTAAGCTTTCAAGTTGTGTATTCTTGCATAGGAACTGGAGATTCATAGATTAATAGAATATATCTGTGCTTTAGAGTTTATATCCTAGAATGAAAAACCGAATTTCAAATACATTTCAACAGTATGGTAAATGTTGGGGATATATTTCACATATATACCAAGTACCATTAGAGCCCAGGGGAGGTAGCACACTTTGTGTTCTGTTGAGATATCCTGAAAGATGTAACTCTCTTAATTGAGTTTTAAGGCTAAGTAAGAGCCAGGTGGACAAAATCATAGGCAATTGACCTCCCAGTGGTTCCTGAAACCATTGCCAAGAATTTCTTAGAAACAAAGTGGAAAGGAGAGCTGTTGATAGGCTGAATTGCACTAAAGATAGTAAAGATGGATTCCAGATGAGTATTTAACATTGATTCCCAGCAAAATTCTAAAATAGATTGTTTAAAAGAGGGCTTGCTAGTAATTAGAAGGGAAATAGTGATCTTAGGGAGTCAATTTAGTTTTGGTCAGAACAAATTAATATTAACAATGTTGTTTTTTAATTTTATAAAAGCAATGCATATTTATTACAGAATTTTGGGAATTAAAGTTTAAAGTTTTTAAAAGAATAACCATTTATATTATGACCATCCAAAGATAACTGCTAATATTTGGATGCATATCTCTTCAGGTTTTTCTCTTTAGTGATTTTACATGCTTGTATTTTATTTTTTTGAACATAATTGGGATCATACTGTACACATGGTTTTGGAATCTGCTCTTCTGCTAAATAATAGGTTGTGGATATTTTCGTAAGACCTTAAAATATTCTTTGAGTGTATGATTTTTAATGGTTACATAGTAGTTCAATATAAATATTTATTTAATCTGTCCTATTACTGGATACATGGATTGTTTCAACTTTTAAAATATCATAAATCATTGTACATAAATCATTGTAGGAATCAGTTTCTTTATTTATTCCCATAAAATGAAATGAATGGATCAAAGGATATGGTTCTTTTTAGTTATAGTCCCATATTGCTTTCCAAAAGGTGCTACCAGTTTACACTCCCACTAGAGGTAATGAGAATGCCAGTTTGCCTACTTTGTTAAATTATTATTATTATGGGCCGGGCGCGGTGGCTCAAGCCTGTAATCCCAGCACT
>NW_016107343.1:4492724-4497724 GCF_001604975.1 Cebus imitator | reverse complement strand
AGTGGCTGTTGTGTACCTAGCAGGTTAATAAAAAGCTTTGTAATGAAAGAAATTAACCTTTGCAGGGAAATTGATTAGTTAGAGAAGGATCTACAATTAAACCAATACAGTGACAATCAGATGTTTATGGAGGAAACATAACTGAAGACTCCTGCTTATTTCTTCATGACGTTTTGGATATGTGTGTGCCCTTATGTTAGGAATCAGAATAGTTGTAACTTCAGGTTCTTGAGACAATGCTTCTTGGTGGGATCCTGTGGATTTCCTCAGTATAGGAAATCTTTACTCCTGCAGGTGGCAGAGTTTGTGGATGAGCGACCAGAAGAGGTGAAGCAGATGGAGGCCTTTCGTTCCAGTGCCAAATGGAAGCTTCTGGGAGGTGAGTTCCAACAAAACACACATCTAAATTTCCATTAGTAGGGGAGGTCTTTTTTCTTTTCCTATACTTTTCTTTTAGAAGAATGCATAATTTGTTTTAGCTTTTCATTGATCCTGAAAAATATAGCAGGAAAAAGGAATCTGGACTTCTTCAGAGGTAGTAAGACATGGGAACTTAGAGACCAAATATTCCTTTCTCTTATATTTTGGCATTAGGGTTACTGAGGTTGGTGACTAATTTGGAGGCCTTTGAGTACCCATTCCTCTTTGACCCAGAATAGGAGAGCACTTGATATAGGCAAGACTTCAGGGGAGTTTACAAGAAACAGGAACAGAATTTGGAGACATTAGCTACCTCTGTCCTCTTTCACAATGAAGCAGCTCATTTCTGGGGGGTCAAGGACCAATGTTTTTTGTTCTGTTTATTTGTGTTAGTAAATTTCTCTCTTCTTTCCTTAAATATTGGTATTTTACAGTGCATTACCCTCCACTTGCCCACTCTAGACTCTTCTTAAGCTAGTATTTATAATTTAACTGTCTTTAAAAAAATGTAAGTCCTTGAGAATTGGATAAAAAGCATTTGTTTATCACATCTGTTTGAGCATAGTCTAGTCTTATTTGTCATGATATTCCCCTGTCTAGCACGAGGAGCTACCTAGTAAATATTTGTAGAATTGTTGAATAGCTAGTAGAGTTTTGATTTTTGTAGCCTAATCAGAATACTTTTCCAAAGAAAATCTTTTGATCTCTATATCTGTTTGTCTAGGAAGACACACACACACACAGACACACACAATACTTTTTCTTCTGTATCTGAATGTTTAGAAAGACACACACACATGCACACACACAGAGTGCTTTTTCTTCTGTATCTGAATGTGTAGAAAGTCACACACACACATACACACACACACACACTCTCTCTCTCTCTCTCTCTCTCTCCCCCCCCGTCCCCCTCCCTCTCTCCCTCCCTTCCTCTTCCCCCTCCCCCTCTCCTTTTCTTCTGCCTTACTCCCACTTCCCTATCCCAATTTATTACTGGAAATATGCTCACCAATCTCTGACCCTTACTTCCTTTAGATTTGCTGTTAGGCTCCCCACAGACATCATACTTTTCTCTGTGGAGTGGATTCTAATCAGATAGGCCTGTTCCCCAAGCTAAAGGAGTTGACTTCGTTTAACTGATCTATTTAACAAGTATTCATCAGGTCCTGCCTAGCTGTTATTTGTATTTGGGCTATGGAGCTCAATGACAAGAAATAGAGGTAGAGGAAGAACTGGAATTTGAAACCGTTCCAGTTGATATAGATATTCTATTCTGCGGTGCCTCTGAAAATGGAAAGTCTCAAACTATGTATTTTCACTTTAAAGATTTACATATTTTAAAGATTGCACATGGACTCTGGAGTCAAATAGAGTTGAATTTAAATATATCTCCACCACTTATTAGCAGTATGACTTTGGCAAGTTAATCTTTCTGAGTATCAGCTTCCTCATGTGTAAAATGGAAATGACAATATTTATGTCCCAGGCTTGTTATGAGAATTGAATCAGGTAACCTCTATAAAACATTGGCACACAGTAGGTGATTGGTAAATGCTTGTTCCTTTTTTTTTTCTTTTGGTGGGGATTTTTCCCCTCTCTAATAGAGAGCACAGTGAAATGGATTAAATAGTTAACAACATTTTATTTTGATGTTCACTGGTTTAGTCAATTTACCTTTTGAAAGAAGGGTGAGTATGAACTATAAAGTATCTAGACTAAATATCAGTAGGAGCCACTGTCTGCTAACTCTGCACAAATGAGGGTTTAGAAAGAGCATTGGACTGGGAGTTAGAAGACTTGGATTCTGGCCTGTGTCTTCATCTTAGTGGCTGTGACCTTAGGTCAGAAATCACTCAGCTCCTCAGCTGAAAACATCATGCTGTAATACAAGGGTACCTGCCCTGCTTATCTTATAGAGTATAATATGAAAAATGTACTGGAAATACTTTGCAAATTTATGACTTGGTAGGCTAATAAGAGGGGTTATTCTTAAGATATTCATGAATGTTGTTTGCTGCCCCTAAGCAAGGAAACTGCAGGCCTTTTGGGCTTTCTGAGCAATTCTGAGGTATGTGCTGCTGGAGCATCTTTTGAAACTGGGTGTGAAGTGGGTTCAGAGGGATAGAGCATTTGTGGGAATCTGACTATTTGTTATTTGTATTTAGGCCACAACGAAGACCTACCCTCACATGGGCATTTTCGTCATGATACCCCAGATTCATCTCCTAGGAGAGTCCATCATGATACCCCGGATTCATCTCCTAGGAGGGCCCGTCATGACTCCCCAGATCCTTCTCTCCTCAGAGGGGCTTGTCATGACTCAGACACATCTCCCCAGAGGATCCGTCATGACACCTCAGATACTTCACCCCCAAGGAGGGCCCGTCATGATTCTCCTGATCCTTCTCCCCCCAGGAAGCCTCAGCATAATTCTTCAGGTGCATCTCCTAGGAGAGCCCGTCATGATTCACCAGATTGCTCTCCTCCTAGGCGAGCCCGTCATGATTCACCAGATCCCTCTCCTCCTAGGCGAGCCCGTCATGATTCCTCAGATCCCTCTCCTCCTAGGCGAGCCCGTCATGATTCCTCAGATCCCTCTCCTCCTAGGCGAGCCCGTCATGATTCCCCAGATCCCTCTCCTCCTAGGCGAGCCCGTCATGATTCACCAGATCCCTCTCCTCCTAGGCGAGCCCGTCATGATTCCTCAGATACCTCTCCCCCCAGAAGGGCCCATAACAACTCCCCTGACACATCTCAACCTAGGAGGACTCTTGGCTCTTCAGACACACAGCAGCTCAGAAGGGCTCGTCATGACTCCCCTGATTTGGCTCCTAATGTCACTCATTCCCTGCCCAGAACCAAAAGTAGGAAAGCCCCAGAAAGAGCCTCTAGCAAGACTTCTTCACATTGGAAGGAGTCAGGAGCCTCTCATTCGTCTCTCCCAAAGAACAGCAAATATGAGTATGACTCTGACCTCTCTCCTCCACGAAAAAAGCAAGCAAAATCCCATTTTGGAGATAAGCAGCAGCTTGATTCCAAAGGTGAGCATATGACTGTCCACAAGAGGGATGTATGTATTCCTGGGAGCTTTCTTTTGGCCCTTTACTTGCTTTATAAGGTGTCAGAATGGAGTTTCTTTGGGAAAGTTTTGAAAAGTGAGAGGCAGGGGTTGGGAGAGTTAAAAAATTATGGTGGCAGGGAGGAAGGTTTTCATATATCTTTTTATTTACTTGTCCCACCCCATATAAAAGTACAATTTTTTTTTTTGTTGCAGAAGCTTTAGAATGTACAGAAGTATATAAAAAGAAAAGTGACACAAAATTCTGTTATTTAGAGGCAGTTGTTAGTGTTGCAGCCAGGGTCGTCTTAATCTTTTCTGGTTTTTGATTTGCATTTTTGATTTGCATTTTTGATATAGTTGAGCTCTGGCTATGCAGAATATTTGTATTGCATTTGTAATCTTGTCTGCTGTCCTTTCTTAACATAGTCTTCCTCAGGCCATAAAAACATCTTTATGTTAATACAATTTTAATAGTGTTCCATTACATAAAATTACTTAACCATTTTTCTAATAATGAAGGTTTTTGGTTATTTCTAAGTTTTTGCTTCTGCAAGTCTGTACAAACATCTTGTACATAAAGTGTTGTCCCCATTTTTGATTATTTCCTTATCTATTTCTAGATAGATTTCCTGGAAATTCATCCACTTCTATATAGGTCTCCTAGAAAGCTGAGAAGTTGATGTACTGGGTCAGAAGATGTGGGCATTTTAAAGACTGTCGATACATATTGCAGATTGCTCTTTGGGAGGTGATTTGTGATGCTTATACAGTCACGAGAACTTAGGCCTGTGTAGTGAATTTCTTTACTCCCTCTTTTGTTTCTAGGAACTATTTTAATTTTAAAATTAAAGTACTTTGTTATCCTTTAGTCTGAGGATATCAGAGTGTATTCTAGGTATTTCTGACTTTTGCCACACTATGGAGCACTGACTACAAATTGTTTTGTCTGTCCATGGGTGGGATAACTGACATAGAGGAATGTGTGGAGATCTCACACACCAGTTACAGTCACTGGTCACTTGGTAATAGAATGCCGTCTTCTACCTGTTGGTCTTAAAAGTTGTTTCTGACTTTGCTTTTCTCCTATGTCATTCATACTTATGTTTAGGTTAATGAGAATTCTTCATAGGAAAACTAAATAAGTATTGTACATTAGCTTGGTAAGTCATTTTTTTTAGATTCTTCCAAGGGGATTAAAGAATTCTTTGGCCAGGCATGGTGGCTCAAGCCTGTGATCCCAGCACTTTGGGAGGCCAAGACGGGCAGATTACCTGAAGTCAGGAGTTCAAAACCAGCCTGGCCAACATGGCAAAACCCTTTCTCTACTAAAAAACACAAAAATTAGCCGGGTGTGGTGGCGCACGCCTGTAGTTCCAGCTACTTGGGAGGCTGAGACACAAGAATGACTTGAACCCAGTAGGCAGAGGTTGCAGTGAGCTGAGATGATGCTACTGTACTCCAGCCTGAGACTGTCTCAAAAAAAAATGAAGCAGAAAAAACCCGCAAAAAAAGAAGA
>NW_016107343.1:4469176-4492649 GCF_001604975.1 Cebus imitator | reverse complement strand
TTCTCCCAGCCATAGAGATTTCATGTAAGTTCTTCACCTAGGGGACATCAGAGTCACACAGATTCTTTCCTTCTATCCAGGTGACTGCCAGAAAGCAACTGATTCAGACTGTTCTTCTCCACGGCATAAACAAAGTACAGGGCACCAGGATTCTGATTCAGATCTGTCACCTCCACGGAATAGACCTAGGCACCGGAGCTCTGATTCTGACCTCTCTCCACCAAGGAGGAGACAGAGGACCAAATCTTCTGATTCTGACCTGTCCCCACCTCGAAGGAGTCAGCCACCTGGAAAGAAGGTCAGGATTTTCAGGAGCTATGTCCTTCTTTTCGCATGACTCTTCTCTCCCAGCTTTATATGTGTCCCAGAGAATCAAGCCAAAGGAGGAGGATGTAGCTTTTAGAAGTGTAGTAAATCTTAGTTAAAAGGACCTTTGGATCTCTTTCTTTCTGAGGGCAAACTGGCTATAACCCAGCCTAGGTGGATTTATAGATACCACATTTCCCAAGTCGCTTCTGCTTTTATAGCCTCTTAATTCTACAAATCTCATTTTAGCAGGTCCAGAAAAACTTCCTATTTTCTTAGGAATAAACTGAGGATTGTAATTTGCAGAGTGGAGTTTGGGGCATAAGCATTGTGTCAAACAAATCACATATTGAAATTCTCCTTCTGCCACTTAATTGTCTGTGGGATTTGGGCAAGATGCTTAATATCGCTAAACCTCAGTTTCTTTATCTGTAAATTGTGGTTAATAGTAGTACCTACTGTGTAAGGTTGTGATGATTAAGCCAGTGTAAGTAAATCTCTTAGCATAGTGTCTGCATCTAGTGTAAGCATCTGGTGTTGGTGATTTACTAGTATAAATTGACCTATAGGTCTCTGTATCCAGAGCTTAAGAAGAGACACTTAAAATACGAAACTACTTTTAGAAATTATGTTGTCTGGGAAGTTAATGTTTTGTTCTAAGTTCATGATAAAGCTTGATGAATTAGCCAAAAAACCCAAAACTCCATATGAACCTTGAGTAATTCAAGAATTCAAAGTAATTCTTTACTACTATTGTAAAGAACATTAATAGTAGTAAAGGAATCTGATTTGTGAGTGGTTAAGAAACAGAATGATGGAGCCTGTGGTGTGCATTTTTCTCCCCAATGCAGACTTACCAGGCAAATCTTGTCTGTTGAAGAAGGGTCTGAGAAGACTGGTCCTGGCAGGGTAGACCAGCCTTTTCTTTACCCAGGGAGTGAGGGTCTTCTCTTTTCTGGAAAAAAGAGGTCTCTATTTCAGCTGGACTCCTTGACATTTTATGTATCCATTTAGTTCGTGGACAACTTAGTATTAGTCCAATTTAGTTGCTTAAGGATATCAGGATATACTGTGTGCTTCATTTGTGGGCTAGTTTGCTATCTTGATAGTAAGTGGAAATTAGCAAAAAGTTTTCATTTGGTTAGATCTTCTGTTATTACCCTGAAATACATCCACAATTTAAGGATCTTAGGTTTGCTTGAGTTTGTATTTTAAATGGAATATTTTGTCAGTGTGGGTCTCTAATGGAAGACTTAGTGCTTTATACTGGCTTCTGATCAGATGATCTGAGAGAATCTTCATGTGCAGTTTCTATACTGAAAAGTCAGAAATGCAAATGCATAGCCCTCCCTTTAATATATGTTCGTTTGTGTTTCTCTTTACTCTTAAACTTGATGGTATTAATTTTTTTATGAAATTAGATTTTCTTTCTTTTATAGTTTTTGAATCTTGTGATAATTAATGAGTATATAAAGCTAGAGTTTTAGGTTTAATTATTGCTGGTCATCAGACACAAATGCATCTAACTGTGTACCCATGGAGCCTACTGCCACATCATCCCATTAATGTTGGATGCTCCCTTTTCCATTGCATAGGCTGCATACATGTATTCTGGGGCTAAAACTGGGTTGGTGTTAACTGACATACAGCGAGAGCAGCAGGAGCTCAAGAAACAGGACCAAGAAACCATGGCATTTGAAGGTAAAAATATGAAAGCACAGAGACCAATCTAGGCTCGTGTTGTTTTTTTTTAAAAAACGTAGCTCACTGTACCTGATATTTTAAACTTCTAATTGCTATCAAATTTCAGCTCTGGTTTTATGCATCATTATAACTTCTTACTGAGTCCCAGTGTTTCTTTCCTTCTTGAAAAATGCCATTTTGGCTGGGCGCAGTGGCCCATGCCTGTAATCCCAGCACTTTTGAGAGGCCACGGCAGGTGGATCAGCTGAGGCCAGCAGTTCAAGACCAGCCTGGCTAACATGGTAAAACCCTGTCTCTACTAAAAATACAAAAAAATTAGCTGTACGTGGTGGTGTGTGGCTGTAATCCCACCTAATCGGGAGGCTGAGACAGGAAAATCGCTTGAACCTGAAAGGCGGAGGTTGCAGTGAGCCAAGATTGTGCCACTGCACTCCAGCCTGAGCAACAGAGCAAGACTTCGCCTCAAAAAAAAAAAAAAAAAAAAAAAGGAAAAAAGCCATTTCTCGGGCCCAGTGCCAATATGCACCTAAATGTTGGTAGGGACTACCTTGGTCTGGCTGCAAAAGTTCTTATCTAGCATTAGAATACCAAGCGGTTGATTCGATCTTTTAGAATGTTGTTTTTGATTTTGATTCTGATATTTGAGTATAATTTTCCTTTGCAGCTGAATTTCAATATGCTGAAACTGTATTTCGAGATAAGTCCGGTCGTAAGAGGAATTTGAAACTCGAACGTTTAGAGCAAAGGAGGAAAGCAGAAAAGGACTCAGAGAGAGATGAGCTGTATGCCCAGTGGGGAAAAGGGTAAGGGAACCACTGAAAGGGTAAACAAAACGGCAGTGACTGGAACAAGTCATTTCTCTGCTCTTCTGACCACTCACTTTCTTATTATGCCTTTAGAGCTGTTATCAGTAATGGGAAATTTGGTGTGCGAATCTTCTTTGTAGGATGTTGATATATTCCATACTTCCAGTGGGTATTCTGGGAATTTTACCCTGTTCAGTATTTGGCCTAGGCTACTAGAAAGAGGAGATTCTCCAAATTTAGCAGTATGGTCCATCTCATGTAGAAATGGAAATGTCATACAGGATAGCAAACACTCTTGGTTCATTTTTGCCCAGGCTTGCCCAGAGCCGGCAACAGCAACAGAATGTGGAGGATGCAATGAAAGAGATGCAAAAGCCTCTGGCCCGCTATATTGATGATGAAGACCTGGATAAGATGCTAAGAGAACAAGAAAGAGAAGGGGACCCCATGGCTAACTTCATCAAGAAGAATAAGGCCAAGGAGAACAAGAATAAGAAAGGTGGGACTTCTGGGAATCGGCAGAGTTGGAGGTGACTGTGAAGATTGAGAATCATTAGGGTACTGATACATAGCTATATGTAAGGAAGGATTTTCCAAATAACTTAAATTCATTGTGAGTTTACATTCAACTCGGTTGGTATTTCTATATAAAAATTTTTCAGGGCCAGGTGCAGTGGCTCATGCTTGTAACCCACTTTAGGAGGCTGAGGTGGGTGGATCCCCTGAGGTCAAGAGTTCGAGACCAGCCTGGCCAACATGATGAAACCCTGTCTCTACTAAAAATACAAAAAAATTAGACAGGCGTGGTGGTGCAAGCCTGTAATCCCAGCTACTTGGGAGGCTGAGACGCGAGAATTGCTTGAACCAGGGAGGCAGAGGTTCCAGTGAGCCGAGATTGTGTCACTGCACTCCACCCTGGGCAACAGAGTAAGACTCTTTCTCTAAAAAAAAAAAAAAAATAGTCCATATTGCCACCCAGCTCTGAATTAAATTATGTCATTAACTAAATACTTTTTTGTTACTCCTCTCATTAGTGAGACCTCGCTACAGTGGTCCAGCACCTCCTCCCAACAGATTTAATATCTGGCCTGGATATCGCTGGGACGGAGTGGACAGGTAAGCCTGAGTATTTCTTACATTTTTATTTTCTCTTCTACCTGACTGTAACCTTCCCTAACCACTATAAATTGCTCTACACTTCATTTCTTTCTCTGCTTTAATCACAGGGTGAAAAATACGCACTTTGCTTGCTTCTGTCTCTGAGGTCCACAAATCCTATTTCTCATGCTTAGAACACTCTTCCTTCTGTTTTCTTTTCAAAATACTTTTTAAAGCTCTGAACAGACAACTCAGGTGGTTCAGATAAGATACCCTTTGTTTTGGACATTGGTTACTTTTAATGTTATTTTCTAAGGTTTAGAGAGGATGAATGATGAGTTGTAGTCTGGAGCCTTCTATATGATATATCTTTTAAAATGTAGCCTTTGAACCCTTATTCCCTTTATGGTCTTAGGAGGGAGTCAATTTAATGTCTCACAGTCCTTACCACCTCATCTGTCTACCTACCAGCATCTGTACTCACATACTTACTTCCTATCTGTTGGATGAGCTATATTTACTTCCAACCAAAGTCAGTCAGTCAGTCCCTGTACTCACGTATTAGATACCATCTACTCCTGCCTACTAAAGGACATTGTTTTAGTATCTAGCACAATAATTCTCAAACTTTTTATCTCAGGACCCTTTTATACTCTTTTTTTTTTTTTTGAAACAAAGTCTCACTCTGTCCCCCAGGCTGGAGTACAGTGGCAGGATCTCGGCTCACTGCAACCTCTACCTCCCAGGTTCAAGCAATTCTCTGCCTCAGCCTCCTGAGTAGCTGGGATTACAGGTACCTGCCACCATGCCTGGCTAATTTTTGTATTTTTAGTAGAGATGGAGTTTCACCATGTGGCCAGGCTGGTCTTGAACTCCTGACCTCGTGATTCACCCACCTCAGCCTCCCAAAGTGCTGGGATTACAGGCGTGAGCCACCGTGCCTGGCCACTCTTTTTTTTTTTTTTTTTTGAGCTAGAGTCTTGCTCTGTTACCCAGGCTGGAGTGTAGTGGTGTGATCTCCACCTCCTGGGTTCAGGTGATTCTCATGCTTCAGCCACCTGAGTAGTTGGGATTACAGGCGTGTGTCATCATACCCAGCTAATTTTTGTATTTTTGGTGGAGACAGGGTTTTGCCACATTGGCCAGGCTGATCTCAAATTACTGGCCTTGTAAGATCTCTTGCCTCGGCTTCCCAAAGTATTGGGAATACAGGCTTGAGCCACCATGCCCAGCCTATACTCTTAAAAATTACCGATGACCTCAAAAAGCTTTTGTTTATGTGGATTATATGTATTGATATTTACCATATTAGAAATTAAAACTCAGACATTTAAAAAGTGTTCATTCTAAAAAATAACCCATTACATGTTAACATAATTACTGTATTTTTAAATGAAAAAGAGTTATATTTTCCAAGTGAAAAAAATAGAAGGGTGGCATTGATTTACATTTTTACAAATCTCATTAATGTCTGACTTAATAGTAGGTAACTTGATTCTGTATATGTCTGTTGTGGTATGTTGTTCAGTTGAAGTATAGGAAGAAAATTTAGCCTCACACATAGGTAGTTAGAAAGAGAAGGCATATTATATTTCTCAGTGTTACACAAAAACTCAGCGAGTGCTGGTTTCTTAAAGGTTAGTTATGTGGAACCTGAAACCAGATCAAAGAACTTCCATTACTGTTATATTAATATTTTTTATACTTTGGATCTTTTACCCATGCATGATTTTATAACATCATGCCTTGGTCATTTGTAAAATATTGGTTTGCTGAGTTTTTCAGACCTTCCAAATGTTGACATATTTCCACTATACAATATCAGAAAATCACTTTTGTTAGCATCACTTCCAGTCTCATCACAAAAGTCTTTAAATAATAGGAGGTTAAAGAATTCACAGTTTTTCAAAATTCTAATTTACACTTGAAAGTTTAAATATTGTCACTGACAACAAATATTGCCAGTTGTTTTTTTTCACGTAAAGCTTACTTTGTACAATAGCTTTTTTGTAGATTCCACCAGATTTTGTACCCAGAGGGCTAGAGGGTCATTTCATCTTTGCATACAGTTTTATTTCTTACTTCCCAATCTAGATGCTTTTGTTTCTTTTTCTTGCCCTGTTGCATTAGCTAGCACTTCAGTGCAGATGTTGAATAGAAGTTGTGAGAGCAGACGTCTTTGCTTTATTTCTAATCTCAGGAGGAAAACATTTAGTTTTTTTTCCCTTAAATGTGTGGTAAGCTGTAGGTTTTTTTGTAGATACCCTTTATTGAGTTAAAGTTCCCTTCTATTCCTGTTTTGCTGAGAGTTTTGTTTTCAGGAATGTATGTTCGTTTTTGTTCAAAATATTTTCTAACTGTCGTTTTGGTTTATTCTTTGCTCCATGGGCTATTTAGGAGTGCATTAATGCCAAATATTTGGACTTTTCTAGGTATCTTACTGCTGTTTACTTGTAATTTAATTCAATTTTTATCAGATAATATACTCTGTAATATTTTGATCTTTTGAAATTTGTTGTCCAGGGGTGATGGCTTAGTCTGGTAATCCCAACACATTGGGAGCCTGAGGCAAGTGGATTGCTTGAGTGCAGGAGTTTGAGAACAGCCTGGGCAACATGGCAAAACCCTGTCTTTACAAAAAAAAATGCAAAAATTAGTCAGGCCTGGTGACACACGTCGGACATGGTGACATACAGGTAGTCCCAGCTACTCAGAAGGCTGAGGTGGGAGGATCACTGAGCCCAGGGAGGTTGAGGCTGCAATGTGCTGTGATTGCACCACTGCACTCCAGCCTGGATGACAGAGTGAGACGCTGTCTCAAAAAACAGCAATAAAAATGAAATTTGTTAAGATGTGTTTTATGGCCCAGTATATTGTCTGTCTTCTGAATGTTTCACTTGCACTTGAAGAGAGCATATATTCTGTAGCTGTTTAAGGTAGTGTTTTATAAAATGTCAGTGAGGTCAAGGTGATTAATAGTGTTTAGATCTTAGATCGCCTGTATTCTGTTTTTTTTTTTTGTCTTTGTATTTTTCTCTCAGTTATTGTCACTTGTGGATTTTGTGTTTTGGGTGTTTTGTTTTTCAACTCCAAAATTTCCATTTAATAGCTTACATTTCTCTGCTGAGATTTCCCATCTGTTCATTATGAGACATTTTCCTCATCTTGAAAATATTTATGATTTGTAATTGGTGCTTTGAAGTCCTGTCTGCTAATTGCAACATTGTGATTCACCACAGGATTGGTTTCTATTGACAACTTTTTCTTCAGAGTGTATTATATTTTCCTGTTTATTTACCTGTTTGGTCACTTTTAAAAATTGTTACTAAAATTGTTACTAGACATCATAAATGATACACTGTAGAGACTTTGAGTTGTTACATTGTATTCCTCTTAAGTGTGTTGGTTTTTATTCTAGGAGGTAGTTAACATGGCTAAACTCCAAATTGTCTCCTTTGCAGTGGACCACAGCTAAAATCTCTGCTCAATTCTTTTAGTTTCTAGCTGGCATTTTTTTTTTTAATTTTTTCTATTTTTTATTTTTTATTTTTATTGGCTGGATGGCATTTTCTCTGCACATGTGTTGTTCAACAGTTAGCCAAGGATTTGAGTAGAGTTTGTATGCAGAGTTTGAGGTTCATCCCTTTTGTAGTTCCTTCTCTTCCAAAATTTCCCCCCTAATTTCCTAGCTGTTCTGCCCACTTTGTACTAACTCCTCAAGCCAGTAAGCCTGTGGATTTCTGCCTTCCTGAGCTATGTTGTTAGGGAAGTTGCCCTTCAGCAAAAGGACTCACAGATTCATTTCACATATACTTCACCCAGTTTATGCTTGCTTTTGGTCACTCTTCCACACCCTCAAATACTTGCATTTTAAAATTTTGTCTGGGTTTTATAATTGCTAATTGAGGATAGGTTAGTCTGTTCAGGTTACTCTGCAATGTGACTTCACCTCTCTACCTTATATGGGCCTAAGGCATTGTCTTCTGTCCCTCTGGGTGCCATCAAAATCCAACAGCCAAGTGTGGTGGCACGTGTCTGCAGTACCAGCTACTTGGAGGCTGAGGCAGGAAGATCGCTTGAAGCCAAGAGTTTGAGTCCAAGCTGGGCAACATAGTGAGACCCTATCTCTAGAATTAAAAAAAAATGTAATGCTCTTCTTTCTGATGTTGGCAGATATGTATAGGATGACTCTAGTTTCTTATATTGGCAGATATCTTTAGGGTGGCTGTGGTTACAGGCTAGCTTATAGTTCCATTTGCAATTCACTGTATGTAGGCTTTTTGGTAGAAGGAGGATTTGTCAGAATACTAATTTGCCATACATAGAGCCAGAAGTAGATCTTTTTATAGCACAAGCCTACAGATGTTCCCTGCTATCGAGTTTTTTGTTTGTTTGTTTGTTTTTTAATTTTTGGATCCAAAACTTAGAATTCTCCCTGACCTAGTTTTTTACAAGTGTTTAATTTGTCTTCATCTTTCTCAGTCTCTTTTTTCCACTTCTTGTTCTTATTTTGTCCTAGATTTCTCCTCTTATTTCCCTTTGTCACCCGTGCTGCCTTTCTGTTGTTCATCTTTCATCGTCTTTTCTAATTTTGTCTCTTTTTGGCCCCCTGCAAGGGAATATTTCCAGAACAGATATTTAGTATTTTACAGTTGGAAAAACCTATAAGATAATTACCCAGCCCCTATTAATTAAAAGACAAACGGAGGCCCAATAAATAAGCAGTTTGCCTAGAGTCATGCAACTCCCCTGAGAAAGCTGGAATTAAAACTCTGTGTTCCTGATTCTCTGGTCCAAAGCTCTTTCCACTGTGACTTCTCCTGCAGTTTGTTTTCTGATTCTGCTTTGGATTTGGTGTTTGTTATTTATATGTTCTTTGTATTATCATATTCAGGTAAATCTCTTAAGACCTTATTTCCTAGGTAAAATCCACCAAGGTGGATTCCTTAGTGCTTTGGAATACCTTCCATGCTTCTAAGGTTGGAGAGGATGTCATTTATAATAAGCTTCCCTTCTTTTTTTGAGACGAAATTTCGCTCATCACTAAGCTGGAGTGCAGTGGCATGATCTTGGCTCACTGCAACTTCTACCTTCTGGGTTCAAGCCATTGTCCTGCCTCAGCCTCCCGAGTAGCTGAGATTACAGGTGTGTGCCATCATGACCCGCTAATTTTTGTATTTTTAGTAGAGACAGAGTTTCACCATGTTGGCCACGCTGGTCTCAAACTCCTGACTTCAGGTGATCTACCCGCCTTGGCCTTCCAAAGTGCTGGGATTACAGGCATGAGCTACTGTGCCTGGCCAAACTTCCCTTCTTTTCTTTTTTTTTTAGATGGAGTCTTGCTCTGTTGCCCAGGCTGGAGTGCAGTGGTGCAACCTCAGCTCACTGCAACCTCCACCTCCCAGGTTCAAGCAATTCTATGCCTCAGCCTCCTGAGTAGCTAGGATTACAGGTGCCCACCACCGCGCCTGGCTAATTTTTTTTGTATTTTTGGTAGAGACGGGGTTTCACCATTTTGGCCAAGCTGGTCTTGAATTCATGACTTTGTGATCCCCCTGCCTCGGCCTCCCAAAGTGCTGGGATTACAGGTGTGAGCCACCGTGCCTGGCCACTTCCTTTCTTCTTAAAGCCTCCATTATTCACTCTGCTCATCCCTTAAGGGAAAGTCTTAGCATACATGTTGTAAGTGTAAGCAGCCAGGTACTAGGTACTAGGGATTCCACAATTAATAAGAGACTGCCCTTGAGCCCAGGAGCTCACTTTCTTTTTTTTTTTTTTTTTTGGGACGGAGTTTTGCTCTTGTTACCCAGGCTGGAGTGCAATGGCGCGATCTCGGCTCACCACAACCTCCGCCTCCTGGGTTCAGGCAATTCTCCTGCCTCAACCTCCTGAGTAGCTGGGATTACAGGCACGTACCACCATGCCCAGCTTATTTTTTGTATTTTTAGTAGAGACGGGGTTTCACCATGTTGACCAGGATGGTCTCGATCTCTTGACCTCGTGATCCACCCGCCTCGGCCTCCCAAAGTGCCGGGATTACAGGCTTGAGCCACCGCGCCCGGCCTGCTCACTTTCAATCTAGAATAGAAGACAGACAATTTCAGTGCTGTTTGGTTAGTATTATTATAGAAGATTTTCAGTACGTTTTGGGAGCACACAGGAAGAGTAAGTTGACCCTTATGAGGATGTGATCAGGGAGTGCTTCCTAATGGATGAAATGTGGGAGCTGAGTTTTAAGGGATGTCGGTAACCAGCCAAGATAAGAAGGAAAGGAAGGATGTTAAAGGAAGAGGATCCTATAAGTGCAGAGTCAACACTCTGAGACACCATGGTGTTACCAGGTGATGGGGGTCCATAACCAGTTTGCTGTTGTTAGATAGCATAAAGTGAGAGATGGATGAGAGAGGTAGGCAGACCCTGATCACAGAAGGCCTTGGAAGCCTTTCTGAGGAGCTTGGTCTTTACCCTAGAGGCAAACGGGAGCCACAGAAGGATTAAAAACAGCTCTGTATTTTAGATAGACAAGTCATTATAGCAGTAATGTGAAGGATTAGAAAGGTACAAGATTGGAAGTAGAGCAGATACAAGGCTTTTTCAGTAGCTCAGGCTAAACATAATGAATATCTGAACTATGACCTTCAGGCAGTGGTAGTAAGGATGGCTAGTAAGAGAATAGGAAGTGGGGATGTGGTTAGGGGTGAGCTGGTGGGACCTGTTTATTGATTTGGGGAGGAAGAAGGAGGAGTCACTGGATTTGACTACAAGGAATGTCATTGATGACCTGAAAGGGCTGGTTCCCTGGTGTAGTGAAACAAAGCCAGGTTCTAATGTGTTAAGGAGTGAATGAAGAGTGAGGAAACAAATAGTGAATGCAGGCTCTTTCAAGAAGTTTAGATAAGAAGACCAAGAGAATGCATGGTAATTAGAAGGGATTTGAGGTCCCTCACTACATTCTTGAAATTCACCCTGTATTGTTTTCCATGACACCCTACCCCTGGTTCTTTTCTCTGATAATTCTTGGCCACCTTTGGCAGCTTCTCTTCCTCTGTGCGCCTCCTAAATCTTTCCCAGGGCTTTGCCCCTAACCTTTAGCTATTCTTATTCTATGGAATCCCTCTGGCTGATTCTACCTAGTCATATTTTCAACTATGACCTATATGTACGTGATTTCCAAATCAGTATTTGCATCTTGGTTTGGTGTATTTAGCTATGTGTTGGATTTTTCTATTGATATAGACTTGAGAGATTTCAAATGCATTGTATTCAAAGCTGAACTCATCAGCTTCTCTTACTGTAAGCCTGCTCCTACACTTGTGCTTTCTAACTTACTTCCTCCTTCTTTGTCCTTGTGTACCTAATCCATTAGTCCTACTAATTAGTCTTACTAATTTTGCCTCCTGTGTGTTCTCTCTTCTGACCCCCTTTATCATTGCCTTTATCATCTGTTGCCTGGACCATTGCAGTGATTTTCCTGCCCCAGATCCCCTCCAGAGTGATCTCTTTGAAATGCAGCATCAGTTCTTGCTTTAAACCTATCCTTTCTGGATGAAATCTAAGCTTTACACCATGGCCTATAAAGCTCATTATGCATCGGCCTCTGCCTGCCTTTCCAACTTTGACTCATAGCTGTTTCCTTTGTCATACTATGGCTCCAGCCATCCCAGTTGCCTTTGGTTTTTTGCACATACCAGGCTACTTCTTATTTCTGTGCCTTTGTGCTTGTTACTTATTCTGTTCCGAAATGACCTCCAGATTCTTCTGAACGTCCCCATCCCCAGCACTGTAGTTAACACAAAGCCTTTACTGATCATTCTTGCCTAACCCTCATGTGACCTTTTCATCATACCTTCCCCAAACTGATTAAGATACCCATTCTGTTTCCATGATACCCCATGTGTATTTCTGCCAGAGTTTATGTGGTTCTTTTATTTGTTTAAATGTCTCTCTTCCACTAGTCTGGGAGTTCATCAGGACAAGTGCTGTGTCATACTTATTTTCATGCAGTGCCTACCACAGTACCTAGTATATATCAAAATTCAATAAATGTTTGTGTAATGAATGGATGAAATACAAGATGTGGACATCAGCCGAGAGACAACTGGGCTTTTAGAGAGTGGCAAATGTTTGAAATAGCTGTCAGACTGGGAGAAGGGTCTGAACAAGGACTAAGAAAAGGATGAATGATATATTTTTTACCTTTGATTCTATTGCATATGCCTTAATTATTTTCATATGACTCCTTACTTTCCTCCCTTCTCATTATATTGTGAACTCTTCCCTTTCTTATAAAATAAATGTCCCTTAGGGTTCTGGCTGAATACTATGTCTCTTTTGATTGCAGATCCAATGGATTTGAACAGAAGCGCTTTGCCAGGCTTGCCAGCAAGAAAGCAGTGGAGGAACTTGCCTACAAATGGAGTGTTGAGGATATGTAACTTTCCTGAGGCTGTGGGGGTGGCAGGGCTGTGGTAGTGGGCATAGGCAGTGAGATATCCAGGGGTTACAGTTGTCTGTGCTAATAATTGGAGCCCACACAGACCAGAAACTTGTTGAATGCCAGTTTTGACCACAGAAGAATATTTGAGACCTGATGTTTGGACTGAGGTACCTGTACTTCCTGGGTGTGACAGCACCGGCTATTGCTGGCTTTCAGAAGAAGCATTGATTTCTCAGTGTACCAGGGTTTGTTCTTGGTTAAGGTTTTTCTTTTTTAAATAAACATACATTTATTTTTTTAAAATTATTTTCCTTACTGGGTATTCTGTTTTGGGAAGAATACAGGCTAATAATGAACCCCTGGGGACTTGGGGGATGATGGTTGAATTTTTTATTGATCTAGAAAGCAATGTGAGTAAAAACTTCTTAGTGATAGACCCTTCCTCTGAGAAAAGAGGAATTAGTACTAAATTAGATTTAGGAATAGACACGTGGATATTTGGAGACGTAGTGTATGGTAACGGTAGCATCACAAGTTAGTAGGGAAGAGATGGATAATAGTGCTCAGAAAATTGGCTTATTATATGGACAAAAATAAAGTTAAATCCTCATACCATATAAAACAAAAATCCCGGGCCGGGCACGGTGGCTCATGCCTGTAATCCCAGCACTTTGGGAGGCCAAGGCGGGTGGATCATGAGGTCAAGAGATCGAGACCATCCTGGTCAACATGGTGAAACTCCGTCTCTACTAAGAATACAAAAAATTAGCTGGGCATGGTGGCGTGTGCCTGTAATCCCAGCTACTCAGGAGGCTGAGGCAGGAGAATTGCCAGAACCCAGGAGGCGGAGGTTGCAGTGAGCCGAGATCGCGCCATTGCACTCCAGCCTGGGTAACAAAAGCGAAACCCCGTCTCAAAAAAAAAAATTAAAAAATAAAACAAAAATCCCAAAGTGATTAAAGACCTAAATGGAAGATGACATGATACAGCTAGTAGAAACAAATGGCAAATGTTTTTGTGACCTTGGGGTAAAGATAAACGTCTTAAATAAGATCCCAAAGCACAAGGCATAAGAGTTGATAGCTTTGATTACTTTGTAATTAAAGGTTTTTATTTGGCAAAGCATCCCATAGTCAAAGCTAAAGATGGGTATGGATTAGGAGAAAATATTTGCAGTGTCTAAAACTGACAAGGATTGCATATATAAGGGATAGAATATCGAAAGAGCTTCTGTAACTCATGAAGAAAAAGACAATGAAATAAAAATATGAAAAAATATGAACAGGGAAAATCTAAAGAGAAAACCAGAGTGGCTCATAAGTATATTGCCTCACTAGTAATTAGAGATACGTTAATTAAAACACTGAGTTTCTACCTTATATCTTAGTTTGCAAAAATAAGCAAGAGACTGATCTGATGGGGAATCAGAACTCATGGAATATTTCTTTCTGTTTCTATCTCTCTTTTCTCTTTCTCCTTCTATTTCTCTTTTCTTTTCTTTTTTTGAGACAGGGTCTCACTCTGTCGCTAGGCTGGAGCTCAGTGGTGCCTCCGCTTCCCAGGTTCAAGCAATCCTCCCACTGCAGCCTCCCGAGTAGCCAGGACTACAGGCATGTGCTACACATTTTTTTGTGTTTATAGTAGAGATGGAGTTTCACCTTGTTGGCCAGGCTAGTCTCGAACTCCTGACCTCAGGTGATCTGCCTGCCTTAGCCTCCCAAAGTGCTGGGATTACAAGCATGAACCAGTGCGCCTGGCTACATGGAATATTTCCGCTGGTGTATTTATTTTGGAGAACAAATGGATGAAACTTACTGAAATTAAGTAATATCTAGGGAGCAATAGGCAGTTTTTAATAGTGTGGCTCTGGAGCTGTACTTCCTGAATTTGAATCCCAGCTGTGTCATTTGCTAGATGTTTGATTTTTGGTAAGCCAGTTAACTTCTTTGTGCCTTAGTTTCTTCATCTGTGAAATAGGCATAATAGTACCTACCTCATAGGTTTATTGTGATCTTAGAACAATGCCTGGCACACAGTAGTGTCACAAAATTATTAGCTGTTATTACCACTGTAATCATTATCAAGTGGGACAGCCAGCTTTCAAGATGGGCCCCAATAATCCCTGCCCTCTGGTATATAAACCCTTGTATAGTCCTCTCCCACAATGAATAAGGTTGACCTGTGTAACCATTTCTAGTACTAAGATGTACTAGAAATGTGTGGCTTATAAAGGTAGGTCATAAATGGCATTGAAACATCTGTCTTGTGCTATCTTGGATCCTTGCTCTAGCTTCCATATCGTGAGGCTCAAGCAGCTCTCTGGAGAGGCCCAGGTGGAGAGGCACTGAGGCCTCTCACCAACAGCCAGCACCAAATTGCCGACTGTAGGAGTAAATCACCTTGGAAGTAGATCTGCCAGCTGTACTCAGGCCCTCAGGGGCTTGCAGCCCGGATCAACAACCTCGTGAGAGATCCTGACCCAGAACACCCAGCTCCAGATTCTTGAACCAAAGAAACTCTGAGATAATAAATGTTTAGTATTTTGTAAAAATAGCTTTATTGAGATACAATTCACATACTACATAGTTCACCCACTTAAGGCGTATGATTTAGTGGTTTGCAGTATATCACAGAGTTGTACAACCACCACAATTTTAAAACATTTTTATCATCTTGTGGATACAGGAAACCTTGTACCCATTAGTGGTCACTCCTCACTTTCCCCTAACTTCTCCAGCTTTAGGCAAATGCTAATCTTTCTGTCTCTGTAGTGTGCCTCTTCTGGACTTTCATATACTAATAAGATATAAATGGGGCTATCATATACTGTTTGGCCTTTTGTGTCTGGCTTTTTGTGCTTAGCATAATATTTTCAAGGTTCATCCATGTTGTAGCATGCATCAGCACTTCATTCCTTTTTATGGCTGAATAATATTCCCTCGTGCAGATATACCACATTTATGCATCATTTGGTGGACGTTCAAGTTGTTTCCACTTCTGGGGTATTATGAATAATGCTGCTATAGACAATTCATGTATAAGTTTTTGTATGGATGTATATTTTCCTTTTTCTTGGTTATATTCCTAGGAGTGGAATTGCTGGGTCATATGTAACTCCATGTTTAACTTTTTGAGGAACTGCCAAACTTGTTCCAAAGGAATGTGTGCGCGTTCCAATTTCTCCACATGCTTACCAACACTTATTATTTGTCTTTTTGATTACAGCCATCCTAGTGGGTAGGAGATGGTATATCTCATTAAAGTTTTTATTTGCATTTTTCTGGTGGCTAGTGATGTTGAGCATCTTTATCTTTTGAAGAAATCTTTATTCAAATACTTTGCCCATTTTTCATTTGGTTTATTGGTTTTATATACACATACACAAGGATACTTTTATGTAAAGGGTTCTTTATATATATCTTGATTATAAATCCTTTGCTAGATATAAAATTTGTAAATAGTTTCCTCATTCTGTGAATTGTTATTATTTTAAGCTGCTAAAGCATTTAGGGAAGGTAATTTGCATTTAGGATAGGTAAGCAACAGCAGTTGCAGTTAAAACCATAACAATTGTTATAAAGCAACAGATAACTAATACTTTAAATGTGTACATACTTCAAAGTAGTTCCACTCTTGACTATATCCTTCAGAGGAATCTGCGTAAGTCCTTGAGCAGTAGATACAACGATGTTTTTCTATGTGTAGTTTGGGTGGCAAGAATTTGGAAACAACTCGGGTGTCCATCACTAAGGAAATTGATAAGTAAAATCTGGTATATACATATAATGGAGTTTTTTTTTTTAAGTCAAATGCAAGCTGTTAGGAATTTAGTAAAATGATAGACTCTAAGTGAAAAAAATAGGAATGAAATTTACAGCAAAAATCAGCTATATAAAGTAAACACACAAAGCGACATAATTTTGTAAGGAGGATGTACACCTTAATCAGTAGAATAGGGTTTGTGGGAGGGAATAGAATGAAGAATGAAGAGGGGAAAGGGAAGCAGACAGGGCTTTGCATGGATAAAAGTGATAGTGTGTCATGAACTCAGGCCTATGAGCAACTCAGTTCTGTGCACCTGAAGCCCTAAGTGCAGCTCCAGAAGCAAGGTCTTGTTTCATGGAACTGACATTTAGTACCCATATTAGAGTAGACTAAACTGCTAAAGCAGACTCCAAAGTAGACGGTCTCCCCGCTCACTCATGTAATATCCAGGTCATTTCAGGTTGAGAAAATAGGAGTGGGATACTCTATGTAGTTGTTTAGGGATCAGGCAGATGCCAGCTTCACTATGGCTTCCAAGGTTGCATTGGGCATTACCATTTTAGTGAGTTGCAAGGTTACATTGGGCATTACCATTTTAGTGAGTTGAGCAGAACTTGAAGGATTGCTTGGCAGATGTTATGGGCCAGCTCTAGAAGTAGTATACACTTCTCATATTCTGTTGGTAAGAACCTAGTTGCAAGGCTCCCTCTTAAGGCAAAGGAGCCTGAGGAATATAATATGCATCAGGAAGAAGGGATAAATGGATGTCGTTGGACACATGTTCTTTTTGCCACATTATGCACTTCTCAGACTCCTGAAGAAAGGCTGTCCATCCTCCAGCCATTTAAGAAATATGTGGATTTTGAAATAGTTTTGAGACCTGAAAATCCCAAAGGGACTCCATTTTCTAAGTGGAGAGTATCAGCTGGGGTTACTACCAAGTTAAGGATGTCTCTTCCCTAACTCTGGCCAGTGATTGTCAAAGAAGGGCTTAGGTAGGGAGATAAAAGGAAGCCTGGAATTGTGTCTAGAGTCAGCATTTATGAGATGGAAATACTTCTAAATAAATTTTATTTAAATAAATAGAATTTTATTAAATATTTATATTAAATTTATTAATTAGTATTTATAATACAAACTTGATATTAAAGTAGTGTTATATTAAAATTTCATATTTATATAAAATTTATTAAATATATTAAATTATATTTAATGTATTAAATAGTATTTATAATATATAAATTTTATATTAAATATTTAATTTTATATTAAAATTTCATATTTATATAATATGAAATTTTATTAAATATATTACATTACATTTAATGTATTAAAATAATTCTTTATATTAAATATAACATTAAATATTTATTAAATAAATACAATTTATTTTTACAGTTCAAGTCTTGCTCTGCTGCCTAGGCTGGAGTGCTGTGGCATGCTCATTGCAGCCTCAAACTTGTGGGCTAAGTGATGCTGTTGTCTCACCTTCCCAAGGTGGCAGAGGAGGCATGCAGCTCCTAGCCCATTGTCACACCTCTTCTGCACAGCTAGGTTTTGTTTCCATATGGGTTCGGGTTTTAACTTCATTTGACCCCACACTCTAAGAGGCTCAGAGGCTCTAGAAATCTGAAATCACTTTTTTTCCCTTAACAAAGGAATGTATTATTTATTTTTAAGCAGAGACTGAGGTGTAGGGGAAGCAGCTAGATTCTATTCCAGGTGAGCAATGTGTTTATTTAGTAGGCATTAGTGAACATTTTAAAACTCCACCCCCTCCAATTTCTCTGCCTTTAAGTGTGAGAACATAGCGCATCTTGTAGGGCAGAGATCCCAAGCCTGTCCGGCCACTAGCTGACTATCATTTCCTAGGCTGTCTGCTAGAGGGCAGTGTGATATGCCTTTTCTAGGCTGGTGAAAGCAGGGCCCTGGGTCCATACACACTTCATAATAATAGGCCTTAGATCTAGAACATAATCCTGTTTCCAATATGGAAAAGATTTTCAAGAGAGAGACCTAGTGTTTAGGTTTTGATCAGACTCTCCCTTACTTGAGCTTTGGAAACCTTTCTCTACATGGAAGATTTTTTTTCCTTTTAGTCAAATCAGACCCTCTTGCTCTCCTTTCTTTTTTATGCCTTCTCCACTTTCAAGTTTAGACTTAAGAAGCCATGAGCAATGTGAAAAATCTCTGAATTGTACACTTTCAAAGGGTGAACCTTATGGTACAATAATTGTATCTGAATTCAAAAATATTAGACCAGGCATGGTAGTGCATTCCTGTAATTCCAGCTACTCAGGAGGTCAAGGTGGAAGGATCACTTAAGCACAGGAGTTCGGGACCAGCCTGGACAATGAAATCCCATCTCAATGAAATAAATAAAAATAAAAAAAATGTAAAAACAAAGAACCACTGAGCAGACACTCTGTCTCAGATAGAATATAATAGTAGTAGTAATAGACTGGAATGACTCAGTCCATCCTTCGTATCTGAATGATTAAAATTTGATGCTGTTGATCTTGGCCTTACACAGCTTCACCCTTTCAGAAAACAAGGGCATGTAGGCAATCTTGGTGGTAGGTTGATACTCAGGTGGTACCTGTGAGCCCAGCCCATGGGAGGGGACAGAGAGCAGTCAGGCGAAAAAGGTGTCAGTCTTTCTCTGCATATCACATCCAGCGCCCTCTGTCAGCAAAGGAATTACAAGGTATGTGACTTTATCCTGTCACATGTGAAAATGCAATCTCACGCCTGTAATCCCAGCACTTTGGGAGGCCAAGGCGGGTGGATCAACTGGGGTCAGGAGTTCGAGACCAGCCTGGCCAACATGGTGAAATACTGTCTCTACTAAAAATTAGCCAGGCATGGTTGTGGGTGCCTGTAATCTCAGCTACTCGGGAGGCTGAGGCAGGGAGAATCGCTTGAACCTGGGAGGTGGAGGTTGCAGTGAGCTGAGATCAGCCACTGAACTTCAGCCTGAGCAACAGAGCGAGACTCCCATCTCCAAAAAATAGGAGCAATCTCTAGTGCTTAGTAAACAGGACCCGTTTTCTTTATTTTCCCTTTGTTTTATTAGGAGAGGAAATATTTGTGCCAACAGGTTAACTTGCTCAAAATCTCTCTGAGCTGGGAAAGAGTCAGAATCTAAAGATCAGAAATCTCTCCCTACAGCAGTCACCCCTACCTATCTTTACCCCAGCTGCAAGGTAAGAGGTGAGGGGGAAGTCCAAGGGAATGTTTCCTGCCCAGAGCAGTTTGTAGCCTCTGCAAGGAGGTCCATAGCATAGTTGGGGCTAGTTCCCCAGTCCTGGAAGAATTGCTTGCTGGTAGTTTCAGTTTGAAACCTGGCTTTGAAGATCTCAAGTGTGTTAGAGGGGCACTCGCCCTTGACTGTTTTTACCAGGATCTTGGGAGGTGGAAGACGAGACCTCTGGGAGGAGAGGAATGCCTGTCTGGGAAAATAATTATCATTTTAATTGCCCTCTTTCATTAAGAACTTACTGTGTGTCAAACATGTATGTTTAGTGCATACTTAACATTACCTCTGTTGTCAGGGAGAGATCAGTCTGTGAATAGTTGCAGATTAGGGAAAGCCACATTTCTGGGTCTCCCAAGAAAAGGGGGGTTGGGATATCCCGGCAGGATAAACTCCTCCATGTTGTCCCCCATATACCCTGAAGTAATAGTTAGGACCTTCATGCTGATTCCTTGTTGACAGAGAGCTTGGGCACCTTACCCTGGTCACTGTGTCCCTATCAAGCCTGGCAGTGCTGTTCCCACCCTGGATGGCCGTCTCCTGCTTTGGCTGGCTTAGCTCTTGATGTAGATAAGTAGTGGGCTCCCAGCCTAGGGCAGTTTCCTTTTGCACGAGCTGGATATATTTGCTGCATGGGGAAAAAATAATGCTGCAGGATGGAGCCATGTGAAGGGGCTTCAGGCAGTATTTAACATCTCCTGGGGCTGTTTCCTCTGGGGCTTCCAACTGCTGAAAAGCAGCTCCCTTCTGCTCCTTACCATAGTGGGAAGTTCAGTTTGTTCAGGGGTCCTTCTGACCTTCCCTTTATTAACGGGGCTTAGTAGGCGAAGCCAGTAGTGGTCAGTCTCCTAGTGAGAGGTCACCAAACACTAGTCAGTGTTACCTCCTATCAAGTTACTTCTCTGAGCCGCAATTTTCTTATTTGTAAAATCAGGATAATACATTATTTTCTGGCTATTGAGGAGATCTGAAATAAAGTTATCTAGCATAGTGTCTGGCATGCAGCAGGTGCTTAATAAATAGTATCTTCTCTTGAAATGGATACTTAAAGAGCATATCTGCTGCCTCAGTGGCACATGTCCTAGTCTCTGTTGAACCCTCTCTTGTCTCATTCCTGGCCTTATCTACACACCAGGGTCACTGTTCTCTGGCCGTGTTTGGAGAGCCAGTGTCTCTTGTTGGCTGGGCTTCAGGGATGTTCTATCTGAAGAAGAATAGTCCAACAGGTGAGGTCTCCTGTCTCCTGGAGAGGGGGTGTCTAGAGTCAGGCGAGAAGTGATTGCCCTGTCCCCATTATTCTTGCCTATCTCATGGCAGCCTTCTATAAGCCATTGTCCCCTGTCAGTGGTGTCCAGATAGGACCCAGTTTGAATTTATTTGAAGCTGGGTACATGAGAACTAGTGGTGGGGATGGGGTGGGGTGGGGAGTTCTCTGCATTTAACATTTAAGGGCATGCCGTTTAAAATGACATCTAAAGCATTTTTCACCGGCATTTCATGTTTGTTTGTTTTTTTCTTTTGGCTTTGAGGGTAGAGCAGGTTGGGGGCAGGGTGGCTTATGACGAAGATGGTCAATGGTGGACCCCTGCTTAGGTGGCTGGAACTCCATATAGGAAAACACATTACCCCCGGGCTTGGTGTGGTTGCCATGGTATCCGTGTCTCCTAAGGGGCAGGAAAAAGAACAGTCTCTCAGTCTCTAGGAGCACAAGAGGAATAGAATTGAGTAAGGGATTTTGTTCTCTCTCTGCTTCCAAACCTGCAAGGCTGTATTCGTGAGACCTTGAGGGGCCCCTCCAGTTCCTCAGTGGGAGGGAAGAAGGTTGGCCCTCTGCACTGGCTGTGCTTTGACAGAAGTAAAACTCTTGACTTAGCCTTCAAAGTTCAAGGGTGGGATATTGCGAGAGGCTGGGCAGCTTTTTGGCTTGTTAAGAAAGTCACATTTTTGGCCTGTATGAAGTGGAGGAGGCAGAGTGGGGTGAGGTGTATGGAAGTACTGTAAGATGGAGAAAGCAGGCTGCCAAGGGCCATTTTACTTGTGGTTGACGAGGAGAAGCTGTGGTCATAACGGGGAGCAGGTAGTGAGAACTCTGTGGGGAGGGCTCTGTCTGAACCGCTGAGGTCTGAGCAGGGCCCAGGACAGGAAGCATCCTGTGTTCTCTGCCTGTCCGCCCTGCGTTAGAGGGAGGGAAGCAGAGAGCAGGAGCTCTGGGGACAGGGAAGGGAGCGAGAGGGCTTTTGGGGTATTAATCACTTGAATAATGTACATAGCGCCCATTAGGTCATTTCTTATCATTCACCCCCTCCACCCTCTCACCCTTCCAAGTCTCCATTGTCTCACATTCCACACTCTATGTCCATGTGTACACATTATTATTATTATTATTTTTTTGAGACGGTGTCCTGCTCAGTCACCCAGGCTGGAGTGAAATGATGCGATCTTGGCTCACTGTATCCTTTACTTCCCGGGTTCAAGCAATTCTCTTGCCTCAGGCTCCCGAATAGCTGGGATTACAGGCAAACACTACCATGCCTGGCTATTTTTTTTTTCTATGTATTTTTAGTAGAGATGGGGTTTTGCCATGTTGACCAGGCTGGTCTTGAACTCCTGACCTCAGGTGATCCATCCACCTTGGCCTCCCAAAGTGCTGGGATTACAGATATGAGACACCGTGCCTAGCATGTACACATTATTTAGCCCCCACTTACAAGTGAGGACATGCAATATATGTTTTTCTGTGTCTGACTTGTTTCACTTAAGATAATGGCTTTCAGTTTGCTGCAGAAGACTGTGAGATCATTCTTTTTTTATGGCCAAATTGTAATTCCATTGTGTATATATATTACATTTTCTTTATCCAATCATCCATTGATGGCCACTTAGGTTGAGGTTGATTCCATATTTTTGCTATTATAAACAGTGCTGATAGACATATGAGCACACGCAGAAGGTTTAATGGCGTTCATGGACGTCTCTCCTAAAGGGCCTCTTCCCTCTCCTCTACCCCAAGTTCAACAGCAGAACCAAGCATGACAACCTGTGCCAGAGGCTGACACCAGATGGGGAGGCAGGAGGAAAAGGATGCAGGACCCTAGGAGAGCACTGAGGTGGTCTGCGGAGAGGGTCTAGAGGGAGGCCTGTATTTTACCTTGGAGGGTGCTCTCAAAGTGGGTTCCGAGAGTCACAGGGAGAGTTGAGGGACAGACTGAATAGGCAGAGGAATGGTTCCTAAGTTTCTGCCATCCGGCGGTGGTAGATTGATGTGGGTTGGAATGCGTCACATGAACCTGGGGCAAGGACAGATGGAACCGTCTCCGGGATTCATTGTGATCTAAGAACTGACAGGAAGGTATTTCCCTCTTCACTGGACTGCCTCCTTATGTTCAGGAAGTAGAGTCATAGTTATGTTGCCATTAGAAGAAAGCTGTTGGGCCCATCTGACTTTGATTTTTCCAGTTTCTTCAGCCATCCTTTTTAATGCATGATTTTGAGTCTCACACTGACTTCTCTGAACTCATTCCAGTTGGAGTGAGCTGGGCCATCATGCTCAAAGTGTGCTGATCAGAGTACAATAGGTATCACTTCCCTCAGTGTAGACATTATGTATGGGTGTGTATGCGTGTGTGCATATATTCTGTAACTTCAAACTCCTGGGCTCAGGGATCCTTCTTACTTCAGCCTCCTGAGTAGCTGGGACTACAGGTCTGCACCACCATGCCTGGCTAAATTTTAAATTTTTTGTAGAGACAGCATCTTGCTGTGTTGCCCAGGCTGGTCAGGAACTCCTGGGCTCAAGTGACCCTCCTGCCTCAGGCTCCCAAAGTATTTGGATTATAGGCAAGAACCACTGCACTCAGCTAGATATTCTATTTTATTTTATTACTTAAGTTTTTTAGTGGTTTGAGGAGTGGAAAGTTTAATAGAAGAAAGCATAGAGGAGAGCAGCTCCTTGCAAAAGAGAGAGAGATATCTGAAAAAAGCCTATTCTATTTTAATCAGTGTGTTCAAGATTGAACTCACTTTCTTTCTTCCTTTCTTTCTTTCTCTTTCTTTCTTTCTTTCCTCTTTCTTTTTCTTTCTTTCTTTCTTGCTTGCTTGCTT
>NW_016107343.1:4433529-4468681 GCF_001604975.1 Cebus imitator | reverse complement strand
TCATGAGAGAGGAGATGGAGCCATTCTGCACCCATCTCGTATTTGTGCACTTGGTGTTTGGACTCAGTATTGCTGCCTTTAGCCTCTAGAAATCCTGCCTTCTTGTTCCTTTATGCTTTTTCAGCATGAAAGTGGTAGGATGCTGAGCCTTGTCCTGGTTTTTTTTGGTGTAGGAGAAGAGGAGACTGGAATGGGGGTTACTTGGGTCCAGTTATGCACCTGAGGCTCAGATGAGCCCGGCCAACATGGCCTTTTGCTGGAGAGGACTTAGCTTCTGAGTCAATTTGATATGAATTAAAGAGAAAGTGTGGGCCGGGTACAGTGGCTCATGCCTGTAATCCTAGCGCTTTGGGAGGCCAGCGTGGGCAGATTGCTTGAGCCCAGGAGTTTGAGACTAGCCTGGGTGACATAATGAGACCTTGTCTCTATAAAAAATTAAAAAATTAGCTGGGCGTGGTGGCAGCCACCTGTAGTCCCAGCTACTTGAGAGGCTGAGGTAGAAGGATCATTCTAGTCTGGGAGGTTGAGGCTGCAGGGACCTGTGATTGAGCTACTGCACTCCAGCCAGGGTGACAGAGTGAGACTCTGTCTCAAAAAAAACAAGATGTTGGCAAAGACAAAGCTACTATTGAAGCACTTATCTGAGGTGCTAGGAGCACCCCAGGCTTTGTGGCAGGGGCTAGAAGGGCCCTGACTGCCCAGTTATACTTAAGAACTCAGAATTGAAACTCTTGCTACTGCACCCAGGGCAGGATCTGCTTCCCAATTCAGCCATTCTCTGAGTTTTCATGGCTCTTTGAGGACAGTACTTATCACACCATTTTGTGCGTTGGGAGTTCCTATGGTCGGGAACTGTTTCTTACTCATTTTCAAATCCCTAGCTCCTAACCCAAGGCATGACACCCCAGAACTAATAGCTATCATTTATTAAGTACCAACTGAGGCACTAAAAACAGGTATTCTCCATATATTAATCTCACGGTGACCCAACAAGGTTAATGCTAATATTTCCATTTTGTAGGTGAGGAAACTGAGGCTAAGGACCACACATCTACCAAAGCCTCTGCTCTTTCTTCGAATGAATGAGTGAGTCTGGAGTGATTGCTCTGAGTGAGGGTAGGCGAGAGTGGGTTCAGGTCATTCAGTAGCCCCCACACAGCTTGTTCATGGAGGTCTTTAATCAGCTATGCTAATTGATTGTCATGTCTGCAATATCAGATGCATGCTTAATTAGCACAGGAACTCTCCTGTCAGATATTCCTGGAGGGGCTCTGCCGGCCAACCCAGGCCCAGCCACTGGAGTCTGCTGCTTTCATGGAAACAGGGTGAGGAAGCATGATGATCCCAGTATTGACAGGGAGACTGAGGACAGGAACGTCCTCCAGGGTCATGTGGGAAGCAGATTTAGGATGAAGCCCTGTCTACAGGATGTGTCTAATCTCCTCTTCCTGGAGGCCCCTGGTTCATCGACCTCTTCCCTACGGACTGTATTTTATTATTTATTTATTTATTTTTGGAGACGGAGTCTCGCTCTGTCACCCAAGCTGGAGTGCAATGACTTGATCTCAGCTCACTGCAACCTCTGCCTCTTGGGTTCAAGCAATTCTCCTGCCTCAGCCTCCCAAGTAGCTGGGATTACAGGCACGTGCCACCATGCCTGGCTAATTTTTTGTATTTTTAGTAGAGATGGGGTTTCACCATGCTGGCCAGGCTGGTCTGGAACTCCTGACATCTTGATCAGCCCGCCTTGGCCTCCCAAAGTGCTGGGATTACAGGCATGAGCCACCGTGTCCGGCCTCCCTACAGCCTCTGGACTTTGCACTGTACCTTCCCAAACACCACTCTTTGAGACCTCTGTGCTCTTTTGCTTTTCTCCAGGGTCCTGCTTCTGTCCTGGTCTTCTTCTCCCTAGCAAATCTTTACTCATCCTTCAGGGCCCAGCTCAAATGCCACTTCCTTTGCGGAGTTCTCCCTGGCACCCGTGCTGCCGGCAGACTGGCAGAATCAAATGCTTCCTTTTCAGGCTGACTCCTATAGTACTTGTACGTACCTGACTCTAATGTGAGTCTCTTCAAATTATAGTGTTTGTGATGTGTTTTTCTCCCCCTTCCAGACTTAGGGCTTATTCAAGGCAGAGACCACAGTTTGCAGCATCCAGCACAAAGCTCAGCCTTTACAAGACACTCAGTAAATTTAATTTGTTGAATTAAACTGAATGCTAGGTTGAGGTTTCACTGCAGGTAAGAACTGGGCAAGTGTGAACTTCCAGAACTGGGCAGCTGTTTTATTAAAGATGTGCAAATGTAGGTAGGGCATCTTTGAAATCGTCTCAAGGATTCTGTGATCCTTGTTTTTCCTTGTCACCATAATCCTCTCCTACATGTGGGAAAGGGGGATAAAATCCCAGTTTGGCCCCAGCCTGGGGAGAATCTTAGCATTAGGCTTGGGGGCCGTGGTAGAGGGAGGCATGGGACTGAGGCCTCAAGGCCATCAAGCAGACTGCAAGCTGCCTGAGTGCAGGATGTGACTTTCCCCCGCCTCCTGCGCATCTGGCCACTGCTTAGCCTGGAGTGACTGGGGACTGGGGACTCAGGGCTGGGCGGCCGTGCAGGAAAACCCATCTGCGCCAGCCTGGGGCTCTGTCTTCTCACTACCTCATGAGGCCCTGTGGAGTGTGGATTGTTGCTGCCATCCTGGTTCCCCAATGCTACAACTGCTGACTTCTGATGTAAATAGTATATATTTGTTTATTACTTTGCCTCTAGTTTGTGTTAACTTCTCTGAATGACAGACTTATAGAAATTCTCTGACTGCAAAAAACCACAGTGGTCCCTATACCTCTGTGCTCAGGAACTCCCAATCCAGGTGGGCAGAGAAAAGGGGTTTCTGAGGAGCTTTGCATCAACGAGGCACCAGCCCAGGAGGAAGGGATCCAGGAATCTCACAACCCTGGAGCCCACGGCTCTGGTTTATCTTCCTTGTCTCTCAGGGTTGTAGGGCGTCAGGGCACCGCGGCTTGTGAAATGCCTTACTGATTTTGTAATTCAGGCTAGGGAGTCATTTGGAGAAAAGCCGATGAAAAGTAGGGCAAAGGGGAAAGAGGGGCTTTGTGACTTAGCTGCGCTTTGCAGAAGGGCAAGGCAAGCTGGATGGGGCTGCCCAGGGGCAATGAAGTTGGACCGATGCAGACTGCTCGGTGTGGCCACCTGCTGGACACACGGAGTCATAGCGTTCTGCTCCCTTCCTGCTTCCTACCCTCCAGTTGCGTCTGCTCTTCTTTCTTCCTCGTTTCTGTTCCTTCCACCTAGCTCCCCCCTACCCCACCCACAATACCTGCTTTCCCTCTTCCCTCAGGTGTGACTACCAAGATGCATCTGTCCTGGCCCAGGGTGGGGGACTCTGAATTTCCTCCTGTGGTGATGACTGAAAGGGAGCAATCACTTCAAGTTGAGGCCAGAGAGGCTTTTCATCTCCATGCTCAGTTTCTCCACCTTCTGTCTTGGCTTGCTGGGGCCCTGCGCTTGGCTGTGATTAGAGGCCATTGAATTTATTGTCCAAACTGGGATGCTTCTGAGAGCGAAGAGTGTGTGCGCTTGCTATTAGTAATTATGCAGAGACAACAGGTGTAGACCAGAATTGTCCCTGGTAGCGGGGACTCACGGTAAGTAAGCACAGCTCCAGGGGTTCCCCAGCCTCTTCTTCCCAGCATCAGGTGTGGAAGGCTAAGGCGGCCAGCAGAGGCTGCTGCGGCACTTGCTATGTGCCTCACCACCTAAAAAGCTCCTTGTGCCATGCTGGGGCTGTGGTGGGTGAAGCTGGTTGTCGTACAGGGCTAAGGTGCCCTGAGTAGTGATTGTACCAGAGAGTGAAGCTTTGCTCATCTGGGCCTGGTGTACAACGGGATAAGAAAGCTACCTGCTTCCTCTAGTTTGGGTTGGGGACACAGCCCAAAGCCCTCTGGCCTAGCTTCTCAGAAACTCCCCTTCATCCTGGATTGGACTGTGCCTTCCCGGATTCTGACAGTTCTTGTTCCTGCCCCTTCAGACAAAGACGGGGTGGACAAGTTCCTAGCACTGCCAGCTCTGAAACTGGTGCCTTTCTGGGTGGATGATTGGCCTTCCTGGATACACTGGCAGGAGGGCTCATGGGTTGGCCCAAGGGTGCCCTGGCCAGACAGGACCCAAGGAATGTCTGACAGCTTCTCTGCCAGACTTGCATGGGGGAATTCAGACCAGCCTTGGCGTCCCATGAAGGAGAAGTGCTCCTAGAATCTTCTAGCCGTGACCCCTCCCACCCAATTCTAACTCTGGCAGAAAGACCTCATTTTTTCCTTCTTCCCCATGTGGGAGACTTTCCCTCTCTTGACCCCTCATGCAGTTGGGAGACCTTGATCCTTGTGACAGGAAGGGGCTGCTGTACTGGGATGGGGTTCCTCTGCTCCCCTTGCCAGTGGAATCATGGCCTGCTGAGCTGGAGTCCGGCCCTCCAGAGCTGTCATGGCCTGACCTGTGGTTGCTTGCCCGCTATCAGCTCCTTGCTCCCATCTTCTCTCCCTGCTTACCCGTAGGGAGAGGCCAGTATCAGGCTCTGTAGGCTACGGGCTGGTGATCAGACCATGGCAAAGGGAGGTGCCTCACGCAGGCTGTGGGAGAGATGCCCTGCCCAAGCAGAGAATTCTGGAGCAGCAGTGGGTATCCTGGGCAGCCACAGGGATTGCCATGGCAACACGCGAGGCAACAGCAGCAAGGGGGGCTGGATGGAGCAGGCCCTCTTCTAGGCTGGAGCTGAATTCCTGGGGTGGTCAGGAGAGGGCTGGAGGACAAGAAAGAGATCCATAAACCCACAGCTGCCCCTGAGAGAGGGCAGTGTGCCCCTGCTCATGGCCCCTTGTCAGAAGAAATCCCACACTCCCTGGTACATGTGTGTTAGGCGTCCAGCCTGGGCAGAGGGCCTGTTGGTGTGTGGAGAGGGGGAAGGGGAATCAAGCTTAACTGCGGAGATTTGTTTTCTCAATACATCTGAAGCATAGAAATGGGTTTTAGGCTGCTCCAGCCTGCTTCTCTACCTGAGGGACTCTGAGCCATCAAAGTTAACCTAGACTAGTAACCAGGGATCAATTACTGACCTGTAATGTGCTTTCTAACCTCCCATTGCAAAAAGCAGTCTATTTGGGCAAATAAAGAAAAATGAAAGTGGTTTTCTTGATCTCTGGTGCCACCAAACCAGTGTGATCCCCTCCCTCCCTGGTTGCCTTTGGCCACTGCTCACTCATTACCTCTACTCACTTAGCCAAGGCTGGGTTAACCCTCAATAGCCAGGATTTGGGTGAGAGGTGATTGCTGTCACCCTCTCCAAGCATGCCCTCCTCCCAGCACTTTCTCGGGAGCGCAGAGCAGGCCAAGCCCAGTGCCTGCCAACCTCCTCCCCACCCTCTCTCTTGCTGCCAAATCTGACTTTGATTAGCGTGTGGAGGGGGAAGAAAGTAGGAAAATAGAATATTAAAATCTTAATTCAATTTAAAACACTGTCATTCACAGGCATGCCAAACAGTGAGATGACTAATTATTATGCAAATAAGGCAGATAGAAAAGTGATTAATAATTGCACAAATTAAAAATTATTGTAAACATCCTGTGACGAGTGATAAGTCCGATGGAGAGGCGAGAGCGGTGGGCCGGGGAGGCCATGGAGGAGCTGGCTCCTGCATCCTTATTTCCTCATTAGGAGGATTTAATTAGTGCCTGATGATGGGGCTCACTGCTGCTAGAGGTGGAGGAGTTGGTGGCCAGGGCCCTGGGCAGTCTGTGCTGGATCTTTGTTCCCTTTCTAGTTCCTCCTCATTGCTCTGTGGCTGGGGCTGGAGCTGGCTGTGCAGGAGGAGGGGTGGGTTGGGGTTGGGCAAAGACTGGCCATGGAGGAGTGGGTGCTGTGCAAAGTTTCTCTGCCGCCTTCCGCTGGCCTTTTGCCAGCTGTGACCTCTGTCATTTAAGACCTCAGGTGTGGGCCAGGGGTGATGGTGAGGAGGCCCCTGGGTGGGAAACTGTGGGCACATCCCGATTCAGCCAGGCAGATTCCTCGGGGTTTAGTGAAGGGACAATGGAGTATGCCCCAGTGCTGAAAGGTCCCAGGGAGGATGGGCAGGTGCACGATGCTGCCTGGGGCCTCCTGGTTGCCTTGGGTCCAAGTTCCCCTGACTCTGCAGGGCACACAGAAACTAAGTCAGTGTCCTGAGCCAAGTGACTTGTCCTTACTCAAGTTCAACCTGCATCCAAGCGCCCCACAGCACGGTATGCTTAGGAGCCACTTTGGCTTGGGTGGGCATGGCTGCTACAAGGCAGGGGACAGAGGAGGCCAAGCCCCTCCAGCCCAGCAGCACCACTGGTGCTTACCAGGGCATGCAGCCCTCCTGGATTCCTCCCATCCAAATAGGGCAGCAGCTGACATATTCTTGACAAAACACACTGGCCAGCCACAGTACAGTTTCCCCTGCCAGTCCTGAGCCCTAAACTCTGTGCAGGAGGGGAAGGGACTGGGGCTACGCTCAGGGAGAGGTGGCTGATGCTGGGAGGTCCATCTCCCTGCTCCACCCCAGTCACCATGGGCCTTAGGGAGATGGTCTTCTTTGTTCAGAGAAGACCACAGAATAAGCTGGGAGGTCAAGAGACTGGTGATGAGCTTTTGCTATTCAGAGGAGTGGATGCTGGAAATTTTGGCAGTTGGGAAGTTTCTGGACAGGGCTAAGGTGGGGATCTGGTCTTTTTAAATTTTTAAATTTTTTTTGAGATGGAGTCTTGCTCTGTCTCCCAGGCTGGAGTGCAGTGGCGTGATCTCGGCTCACCACAACCTCCGCCTTCAGGGTTCAAGAGATTCTCCTGCCTCAGCCTCCTGAGTAGCTGGGACTACAGGCGCACACTACCATGCCTGGCTAATTTTTTGTATTTTAATAGAGACGGAGTTTTTCACTATGTTGCCCAGGCTGGTTTTGAGCTCCTGAGGTCAGGCAATCCGCCTGCCTTGGCCTCCCAAATTGCTAGGATTACAGGCATGAGCCACCATGCTTGGCCATGGACCTGGCCTTTGAAAGATGTAGAGAACTCAGAAAAGAGTGTTGGAGGTGAGAAATAGAGAGAACAGGATTATCCAAGCCTTTATCTTCTCCCTAAGAGCCCAGATTTTCCTAACGGGGCTAAGAAGCTGAGGTTTTCACAGGCCAAAGGCCCAGCCTGTGTGTTCTCAAATTTCTCTTTCTGAGACTGTCATGTATAATTAACTTTTTTTTTTTTGGTGAAAGTTTGGAGGTGAGAAAGGTTTATTTCTGTTTCAGGACTCATGCAGTTAACCCAGTGTTGGTAACTTGCACACAGCCTTGTCACCACGGCCACTAGTGCGCCTTGTCCCATGCCCTCTCCCCCAGCATCGTGTCGTCACTAGTTCCTGCATTTCTCTAGCTAGAGGAGGAAAGTTCTTTCTTACTTCCTCTGACTTCCGGCTGAAGCTTCCTGGACTCTGAAGGCGCTCCCTTACTGTGAACTGTTCAGCCATAGCTGCCGACCTTCACCAGTCTTCCTTCTCCATCTCTTCTCTCCACCTGCTCCTGACTCCTGCCTTGTACTACCCTGAGCCCCTCCTGGGTTCTTACTCTGTTTTCTTTTGTTTTGGTTATTCTGGGGCTCTGTTTAGGCAGCAAAGGGTGATGGGGTGTGGTACTGATTCTGTGTTTACCTTGGACAAGTCACTTCACCTCTGTGTTTCCTCATTGTTATAACAGGGAAGATACTACAACCTCATGGAATGTTTCACTTATCCTTTCCATCTTCGTCCATTCATTAATTCAATCAAGACTTCACTTCTATGTGTCAAGTGCTGGGGATGCAAAGCTGCAGATGGTCTCAAGGAATACAAGCCCCGTCAGGAAACAGATCAAGGAACAACACGTGCAGAGGCCTGGAGGAAGTAGGAGAGTGGAAGTGTGGAATTGGCAAGGGATTTGGGATGACAGGAGGACAGACTGCATGGGGGAGTGATAGGGTTGGAGGCCTTTTGTTCCATGGAGTTTCAACACTATTTTGTGGGCTCTGAGCAGGTAAGAGAGGACTTTAGGCTGGGGGCAGGCAGGACTAACACTGAGATTTAGAAGATCATTTTGGCAGCAGGGTGAAGATGGGCAAGGCTGGAGGCAGGGTCCCCACCCAGAGGCATGCGGCTGCTGCCATCTGCATGAAAGATGATGAACTGTGGCCATCGGGTGTGGCTCAAGAGTCACAGAAATAAGAGAGACTTGTCATGAGTCAGAGAAGGCAGGATGCAGCGTCTGAGGGACTGTGAGGGTGACAGAGGGGGTATCTTGGGTGACACCTGGGTTTCCAGCATGGGGTGGTCCTCTTTGAGAAAAGGGATACAGGAAGAAGGAGAGATAATGATGGCGTTGCTGTGGGAATTCTGGGAATGACCACCCTGGGTTTAGCTGCCCGGGATGGAGTGGGAATTGAGTATGTTCTATTGAATATTTGATATTGAACATGCTGAATTTGGCGCTTCATTGCCCTGCCTGTTTTATTTATCACTCTGACTATACCTAGATCTTGAAAAGGGGGCTTGACCCTATCCTGAAGCTTGACCATGACCTTCTACCTTTCAACATTTCAGTTACTGGGTGCCTGTTTGCTGCAGGATTCTGAGATGAGTTCCTCGGTTACTTAGCTGTGTCTACATTTCCATAGGCTCCTGGCAGATTGGAAGAACTCACATTTGACCCTGTGGCATTGGACTGGAGTTGTTGTTACCTCTATTCTGTGCCATGGGGAAGAAGGCCCTTCTCTGCAGAGTCCTAACAGGCAGATAGACCCCTCCCGGGTGCCCACGCTCCGAGGCTACTTGGAGGGGGCTGTGTTCACCACTCAACCGGGAAGATAATACAACCTCATGGAATTTTTCACTTGTCCTTTCCATCTTCATGCGTTCATTTATTCAATCAAGACTTTACTTCTATGTGTCAAGTGCTGGGGATGAAAAGCTGTGTTGTTGCTGAGACCTCCGAGTCTCACTACTTTAGGCCTTCAATGGCCTTCTGATGACAGTCCTGCCTTCTCTGTGCCCAGGTTGTCCCCTCACCCTGGGGGTGGAGATAGGGCCTGGGGCCTGAGTTTGAGGGGACTGATGGCAGGCAGGGCTCCTAGCAGTAAGTAAGGTGGAACTGCTCCCCTTCTCTGAGCGATTTACCAAATCGGGCTTCCCATTCCTCTGAGGCTGCCACCACCCCTGGGAAGCACTCGTGTGGTTGCTGAACAGTCGAACAGCCAGTGACCCTCTCTTCCAGGGCAGTGTGGGCCTCTTCTGGCTCCCCCGGAGGGCTGTGCCCCGCCCTCTTGTGCCCTCATCAAGAGTAAGGAGCCCAGAGCGAGCACTTGATGGGACCCGCGAGGACCACACTCAGAACCCCTAGTGGCCCCCAGTGTTTCCATTATGCCCTCTGCAGTTCTCACAGGGCCCTAGCAAAGTCCAGGCATGTGCTTTTGCTTCCCAGAGAGCTCCTGGTGACTTTCTAACATGTCCCCAGCAACCAAGCATTCTCATTTTGCCCCAATATCTTTTGGGTTGAATCCCTGTCAAGCTTCTGGGATTCATGGCTACTTCCCACAGAATCTCAGGAACACTCCAGTAATTCCCAGTGAGCTCCCAGCAGTGCCAGGTTGCTCCCATACCTCACAGGGGACTTCTAGTGATATCACACTGTATACCCAGGAGCACCTGGTATTCCCCCAAGAATGTTTCAGCATGTTCCCAAGAATGTGCCAACACATGGCATCAACATTTCACTGCTCCTGTAAGATTTCCAGTAGATTCCATTACTTCTCAAGTTATCTCCATCAATGCTATCGATGTGCCTAGAGGAGAGTCTGCTATCCTGCCCATCAGGAATGAGGAGAGGTTCTTTGTCCACTCCTCCTGCGAGACACCTGAGCTTTCCTGGTGTTGGGGGCTGGGTGGGAAGGGAAAGGAGTGGGATAACATTCGATGAGTTACAGCCATGGCTGAGGCATTTTATTGTGCAATAAGCTGCAAGGTGGGTGGTATCCCCATTTTATAGATTCAGAAACTGTTACCCAGAGAGTGGAGTGATTTTTTTCCAAAGGCAGTAAGTGGCAGGGAGCAATCAGAAGGCAGCTCGGCCAGGTCTGACTATATCCGTGCCTGTCTAGAGCCTGCAGAGACCCAGAGAGAAGGCAAGTCCCAGGGCCAGATATGCATGGTGGGGGGAGCGGGGGTGGGCAGTGGGCTCTAGGCTCCTTCCTTTCGTCCCTACTTTGTTTTCTCTTTTGGATTGCAGGCCTATTTGTTCCTGAGAAAGAAAGGAAGGGAGTTAGGACTGGGCGAGCTGTCTTGCTTTGTTTGGAGAGCAGCTGTGGTTCCGGGAACATCTTGGTTCTCAGGGGACTGCAGGGGTCTGATCCATCCTCTCTAGTTTCACACGCCTACTCGGCTTCCACATTCCACATCCAGTGGCTCACCAGGCCCACACACCGGCCCAGATCACCCAGTTCCAGGTTTGGCCTCAGGTTCTGGGCTCCCTCCTGGGGCCTGCTGTCAGCCCTGGGCCGGGCCTTAGACTCCAGGTCCTGGGTTGTGCATCAGCCTTCATGCCCCTTGTCCACGCTCAAAGTGGGAGCTCCTGTGTCAGCGCCCAGCTGCTGTTCTCCCACTGGCTGCCTGCCTTGGCATAGGCGACCTTGCAAGTGCCAGGGGGCTCTGAACAGCACTGACTCAGCAGGTGGGGCGATGGAGCCTGACCCAGTGGGGTCCCTTTGCTCTTGGGAGTGTGGATGGAAGGGCAGGGAGCCAGACAGGGAGGATGAGGTCCAGCACCCTGGGTGAGGGCCCTGGTGGGGTAAGCTGTGCCAGGTGGCTTGGCCTCCCTTGTGAGGACTCTGCCTCCTGTTTCAGCCTGGGGGTAGGAAAAGGAAGAAAGGCTCTGGTGCTGTGCTGGGCAGCAGCTTCCCACGAGGAGTGGGGAGGGGAAAGTTGAAATGCACCTTGGAGGGCTGGGCACGGTGGCTCACACCTGTAATCCCAGCACTTTGGGAGGCTGAGGCAGGTGGATTTCCTGAGGTCAGGAGTTTGAGACCAGCCTGACCAACATGGTGAAACCTGGTCTTTCCTAAAAATACAAAAAATTAGCTAGGCATGGTGGTGGGCGCCTGTAATCCCAGCTACTTGGGAGGCAGAAGCAGGAGAATCGCTTGATCCCAGGAGGCAGAGGTTGCAGTGAGCCAAGATCGCGCCATTGCACTCCAGCTTGGGCGAGACAGAGCAAGACTTTGTCTTAAAAAAAAAAAAGAAAATAAAAAGAAAAAGAAATACACCTTGGCTCCTGACCACCTCCTCACCACCCTCACCATGGCAGACGTTGGAAGGCATATTAAGGAGGGTTTAGGCAGTTTGGAGACAGACCGTCCGGGTTCCTGTCCTTCTCTATTTCATTCTAGCCATGTGACCTTGGACAGATCACTTAGGGTCACTGAACCCTGATTTCGTCACTTATAAAGGTGGCTAATAATGTTACTTACCTGTCACATAGAAAATGCTCAATTGAAAAGACTAACGTGATAGATGCCATTTTTCTGTGTGTACGTGATGCTTCGCACAACCACACTGGCACACATATGTTATGATGTGTGGGCTTTCCGTGTGCCCTGCCCTTCCCCAGCTTTGCTGTCTGTCCTTGTTGCTTCCAGAAGGTTGAGAGGGAGGTAAGGGGTCTGCTCCTGACAACGCTGACTACTCAGGGGCTGGGTGCTGCCCAGGAAAGTAGGTAGCAGAGGAGAGAGGGCTTGGCCTGTGCAGGGGAGCTGGGGCCTTGCAGAGGAAAAGGAAAAGAGGGCAGGAGGAAGGCGGACAGGGAGGGTGACTGGGTACGGCAGGAGTCAGGGCATCTCAGAGGCTCGAAGGAGCTGGGTGCTGCCTTCCTGCTTGGGCTCACCCGTGCGGCCCCCACACTGCCCTCCACACCAGAGACACAGCAGCGCTTCTGCTGAGGCCCCTGGCCAGGGGACATGAGCCACCTGCACCCACTTCTTGCCACTGGGGGAGATTTTTTTGGGGGGATAGAGGAATTCTTGGCTCTCTTGGGTTATGTTCCTCCTACTGGTGTACCCGAAACAGGGGACAGTTTGGGGAGAATGGGAGGGTTATAGGTGGGTTACTTCATGGACTTTGTGAGTCTGGGGCTCCTTCTGTGATGTCTCAGTGACAGGACATGAACTGTTGGCATGTGGCATCCTTGCCTCAGGAGCTCTCCAGCACTTGTCCACGATCTCTGGTTGCAGTGAATTTGGGACTAAACATCATTAATGCTGACAGGTGCCAGCCATACTTATTTGTAGAATAACGGGACAATCTAGGGGAAAAATATCACTGAGAATATTGACTGGAGGCTTTACGTTTGTGCTTCCTTCCTGCATACCCCAACATAAGATGAACCTCTCTGCATCTTGATGGACTCCGAGCATGTCTTAGCATCCCTGAAGTGCCTGTGGGGCGGGTGGCTTGCTTTCCTCGGGTCTTGTTCCCTCTTCTCAATATCCCTGTGATGGGGGGTGGAGGAACGTGGAGAAGGAAAGGACAATGGTGTGTGCAGGGCCCTACTGTGGGGAGGGGGGCGGGGTCACCCCCATCACCCCAGGAATGGTGAAGAGAAAGGGTTGGGTTTACGAACCTCTCTTCTCTATTTTTCTTTTGAATTACAATGATACCTCAGGTAATTAACTACTAATAACCTTGTTAATTTAAAATGGATGCTCTCCCTTCTGGCTCTCTCAGAGAAGGCTAAAGCCACCAGGGGTCAGCAGGATTGGTGGAGCAGGACAGGGTGGACAGGAGAGGAGAGGATGCTGGGTGGGAGGCCCTTGTGTGGGGCACGCAGGGCTGTGGCTGGCTGTGTGGCATGCTCTAAGCGGCCCCACTGCCGTGGAAGTCCGGAAGTACCGGAATCCCTTCAGCCCCTCCATATTCCCGGACAACACCTGGATGGGTCACCTGGGTCCCCCCACCTGGGGAAGAGAGCCTGTGGCTCTCCCTAGCACTGCAGGCCTTTGCCACGGAGCAGCCGCAGCTGCATAGCCCGAGGCACCTCCCGATTAGGAACCACCAGAGGCCTTTGGGCTCCGGATGCTAGAAACCCGATCTGCTGAGGGGCGCTTCTCCCACCCCCACTGCTTCCCAATCACCGAGATTGGAGGCATAGTCAGGAAGGGAATTGCGGGAAGTAGAAAAGTTCCTTTTTAAAGTTTCCTTTCTTATTAAAGAATACATGGTAAATGTGCTAATAACTTTGTTAAGCCCTATCCTATGTAGCTGTTAAACATGCCATGCTTACAGGCACGCAGTACACTCTATGTCCTTGTACTTTATCCAAGATATCTGTGCTGGACGTGCTCACAGGCATGCCCCAGCTCTCCATTGCTTTTACGTGTTTAGAAAAGTTTTAAGTTGTTAGTCAATCGGGTTTTAGTTTAGATTATGAGGTCTGGCTCCAGCCAATGGAGATCTGACGACCCCAAATGTGTAAGAAATAAATTTGTGTTTTCCTTTGTTCATTGTACTCTCGTGGCACAATGGCTAGAGAGAGTACCCTTCCTGCAGTCCAGGAAGTAAAAATTGTGTTGCTGAAAGATCCTTTGTCTCAGTGCTAATTTTTCTTTGTGGCGCTGAGCATCTATTTCCAACAGGAATAAATATCTTGTTCTGAATGGTTTAGACATTTGTCAAGAGTCAGGCATCTAGACGAGGTGAATGTCTGTGACCTTTTTAGTTCAAATATGTATTCATTTGATAAGCTTTTAAAGTCTAACCCAGGTCTTAGTGATACAAAGATAAAGAAAGATATGGTTCCTGCCTTCAAGGAGCTCATTGTCTCAGTGAAATAAACCAATAATGACAACACAAAATATGCAGAGCGTAGAGGGAAAATACCTAACCTTGTAGGGTGTAGGCAGGCAGGAAAGGTGGCAGATATGGCAGGCTTCCCAGAGCGGGGTTATTTAAACTGGGTATTGATGGAACAGGAGGAGTTCCCTAGGCTGCTAAGAGGGAGTATAGGAAGTTCCTTCCAGCAGGACAAATGGCAGGATGCATGAGTGGCCATTGCTGCTGGGGAATGGAAAGTGCCTTGGTAGGGATGAATCAGGGAGAATGAGAAGGCAGCTGGAAAGAGAAGCGGAGCCAGGTCAGGAAGGGTTGGTAGGATTTCTTCCAAGAGGTGACCTCCCTTGCCCATGGGATCTTAGCCCAGGCAACGGGGGGTGGGGGGGGCACTCCCTATGGCCTGGTGCCCAAGGAGGTGCTGACCTTGTGGGATTAGCTCCTAGAAGGCGTGGCAAGGAGATCCTTGTTCCCCTGCCCACCTTTTTTTTTTTTTTTTTTTAAGAGGACAGAGGGTTTTAGAGTAAAGGAGTGAGTGTTGGGGTGGGAAGAGGAGGAAAGCTGGAGATTTAGAGATAAATAGGTCCCTGGTTTGGTTTTTCCAAGTGGCTTCTTTCTTTTTTTTTTGTTTTTGTTTTTTTTGAGACAGAGTTTCACTCTTGTTGTCCAGGCTGGAGTGTAGTGGTTCAATCTCGGCTCACTGCAACCTCTTCTCCCTGGTTCAAGTGATTCTCATGCCTCAGCCTCCTGAGTGGCTGGGATTATAGGTGCCTGCCACCAACCCAGCTAATTTTTGTATTTTTGGTAGAGACAGGGTTTCACCATGTTGGCCAGGCTGGTCTTGAACTCCTGACCTCAGGTGATCCGCCTGCCTCAGCCTCCCAAAGTGCTGGGATTATAGACGTGAGCCTCAAGTGGCTTCTTTCTGTCCCACAGTGTTTTGAGACCATTTTGGAGCCTGAGCCCATGAGTCCCAGAGTGTGTTTAGGGCGTCTGCACCCTCCCTGGGCAAGCCACTGTTCAAAGCCGGGAATTTCTATTCCCAGTAGTTCCCACACTGCTGCTGTGGGATGAGTCCCTGAGCTCCACCTGGCAGTGCCGACCATCCTTCCCCAAACCTCAGCTGCTGGAGGAGGCCTAGATGGAGGTGGCTGCTCCCAGGAGGGACAAGAGGATCTCCAGAAAGCCCGCATCTAAGATTTGAGGGCTGAAGCCACCCTCGCCACACTCAGCGGTTGGAATCGTTTGCTTCTGAGTTAGGTCCAGGCAGCCAGATCCTCCATTCTCTTGTCCCATTCCTGCTGTTTCAATTTTTTTTTTCAAGGCACAGCTCCATCTCTTAATGAAACTGTTTGATGTTAATTAATTATGCAGTGGCCTCATTTGCATTCACAGGCTGTTGCTTCCCAGCTTCTTGCCCACTCTCCTCTGCCAGGAGCCCTGTAAGTGCCTCAGGCAAAACAGAGACTCGATACCGCCAGTGTCTGCCCACTTGCAGGCAACCCTCCCAGTTATTCCGCCACATCTGCAGCAGGACACAGAGGCTGGCCCCAAGGCTGGCTGCTTCACTAGGGGCATGTTGTGAACCCTTGAACCAACCAAAGAAGCCAGGGCACTTGAGTGTTAGCTAGTTCCTCTCCTTCACTCACCAGCTGTTGCCCTTAGACAGGCATTAACCTTTCCCTAGCTTCAGGTGACTCTTCTGTAAAATGGGAATAACACTAATAGCACCTCAGTGGACCGTGTCTTGTCTATCTTTGTGTCTCCAGTATTAGGTACACGGAAGGGGCTAAAGAAGTGATTTTTAAAAAATCTGATGACCTCTTTGGATCTCTTTCAGATGTTAACTCCAGGATTCTACAGAATTCCCACTTTTACCAGGGTCCCCATTTCTATCTGCTGTAACCATAGGTCCCCTGTGATTGGTGAATACTGATTGTCAACTTTTTTTTTTTTTTTTTTTTTTGAGACGGAGTTTTGCTCGTTACCCAGGTGGAGTGCAATGGCGCGATCTCGGCTCACCGCAACCTCCGCCTCCTGGGTTCAGGCAATTCTCCTGCCTCAGCCTCCTGAGTAGCTGGGATTACAGGCACGCGCCACCATGCCCAGCTAATTTTTTGTATTTTTAGTAGAGACGTGGTTTCACCATGTTGACCAGGATGGTCTCGATCTCTTGACCTCATGATCCACCCGCCTCGGCCTCCCAAAGTGCTAGGATTACAGGCTTGAGCCACCGCGCCCGGCTGATTGTCAACTTGATTGGCTTGAAGGATATAAAGTATTGATGCTGGATGTGTCTGTGACAGCGTTGCCGAAGGAGATGAACATTTGAGTCAGTGGACTGGGAAAGGCAGACCCACCTTCAATCTGGGTGGGTACCATCTAATCAGCTGCCAGCATGGCTAGAATATAAGCAGGCAGAAAAATGTGAAAAGAGAGACTGGCCTAGCCTCCCAGCCTACATCTTCCTCCCCTGCCAGATGCTTCCTGCCCTCGGACATTGGACTCCAAGTTCTTCAGTTCTGGAACTCAGACTGCCTCTCCTTGCTTCTCAGCCTGCAGACAGCGACCTTGTGATCATGTGAGTTAATACATTAATACTTAATAAACTCATATATATATATTCCATCAGTTCTCTCCCTTTAGAGAACTGTTACTAATACACCCTCTAACCTCTAAGTGGCCACAGTATTGATGCAGCATCCGCTGTGTTCAGAATCTAGTTCTTATCAAGGATACCCACCAGGGCCTTGCAAGGCGCACTGTGGAAGGCTCTGCTTGGAGCAGACGTGGTGAAAAGGATGGTGGTTGCTCATGGCTCGAATACCAAGCATGTGGTGGAGCAATAGGCCATATCCTGTGTTGAGGACCACGGCTAGGAGAAGGGACCTAAATCCTGTGGTGTTGAGATGATTTAAGTGGCAGAGCCTTTTGCCCTTGAAATTCACATAGGTGTCAGGCCAGGCGGATGAATCATGACAAGAGGGCACCTGAAAGGGCAAAGTTCACACTGAGTTGCAGTGGATGGAACCTGAGCTGTCCTTCGTGGCGGAGTGGAAGGTGGGCGGGGTCTCCAGGCAGCAAACCTCAAGCTTTCTGGGGAGGTGTCCTCCAGCTACAGATCCCTTTCCTGGGAAATGTGCACACGCACCTCCAAACCCCAAGTGCAATGAGGCCTGCTTCAGGCTCCTGGGACTGAGGTAGAGGACTCCTGCCTGGTCTGGGCAAAAACATCTGGGCTTTAGAAAAACCAGACCGGAAGAAAGGACAATAGGGACAGTGGAAGCTGGATAACCCGCTTAGGGTCTATGTGGGAAATCTGAGGGTCCTCCTAGGAAGACAGAGCTCACTGTGGGAGAGGGTTTGTCTGGAGGCAGAGGCCTGAACCTGGGACTGTGAGGGCGAGTGGGCTGCTGCCTCAGAACACAGGAACCAAAGGAGAAAGGGCCCTGACAAGGCACTGGCGGGGAGGCAGGAACAGAACCAGACAGGAAGAACTTTCAGCCCTTAGGGTGGTGGGCAGGGTCAGAAGGTGGGGCAGGGAGGCTGCTGTGAGAAAATCGCCAGACTCTGGTGTGAAAGGGCCCATCACCTCCTCAAATTCCAGCTTCAGGGAGCATGTGTGATAGCCGTCATGACCCCATGCTGTCAATAAGGAGACTGGGCTTGGAGGGGTTGGGAGTGAGGTGCCTGGAGGTGGAGAAAAGGAGGGAAGAGGTTGCAGAGGCAGGTGCTTGTGGAAAGGCAGGTGCTGGGGCTTTGAACCGGTGTCTGTGTGATCCCTAGTGCTGTGCTGCTCACCCAGGGCCGTCGGTGCCAGCTCTTCCATGGGCACTTTCACTCTGGCTGCCACTGCCTACCTTTCCCTCATCAGTTGGCCACCAGATTCTTCCAGAACAGTGATCAGAAAGGGCCTCTGTGTTTCTAGACCCTGGTCACTAGGCTCTGGGGATCCTGGTCTTTTTATGGGAGCTGAGCTTGGCTTCTGATCAGCTGCCAGAGGAAGGATGGGAATCAGATCTTCAGAAGTGTGGACCTTTCTTGACTGATCATGTCCAAGAAATCAAAGAAGAGAACAGTTTGGGTATTGGGAGCAGGCCCGATGGGGAGGCTGTGAACTGGGACTGGGAGCTGCTCTGTCACTTGTTGTCTGATTGGTCTTGGGTAAATTGCTTTTTCTCTCTGGTCCTCAGTTTCTTAATTTGTAAAATGGGATAATTCATCATTCATCCATCTGCCTGTCTATCATTATTCCATCTATCCATCCTTCCATCCATCCACCCACTTCCCAGCAACTATTTATTGAATGCCAGCTCTATGCCGGGTACTGCATGTGGCACTGAGGATACACAACGTGACAAGGTGGACATGATCTCTGTCCTTGTGGATCTTAGATTGACCAAGGAAGAAAGACATTAAGTAATAATAACAACAATAATGATAATACAATAATGATACCTGTCTTCTATGGCTGTTTGGGGACTAAACTAATGAGACAGTGTAGGAGAGGGATCTTACAAGCACCTTCTTGCTAGGAGTTCTTATTATCAGAGGCCCTACCCAAGCAGGAGCCTGGGTGGCCTTCAGCTCTTTGAGCCTATGACCATGTTTAGTCTAAACAAATGCCTATCCCCTCTCTATTATCCACCTCAGCCAACTCCTGGAGCTTCTTCTTCTTCGTCTTCCTTCTGCCCCCTGCCTCTAGCTGCCTGCTGTGTCTTCCCTCCAGGAGAGAAAGGAAGCCTCAGTGATCAGTCATGTCCCTGCCCTGGTGGAGGGGCTGGATGGGGGAGCTGAGCTAACTGCTGCTAATTAGCACCACTGAACCTTGGCCAAGCTGGAGAGGCAGATAAAGAGAGGTGGCAGACTGGGGCGGTACATGCATGGTCCTGCTGAGGGTGTCCTAGGCCCAAGGCTCTCTAGGGACAGGCCCTGAGATAACCCCCCTCCCATGCCAACCCTTGGCTGTGCCCAACTAACATCACCCATGCACACACAGTGCAGAGGGTAGAGCTATATGGTAGCGGAGGAGGAAGCGAATGGCCCGGAAGACAGAACCCTTCCACCTGTGGTCTTCCCTCTCCAGATTCAGGGGAGGTCATCTTCCTGGCTTCTTAGTGTTCTCATCTCCAGCTCTCTGTGTGGGCTGTCGACTCTGAACGGAATGCCCTACCTTCTTCATCACCACATTTCACCTGTCCTTCCAGACCAGAGAAGATGCCTCCTCCACCAAATCTGCCCTACCCGCTAGCTGGAAGCAATACCTTCTTCCTCTAAATGCCCACAGCACTTGGCTCATGCCTCACTTATGCATGTATCCCACTCTCCTTTGCATCATACATATTGCGCACGGGTATTTTCTCCCCACCATTCTTAGGGGACCTCCACCTAAGTCCTGTCTTCATACACAGTGCCTCACACAGTGCCTGATACTTAGTAAGTGCGCGGTAAGTGAACCAGACAATGTAAGAGTGTTTCTGGACCTCCTGGGTGTTCATGGGCCAGTTCTGAAGGTGCATGGAGGTATAGTCCCATTTTACAGATGAAGAATTGAGGATCAGAGAGGCCAACTAGTTTTGCCTAAAGCCAAATAGCCAGTAAGAAGTAGACATCAGCCTGGGCAACATGGCAAAACCTTGACTCCACTAAAAATACAAAAATTAGATGCTGGGCGCAGTGGCTCATGCCTGTAATCCCAATACTTTGGGAGGCTGAGGCAGGTGGATCACAAGGTCAGGAGTTCGAGACCAGCCTGGCCAATAAGATGAAACCCTGTTTCTACTAAAAAAAAATATGCAAAAATTAGCCTGTCATGGTGGCATGCACCTATAGTCACAGCTACTCGGGAGGCTGAAGCAGGAGAATTGCTTGAACCTGGGAGGCGGAGGTCGCAGTGAGCTGAGATTGTACCAATCCACTCCAGCCTGGGTGACAGAGTGAGACTCCATCTCACGAAAAACAAAAACAAAAACAAACAAACCCCCCCCAAAGTTAGCCAGGCATGGTGGCATGCACCTGTAATCTTAGCTACTCGGGAGGCTGAGGTGGAAGGACTGCCTGAGCTCAGGAGGTCGAGGCTGCAGTGAGCTGTGATCAGGCCACTGCACTCTGTTCCCCCAAAAAAGTAGAGACAGACTTCAAAGTCAGGTCTATGAGGGCAGTTTATTAATTGGGGAGACTTCTGCAGATAACAGGTTCAAACTACTAAATAATGATAAATGATAGAAACAACCAAACCAGCACCCCTTACGAGAAGGATGCCCTAAGCGTAATTCTGATCTATTGACTGGATGAGCCATCGGCATGCTGACTGTGGGACCATGGGGAGGTCATTTCACCCAAAGGCTCAGTGTTCTGGAAATGTTGTCTTGACTGGATTTCCCTGAGGTCTTTGGGCCCTGGGAACATTTCCTCTGTAGAGAAATTGCTCTCTACTGCTCTGCTTACCTGGTTATTACTCAGGACTCATTCAGTTGCAGGGCAAGGATTTAAAGTGATATTGTAAAATTGGAGACGTGTTGGCTCACATAACTAGAAAGAACATGGGTAAAGCCGAAGTCAGATGATGCTGTATGTATGGATATGAAACCACAAACAAAACAGGAAGGACAATTTCAGATTTAAGAACATTTATATACTATTACATCGCAAAAAAACATCTAGGCTAGGCGTGGTGGCTCATGCCTGTAATCCCAGAGTTGGGCCGATCGCCTGAGGTCAGGAGTTCGAGACCAGCCTGGCCAACATGGTGAAACCCCATCTCTACTAAAAATACAAAAATTAGCTGGGTGTGGGTGCGGACACCTGTAAACCTAGCTACTTGGGAGGCTGAGGCAGGAGAATTGCTCGAACCCGGGAGGTGGAGGTTGCCGTGAGCCAACACGCCACTGCGCTCCAGCCTGGGGGACAGAGCGAAACTCCATCTCACAAAAGAAAAAAGAAAAGAAAAGAAAATCTATAAAATTGAGTACATTTAGTTTTGTGAAATATGTACTATATTACCCTTCCTTTTACTCGTGGAAACTTCGTCAAGGGCAGCCCCTGGTTGCATCCCTGTGTTTGGGAACCACAGACTTAGTTAACCCTTTCCCCAGAGCAGGTTCACAGCGGGGAAGGGCTCAAGAGAAAATTGGGACCATTGGAGCTCCCAGGAAAACCTGGCTTTATACTTAGCTTCATGGGGCTGTCTCTGCCCTAGCACCTACACTGGTGTGTGTGTGTTGTGTGTGTGTGTGTGTGTGTGTGCGTGCATGTGTGTGTGTGTGTCTGTGGAGAGACAGAGAGAGATAGCTCTAAGATCTCCCACCCCCAGTGTTTGTCTTCTGCCTGCAGGCCTCCTGATTCCTGGGGTGCTCAGAAGCGCCACCCCTGGACAATGGGCATGCGGCCCTGGGAGCAGGAAGCCTGCAGTAGGTTCATTCGGCTCAGCCTGGCGGGAGCCATGGGGGCTTTATCTTGCCATTAATGGTTTTCTAAATTGGTGGCAGTGGAGCAAAAAACCCAATTTGCGCCTGGAGCACGCATGATTACTATTGTAATAACCTCAGCTAATAAGAATATGATGTGGGGCTAGGCTGGGAGAGAAAACACATTTCTCATTAGCTTTTGATTAATTACTCTACATAATTTCTTAGTTGTGGTGGCCGGGAGGGTGGGGTGTCACCATCTTTTCACCTCACCTTAACCCTGGTGGGCCAGGAGTCGCCTGGGGATTGTGGTATTTCCACAGCAGCCGTCAAGGGAGAGATCCCAGCCTCTCCTCTCCTCCTCACGTCCTTTCTCTGTCTTCTCTCACCCTCCCTGCTCCAGCCCTCCCTTTCCTTGCCTTCTTAATCTCTTCTCTCTTTGCCCCCACTCCTCAGCCTTGCCCTCATCCTCGTGGGTGTCTGTCGCTTTATGTGAGAGCCCACACTGTCCCTCGCACTGCCCGGTAGGTAGGCTGACCCGCCCTGCTCCCTGACCCTGGCTTGCGTATTTCCATCAACTTCCGTACGTTGCTGCTCTGAACTTCACTGTGTCTGATGAGATGCACTCTCCTCGGCTCGCTGCTCCTGGCCCTGGTTGGTTTCTGGCCTGGTTCAGAGGCCCCTCCTACCCTTGGCCTTCTCAGGGGCTGCTGTGTGATTTGGAATTGTTCTTGCCCCTGTCCCTCTCTCCTCACTCAGTGGGGCTCCTGGCCTGAGGCCTCTGCCTTCTCTCCTGGCCTCTGGCAGCTAGGCCCAGGCCGGATAGGGTCCCTCAGATTGTCACATCTGGGACCCGGTGCTCCACAGGGCACCGGTGGGAAAAAGGTTCATTTTATTTGTAACTCAATGCCTTTCTGTTGCTCTCCTGATGCTGCTCTGTGCTAGACATAGTGGAGGACATAAGAGAAGTGAAGACTGTGTCTTGCCATTAGGTTGTTTTGAGGAGAAACAGAATCTAACACAAAGTGGTGTGCACTCAGAGATAAGTGGGCGACGCCGCAATCTGTTGGCACCTTGATTTTCAACTTCCTACCCCCCTGGAGGACTCAGGAGGGCTTCCGGGAGGAGGGGGCTCACGGGAGGCTTTGACAGAAGGCAGATTTGGATTGACAGAGAGGTAGAGGGATGGGAAGGAGAGTGAGTTCCACATGAGAGCATGAGCACAGACCTGGAGGTGGGATGCTGGAAGCAATTCTGGAGGATGTGAAGGTGGCAAGTGCATTTTAAGTGGTGGTTTCTGGGGCAGATGAGCTAAAAAGAAAATCTGGAGCCTGACTCCTTTGAAGGCTAGGTTGAGGGTTTGGGACATACATGGTGTGCAGCTGGGAGTTCTGACAGGTCCAGGGGTACAAGGTGATCTTGTAGCAGCAGTTTGGTGAATGGATCATGGTAAGGTGTATCAGTGTTATGATCTGAGCGTGGGTGTCCCCAAAATTCATATGTTGGAACTTAACTCCCAAGGTGATGATATGAAGAGGTGGGGCCTTTGGGAGGTGATTAGCTTGGGAGGGGTCCGCCACCATAAATGGGATTAGTGCCCTTAGAGAATGGCCTGGTGGATCCCATTTGCCTTTTGTCCTTTCTGCCATGTGAGGACACAGAGAAGTTGCCACCTATGAGGACAAGCCTTCACCACAAAGGCACCAGGTCTGTTGGTGCCTTGATCTTCAACTTCCTAGCCTTCAGGACTGTGAGCAATACATTTCTGCTTTATAAATGACCCAGTCTGTAATGGAGAATTGGTTAAAAAAAAAAAAAATACCCCACATGCTCAGCCCAAGGCATTTTTGTTACAGCAGCAGGAATGAACTAAGAAAATTTGTGTTCTTTTTTTTTTTTTTTGAGATGGAGTCTCACTCTCTTTGCCCAGGCTGGAGTGCAATGGTGTGATCTCCGCTCACTGCAACCTCCGCTCCTGGGTTCAAACGATTCTACTGCCTCAGCCTCCTGAGTAGTTGAGATTACAGGCGCCTGCCACCACGCCCAGTTAACTTTTGTATTTTTAGTAGAGATGGGGTTTTACCATGTTGGCCAGGCTGGTCTCAAATCCTGACCTTGTGATCTGCCTGCCTTGGCCTCCCAAAGTATTGGGATTACAGGTGTGAGCCACTGCGGCCGGCCGACAATTCATATTCTACTGCAACACATTCCCACAAAATCAGCAGATAAGAACAACACAAATGTACTAGCTTACAGTTCTGCCAGTCAGAAGTCCAGGTTGGCTTGAGTGGTTTCTTCACCCTAGGTTATACAGACTGAAATCAGGATGTCGGCTGGCTGGGCTCTTATGAGGAGGCTTTGGGAAGAATCTGCTTTCAGATTCATTCTGGTTCCTTGTGGTGGCAGGACTGAGGTCCCATTTTCTTGCTGGCTGTAAGCTGGGGCCACCCTTATTGCCTAGACGCCGCTTCCACTTCTTGCACGTGGGTCCCGCCATCTCAGAGCCAGTATCAGTGCATCACATCCCTCTCATGCTTGCGAGCTCCCTGGCTTTCCCTCCTGCCGCTTTTCTTTTGCTGCTCTATATTTTGCTGCATCTCTCTGACTTCAGTTGGAGAAAGTTCTCTGCTTTTAAGGGCTCATGTGATTAGATGTTCCTACCTGGATAATCCAGGCTAGTCTCTGTATTTTAAGGTTGGTAACCTTAATGACATCTGCAAAATCCCCTTTGCCATGTCATGTAATGTATTCACAGGTTCCAGGATTAGGGCATGGACTTTTGTGGGAGGGGCAGTATTGCCTACCATATGAGGCAGGGCAGATTAGGTGGCTCCTGCAAGAGTCCTGATGAATGGAAATAAGGGCTAGAACCTGGGGTGTAATGAGAATGGAATGTCTTGAGTCATTTCAAAGACGACTAGAGGATGGTGAAGATTGATTACATGGGTGCTTTGGTTGGGGGCAGGAGAATAAGGGGAAAGGAGGAACAAACCCAGGATCCAGCCGAGGAAACAAGAGAAAACACCTCACTGGTCACTGTAGGAGGAGGAGCTGGTTATTTTATTATTATTGTTATTTAAGATGGCATCTCGCTCTGTCACCCAGGCTGGAGTACAGTGTTGCGATCTCAGTTCACTGCAACCTCCACCTCCCGGGTTCAAATGATTCTCCTGTCTCAGCCTCCCAAGTATCTGGGATTACAGGTGCTGCCACCATGTCCAGCTAATTTTTTTTTTGTATTTTTAGTAGAGATGAGGTTTCACTATGTTGGCCAGGCTGGTTTTGAACTCCTGACCTCAAGTCCTCCACCAGCTTCAGCCTCACAAACTGTTGGGATTGCAAGTGTGAGCCACCGTGCCCAGCTGAGGAGCTGGTTATTGAGGGTAGATGATGCATTTGTTGTAGACAGGATAACTTAGGGGGTGACAGCAGAGTTCCTTCCAACCTGGAACTATCTTAGGAGCAGTTGAGGACACCAGAAATGTCAGACCTGGTGATACAAGTGTGTGAGCTATTCACATGGCAGCAATGGTTGAAGGCTTGGGGAGGGAGGGTAGAAAGAAAATTGGGCAAGAGCCCTAGGGGATGACCAAAGAAAAGGTAGAAAGAGGAAGAAGAGCTAAAGAGAGAGACAGCAGGCCCAGGAGAAAGAGGAGCCAGGTGAGGTCCCATCTGTGAGGCCAGGGAGAACTGAAGGGCAGAGGCTGGCAGGAGGGTGTGCAAAGGTTACGAACTGGTGATGGGATGGTTGGTGGTGATGGTAAAGTGCATTTCTGAGTGTGGGGGCCAAGGAAGGAGGGAGGAAAGGACTGAGAACACATAAAAGGCTCAACAAAGGCCCACGGGGACTGTCGGCATGTAGGGAGGAAAGGGGCAGGCATGGGGCATTGGGGCATTGGAAAGCAGGGTAGAGGAAGAGGCTGGCACAGCTGGAAGGAGAGAGAGGTGATACGGTTTCAGGGATGAGGCTCCCACAGGGGAAGGGGCTAAGGAGGCTGCAGATGGAACTGGAAGCTTCAGGGGGAAGAGACCAAGGGTGGATCCATGACCATTGATGTGTAGCGCTGAGCTCATGGAGTACCTGCTAGTCTGGCTGGGAGGTGGAGGTTTGCACCCTGGCTCAATGCCACTTCCTGGTTGGAAGTCTATCCCCAGAGCTTGGGTACTTGGGTAGGACTGGTTGGGTCTGGACCGCTGGGCATGTTAGAAACGGAAGCCTTTGGAGATGGAGGCCAGCCTTTGGGGAAGGGCAGGGACACAGCCAGGCCGGGAAGCAGATATGGTCACTGTGGGGTCATTCCTATCCTGGGACTATCTGCTCTTCCCTGATTATCTTGGGGGGCTGGGCCTCCACAGCACAGAGCTTCCTGGGGTGAGGGGACTTTTTTCAAGGGCACTTGGGGAAAAGGAAGCATAAGGGTGTCCAGCTTGCTAAAGGGCTCTATGGGGAGCAGGAGGGCACTGTCTCCATCAGCACATGGGTACCTCTGTGCCCTTCCATGTGCCCCTCCATATGCCCAAGGCCCCGGTGAATCCCAGCCTTCTTGCCCCTTCTGACATTCGCAGGCCATTGTCTGGGGCCTAATTGCCTGCTGGAGCACCCTACTTGGTGCCCCTGCCAGCCATTTCTCCTCTGGCACAGCTCAGAGCTGGTTCCTACTCTTTGCAGTGGCCTCGAAGGTAAGTCCAGGATGAAGCTGGGGCAGTGGGAAGGCCCTGCCAATCTTTGTGGGCACGTGGTGGGGACCCTCCAGTGTGCGCATTGTTGTGTGTCCACGCCTAACACTTGTACAAAGCTCATCCCAGGCCTCAGCCCCTCAGGGGACTTCAGGCTTGGGGGTCACGGAGGTGGCTGGGGGCTTTGGGTGGGTGGAGGGGATGCAGAGGGGCCGCTGCAGTGATGGAGACTTGGGGAGGCTGGCCCCATTGCTCAAAAGGGTTGAGGGAGGATGCTGCAGGTGGAGGAAGCCCAGGGCTGTGCACCAGCCCCCCCCCGATCCCCCTGCCCTGTGTCCCCTTGGCCACCAAAGCTGCCAGCCCTCAGGCTCCCTCCAGGTCCCCCTACCCTGCGAGGAAAGAGGAAATTTCGCCAGAGATCCATGTAAAAATAGATGTATCTCTGGATAAGCAGCGAGCCTGAAAAACAGCTGAGCTGGAGTCTGCTCCACTGACAGAAGATCTATGTACCAAATTCCTCTTCAAAATCTATTTCTCCAGAGATTTATTCTTGCAGGCCTCTGCCAAGCTGGGGGAAGTTCTCGGCATTAGGCAGTAGGGAAGCCCGGCGCGACTGCCCCCACCCTTTCCCTGGTGACGATCTCTCAGTGGAGCCATGCTCAAATAAGGCAGGGCTGAGGGGTGCTGTCCAGAGCAGAAGAGTCAGGGCTGAAATGTGAGAGGGATTTGAATGGCAAAAAGGACATTCTCAAGCATTATCCTGGCTGGGTGGGAAGTGGAGTGATGCAGCAGGACACCCGTCCTGGCGGCTGGGAGAATAAGTGATGGCTATATTTATGTTTCCATCTAAATGCATGGATCAAAGCAGACACTTTAATCTATTCAACAACAGCCCGAGGATTAAAAAGTTGCAGGCAAATCACACTCTTAAATTGGTAATATATTTTTGCTTGTCACTTAACAAATCATTTTAGAGAGTGACTCCAGCCAGGTGGGGGAACTGGAGGCTTGAACCTGGCTCCCCAACCTGGAAGGGGCCTGAGCCCCATAGGGTGTGGTATGAATCTCCTCATTCCTAGCTCCTGTGAACTAATGTGAAGGGAGCCAATGTGAAGTGCCAGTCCTGAGGTCACGCAGACAAGTGTCCTAACTTCCAAAACATCCTGGAAGGTGACACTAGAGTAATCCCCATTTCACAGACCAGAAGATTGAGACGCGTGGGTCATTCAATAGTAAATGGCACAGTGAGGGCCAGGCGTGGTGGTTCATACCTATAATCCCAGCACTTTGGGAGGCCGAGGCGGGCGGGTCATTTGAGGTCAGGAGTTTGAGACCTACCTGACAAACATGGTGAAACCCTGTCTCTACTAAAATACAAAAATTAGCCTGTGGTGTTGGTGGGCACCTGTAATCTCAGCTACTTGGGAGGCTGAGGTGGGAGAATCACTTGAACCCAAGAGGTGGAGGTTGCAGTGAGCTGAGGCTGCACCATTGCACTCCAGCCTGGGTGACAGAGTGAGACTCTGTCTCAAATCAATCAATAAAAATAAATGGCACAGTGGGATGCAAAGTCAAGATGTTTTGACTCCTAGCACAGTGGTCTTGCCTCTCAATGGAACTGCTGGGTGAGTACATTTCTCCCCTGGGATCACAAGGCACAGCAGGGAGAAGCAACATCAGCTGTTCCACCTGCTGTGTAACTCCTGGCAAGTTCCTCCACTTCTCAGCTTCCTCACCTGTAAAATGGGGCTAACGGTAGCATCTGCCTCCAGGGGTGGTTGTCAGGAGGCTGTGCACTGAGCACACTGCCTGACACATGGTCAAAACCCAGGTTTGTGCTGAGCTCTGAAGGACATGAGCAGACAGAGAAAGGAACTTGCAAGCATGGCTTTTGAGGAATGGGTGAAGGAACTGGGGCCCTTGGTCGGGAAGAGACAGAGCTGCCTCCCAACACAGGCTGGGTTGTGCAAAGAAAGGCAGAGTGGATTTACTGTGTGGCTCCAACAGGGATGACTGGGTCCTTCAGGAGACTGATGGATTTCAGTGAAAGAGAAGCAAGGAGTTTCTAATCGCCAGCATAGGTGATTACAGGCTGCAAAGAGGACATAGCAGCCTGACCTGGGGCTGAAATTTAGACTGCAAAAGCCCCTTCCCTTTCAAGCAGGAGAATCTAAAATTCCTGAGCAGTAGGATCAGCTCCTCACAATTCCTGGTAGGGAACAAGAAGAGTTGGGAAGTTCAGTGGGATTGAAGAATCTTCTGTTAAAGAAAGGTATTCTCTGTGTGTATGTCATGATTTAATCCCTCTGTGTGTATGTAATAATTTAATCCTTGGCTCAGATCTAACTAACCTTAGGATATGTGAGACGGGGGTGGTATTTGGGAGGGAGCCGTGTGGCACAGGGATAGGAAGGCCACGGGGTGGAGGGAGGCAAAGCCAGCCCTGGGCAAAAGGAAGAATTCCACCCCTGCCCAAGCGCAGGTAATTAGCTAACTTGTCTGTGCAGCCAGAGCAGTGCCAGCCCAGGGAGGAACGGTGGACCTGGAAAGGGAGACTTGGGCTTCCATCAGGCCCCATCTCTTAATATGTGTGCGTCCATTTACAGGCCACCTTGTCTGTCTGTGCCCTAGTCTCTCCACGTGGAACGCAGGGAGCTAATACCTGCTCCCTGCTCTCCTTTCAGAGGGGGAAAAGCTGGCCTTGTTCCCTTGGGGTTGAGAGGGGTGCTTTGGGCGTCCCATGGCCTGGTCCCTGTGCCCCCTCCCCACCGCGCGGGTTCGGGCGACTGCAGTCGCAGCGTCCCGGACCAGCCTGTACGCGGACGCCTGGCAAGAGCGCTGTCTCTGCAGGGCAGCCGCGGGTGGGGTGCGGGAGGGTGCGGCGCGGCCAGATTGCACCATCTGCCTGTGCGGAAGTGGAGCGCAGGTGTTGTGTTCTGGGCGCAGGTAATTGCTGATCGCTGAGCCAGCACTCCCGGCTTAAGATCCCAAGCGGGCGCGGGAGGTGGCGGCCCACGTGGCTTCCTGCCTGGACAGCGCTCTGCGCCTTTCCCGTCCTTTAGTCCTTTAGCCTCTTGTGAGCCTCACCCCAGCTAAGCAAGGGCGGTCAGGGCGGTATCGGATTCATTTTGCCAGGGTGGGAATCGAGAATCGGAGAGGTTAAATCCCTGGCTCAAGGTCCTGGAGCCAGTCAATAGTGCGCCCGAACTAGCCCTCCAGGTCAGCAGACTCTTAATTCCATTTTCCTCGCGTGACCCAGCAGTGCAGGGCAGTTCAGGAAACATTTATGGAGAACATTCTGCAGGTCAGGGCCTGAGCTAGGTGTGGGGGTTCCGTTGGGGGCTTTGGCTTTGTTCCTGAGAGGGTGCAATCTTAACTCTTCTGTGTGGACCTGAGGCTCCCAGGTGTACCCCAGATCACCATGCCCACCACCAGGGCAGAGAAGCAAGAAGTTTCTAATTACCAGCGTTGGGCAAAGAGGATACAGCAGCCTGATCCAGGGATGACATTTAATGGAATTAAGAGAGATTCTCAACCAAATGTCTTCCACAAGTGTCTCTGTGACCTCCTGTTCTCAAGGGCTTATGTGGATGGGGTCTGTGGCTATGAGGTGTCCTGGCTGGCTCAGGAGCTGATCTTGGCCTAGCAAGATACTCCGTGCTTCTTACAATGTTTCCTGCCTTCCTAGAGCAGTACCCAGCAGTCCTCTTGTCCTTGTCTTGCGGGGGCGGTGGGTGGTGCACCTTGTGGGGCATGCTCAGTGGTGGGCGCCACACATGAGTATCTCAAAGAAGAGTGGGGCCCAGTGTGGTGGCTCACACCTGTAATCCCAGCACTTTGGGAGGCTGAGGCGGGCAGAACACGTGGTCAGGAGATGGAGACCATCCTGGCTAACATGGTGAAACTCCGTCTCTACTAAAAACACAAAAAATTAGCTGGGCGTGGTGACACACACCTGTAGTCCCAGCTACTTGGGAGGCTGAGGCAGGAGAATTGCTTGAACCCGGGAGGCAGATGTTGCAGTGAGCCAAGATCACACCGCTGCACTCCAGCCTGGGTGACAGAGTGAGATTGTCTTAAAAAAAAGAGGAGTGTGTGTCTCTGTGAGTCTATCATCAGCGTTTTTATTTCAAGTCTGAGCCGACACATTTTTGTCCTTTTGGCATTTATAGAGGACACAAAAGAGAACTCCTCTGAGTAAATAAACGGAGAAGATGAAAGGCCTCGCTCCATGATGGGCCTGGTTTATGAGGCAACAAGCCTGGAGGGTCGTTTTGTGATTTGGTTCCAGCACTGAATGGAACCACAATCTTGTTTTTGAGTCATTTCAGGAAGCTTGTGCTCCTCAGCTTCTGCGTTTTAGCATTTGGAGGTTGTGATCTGCATTTTGGGTATGTGTCTGGGGGTGTCCCTGTGAGTACACAGTGAGCACAGGCATGTCGGGGAGATTGGGTCTGTGCATGCGTGTGGTGAATGGAGTGCGTGCCCCACTGTGCAGTGTCTGTACGGCAGGGGTGGCGTATAGAGAAGGTGATTGGGGTGAATGTAGATCTTCCTGTTTTTTTGAGATGGAGTCTTGCTCTGTCTCCAGGCTGGAGTGCAGAGGTGCGATCTTGGCTCACTGCAACCTCCGACTCCTTGGTTCAAATGATTCTCCTGCCTCAGCCTCCTGAGCAGCTGGAATTACAGGCACGTAACTCCACGCCCAGCTAATGTTTGTATTTTTAGAGGAGATGGGATTTCACCATGTTGGCCAGGATGGTCTCGACCTCCTGACTTCGTGATCCACCTGCCTCGGCCTCCCAAAGTGCTGGGATTATAGGTGTGAGCCACTGTGCCCAGCCAGAATGTGGATCTTTCTGGGTGTCAAACTTATATACTATGTGTGAATAAGCAGTTATATGCAGTGGTCCGTTTTTTTGTTTTTTTGTTTTTTGAGGCGGAGTCTTATTCTGTTGCCCGGGTTGAGTGCAGTGGTGTGATCTTCACTCACTGCAACCTCCACCTCCCGGGTTCAAGTGATTCTTCTGCCTCAGCCTCCCAAGTAGCTGGAATTACAGTTTTGAGCCATCATGCCTGGAAAATTTTTATAATTTTGGTAGAGATGGGGTTTTACTATGTTGGCTAGGCTGGTCTTGAACTCCTGACCTTAAGCAATCTGCCCACTTTGGCCTCCCAAAGTGCTGGAATTACAGGCATGAGCTACCACGCCCAGCCCCAGGGGTTTGTATTTTTGTCATCCAATGTTATTAGTGCCTTGGAAGCTCCCTGTGCCACCCTAACCCCCAACTGTGACCCTTCCATCATTGCCCTGGAGTTAACCACTCTGCTAACTTTTGTGTGAGTCATTCTCCTGCTTTGTGTTATGGTTGTGCCACTTTCACGTGTCTCCTCAGTGAAAATGGGTCCAGGTGTGAAGCTGGGATGTATTTGGTGCGAACGAGGGTCTGAGTTGTGTTCACAGTGGAGCCCAGATGTGCGCTGCTCAGCATGTGGCTCTGTCTGGGTGGATGGGTGGCAGAGGGTTGGGAATGAGTGGTTGAGTTCTTCAGACAGGTCCCTGTGGACTTCACGTGCCCAGCTCCTGTGGTGCCTCCTGGCTTGGTTGCCACCTCTGGTCCCTGGTGGTTCTGCCTTGCTGGTCTGCAGAGAGATCAACACCCTTCAAACCAGCTGCCTTGCTGGCTGCAGCTCACTCCTGCAGTTACCATGGAAACCAAAGTAGGTCTGCTTCTGCCTGCCACGGGGTCCCTGGGCTAGGGCAGCTGTGGGCCAAAGCCACCGTGGTGAAAGCTGGCTGGGGGGGAAGGAGGAGGGGTCTGGGGACCCTCTGAGCCTGCTTCTCTTCACACACTCCTGGGGGCCCTTTTCTGCCTCTAAACGCGAGGGCAGATCCCCGTTGTCAGACAACTAGGATCAAAACAGCCCCATGTAGAAAGGGCCTGAGCAGATGACTTTTTCACACACATACAAAATCTCTTCCTGAAAAAAATTGAAGACATATGCTAATTCCACATCACTGTGCATGTCATTTGTATACCATTAATTCAGTGCCCAAAATAAAGTGGCTTTTAGGAGAGCTTGCATGAGATCTGATGGGAGGACTCTGTACGTGTGTTTGTGGCCTGGTTTTATAATAGGCATCTGCTCAGAGTTCAGTGCGCTGGGAAAACTTAAACGTAACGGTGTAAAGCACTGCAGAGATCACAGATCCTGTGTGGTTTTGAAAAACAGAATAGCAAGCACAAACCTAGCTGTGGAAGCAAAGGGTGATGCATTGTTAGGGAGATGCATTAAAGTGGCACAGCCATAAAGCAAAGCAAGGGAATGATTCACACAAAAGTTAGGAGAGTGGTTAACTCCAGGGCAACGAAGGAGGGGCACAGCGGGGCATGAGGCCCGCAGGGAGCTTCTTAGGCACCAGTCACACTCCAGGTCTTACCAGGTGGTGGAGACACAGATGGGGGACTGGTTGTTATCCTTTTTGTTTTTGTTTTTTTGAGATGGAATCTCTTTCTGTCACTCAGGCTGGATGGTGTACAATGACACGATCTTGGCTCACTGAAGCCTCCACCTCCTGGGTTCAAGCCATTTTCCTGTCTCAGCTTCTCGAGTGGCTGGGATTACAGGTGCCCGCCACCAAGCCCAGCTAAGTTTTGTATTGTTGGTAGAGACGGGGTTTCACCATGTTGGTCAGGCTGGTCTCAAACTCCTGACCCCAGGTGATCTGCCCGCCTCGGCCTCCCAAAGTGCTGGGATTACAGGCATGAGCCACCGTGGCCGGCCCTGATTGTCGTCCTTTTAACTGTACTTATATATTTATACCCTTTTCTGTATGTGTGATACATATGGCAATTAAAAAACCGCTGATCCTGAGCTTGTGGTTTCTGGCTCCATGCAAGTGGCAAGAGGAGTTATGGGGTCAGTGAACGAAGACAGAGTGGGATCACACGGACTTTGGAGCCGCCTCTGGCACTGACCGGCTATGGGGCCTTGGGGAAGCCACTCAGCTTCTTCCAGCTGCAGTTTCCTCATTTGTATCATGTTGAGTATGTTGGAGTTATTTATTCAATTAAAAACTAATTTTGAGCTTCCTCCGTGCCAGGCACTGGGCTAGGAAAGAGACATTTACAAATGTCACCACAGCACACACTGGGAAATGCTGCGTGGGCTGGGAGGGGCCAGAGGCTCTGGGCTGGGAGAGAGACTGCCCACAGGGACAGTGGAGGAGGCCAGCTTTGAAATAGCTCTTAAAAGATGGGCCACATTTCAACAGGCTGACAGGGCAGGAGGAAATGATAGAAGAGAAGCCACAATGTTGTCAAAAAGTAAGCTAATTGGGAACAGCAAGAATCCCACTATGGGTGGAGGACTTGAAGGACAGGCCTGGCTTAATCACTGGAGAGGGGCCTTTCAACTCTAACATGAGAAACTTCCCTCAGCCTGGGCTGGGGAGGAGGACGACTGGCTCTACTGGGGGCAGGTTGAGGAGAAGAGGAGGGGAGGTGTGAGGGTGCTGTTGCATCTCCTTGTCCTGGGTGTAGAAGACAACTTGCTCCCCAGGACTGTGATGCTCAAGAACTTGGGCCCCTCCAGGCAAGCTAGGCTGTTCCCACCCTGCTGGCCTCTATGCCAGCCCAGCTGTAGAGATGGGACCCTTCCTTTAGACAAAGACCCTGTGGCCCTGGCTGCATGAGGACCCCCAACCCCCACAACAGATTCAGACAAGCCCAAAGCCAGTCAGCTGCCAGAATGGGTGAGTAGGGCAGAAACACTCTCTTCAATTTCCTTGAAGGGAAGACAACCCTGCCAGCGTGCCTTGGTAGCTGTTATGCTATTATTTGACATCAGGCCTGGCCCCACCCTGCTCTGCCCCAGCACCTGTGCTGACCTTACCCTGTCACATTGCGCACCTGCTGATGGGGGAAGGAGCCCTTGACCTGGGAAAGAGCCCTTGACATGGGACCAGAAAAGCGGGTCCACATCCCAGCTCCATCTCTAGGAGGTGGGGTGAGTCTCTAACCTTCTCCGACAGGTCTCAGGTGCCCTCGTTTGTAGAGTGAGGGGGTAGACCAGCAATCACTTAGGAACATTCTGAGAAGAATTACTTGCCCCTTTTGGGTGGAATGATGTGTTCCTATCTGAACCATGAGAGGGTCAGAGGGTTTCACTTTTATTTATTATGTATTTTTTTTGAAATGGAGGTTTGCTCTTGTCACCCAGGCTGGAGTGCAATGGCACTATCTCGGCTCACTGCAACCTCTGCCTCCCAGGTACAAGTGATTCTCCTGTCTCAGACTGCGGGACACTTCTGTTAGGACACCATGTTGCTTTGTTTAAAGGGGAGCTCTTGAGTGAGGGCTCGTCAGAGAGCCCTTGGAAGCAAGGTAATCTGTGTTTGACTGTTCTTGGAGCAAAAGACCAGTTGGGGAGGTCAGCTCTGCAAGCAAGCTAAGAGCTGCAGGCTGCCTTAGGCCAGGCCCAGGAAAACCAAAGGAGAGGGGGTTTCCCTAGATGATGCACACACCGCAGCTTTAGAGATGGAAGGGCCCCTGTGAGGACTACAGACCCCAGGCAAAGGTGATGTCTACCACAAGGACCATGACAACTCCAGGCCAGGATCTGATGGCCACCATTTACATATCCACTGAACACAGAGTCAGTGCTCAGGATTTATTAATTGAATGTCTTTGGGGCAAGTGCAAATTCAATGCCATGGATATTCTTGAATGTGGTGCTTCGTGAAGACCTTGAAAGGTGTCCTGGTGAGTGTCAGAGGTCTACCATCACTCTTAGTGGTACACAGCACGGGTTTGGAAACAGGCAGTTAACGGTTTTGGTCTCGTATTTACTGGCTGTGTAAGCTTGAGCCTCTCTCATTCTATTTTCTTTGTCTCTAAAATAGGTGCAATCTTCATTTTCTATTTTATTTATTTTCTTATTTTATTTTATTTATTTATCAATTTTTTTGAGATGGAGTTTTGCTCTTGTTGCCCAGGCTGTAGTGCAATGGCACGATCTCGGCTCACTGCAACCTCTGCCTCCAGGTACAAGTGATTCTCCTGTCTCAGCCTCCCAAATAGCTCAGATTATAGGCATGTACCACCGTGCCTGGCTAATTTTTTTTTTTTTTAATTTAGTAGAGACAGGGT
>NW_016107343.1:4428471-4433024 GCF_001604975.1 Cebus imitator | reverse complement strand
TCAAAACTCCTGCCTCCAAGAACTTACTCTAGTGAAATCAATGGAATAATTGTATCATTCGTGAACATGTTCGGGATACCTGTCCATTGCATGATTTTGCATTTATCTGCCCTTTGTTTTTAAATACAACTCATTTGCAGAATGCTCTAACCTCACTTGAGCAGGCTATGAAGAAAAGGGAAGATCTGTCCATATCTAGATGAGGAGATAGGAGTATAGGCACATCGATGTCATGAGACTGAAAAGAGGGGACCTCTGAGGTTGATGCTAATGAGAAATTCAGGCCAGGAATTTAGCTGAGCAAGGGAATCCCTTTCTCCCTCAGACTCTCCTTCACCCAACTGGGAGCCAGTGTCTGACGGCCAACAAGGTTGTGGTGTGTCCTCCTCCAGAGATTTTGCCCAGTTTTTGACTGTCACCAAACTTCCCCCCAGCCTGTGGCCCCTGCCTTGGGCCTTCCTTACTTAGAACAGAGAAGTAACATCAGAACCAGAATCACACAGCCTCTTGGAAAGGGTCCCTCTCTCAAGGGTCAAGAATTAACCAAGGAAAGAGGGAAAGGAAGGGAAGAGAGAGGAAGGAGAAAAGGAAGGCAGGCAGGCCAGTAGAACTGGCGATCATGTTGCTATGCTCAGTGTGAGGTGCTGGTGCATTCTTGGTTCTTGTCTGCAAGGATGCTGTACTAGGTGGCTCAGGAGATCCTCCCAAGTTGTGGGACGTCCACAAGATCTGGTCATTGACCCCCCTGAGTGTGAAGCCCCATCCCGGGGCTGCCGGAGGGTGCTGCCTCACCTCCAGCCTGGCTGGTGGCCTGGTTGCTGGAACTCACTCCATTTATTCTCACATCTGGGCCTTGTCCCCTCCCCTCCTCTGGGGACCTTCCATGTTCTCAGCCTTGCCAAATCCTATCAACAGGAGCCCTGCCTGTGAAAGAGCACAGGCTCCGGAGTCCGATGGACCCAGTCCTTTCCTTTTCTAGCTGTATGGGTTTGGGTGAGTCACTTACCTCCCCACCTCCCCCTCAGTCTCTGTGCCTCTCACCTCCTCTGCAAGTGAGAGAACATTGCAGGCTGATAAGGTAAGGATCACAGGCCATGTGGATCGTGACTGCAGCACCTGGTAAGGCACTCAGCAGATAGCAGGATTCAGCTTCTTTGTTTCCTTTTAGGAAAAAGGCAGGATATGTAGACCTTATTTTAAATGTAGCTACTAAAAGACCACCTCCTCCATGAAGTCTCCTGGCCCTCATCTGCCTCCATCCTCTCTAGCGCTGTGCTGTTTCTAGCCCTGTGCTCTTTCTTAGGCCCCAGGGCCTTGGCCCACATCTTCCTGGGAGGTCAACTCCTGGAAGGGCTTACTCCAGTCCTGGAGCAGGTGCTTGGGAAACGCGTGCTGACTGGTGGGTGGGGCCAGAGGTTGTATGGCGGTGTTCAGGGTGATGGTGAATCTCGGGCAGTGGGCAGTCAGGATGGAATCCAGGCTGGCTGCAGGGCAGGGATGGTGGGGGGCCTGGTGCTGCCTTCCTGAATCTCCCTCCCCCACCCCATCTCATCTGGGGCTCCCACCCCTTCTGCCTGACCTTGTTTCTCGTTGGCTCAGCCCTGTCCTGATAACGAGCTGAGCCAGCTTGGCGCCAGTCTCTCTGATGTGCTGACTCAGTCCTGTGGCTCCCGCTTCCTCTGCCCTTGTTTGAAAATGCCAAGTTAATTGCTCTCCAGCTTCAGGCTGCACTGGCAGGGGGCATGCCCCCCTTTTCCTCTCCCCTTTCCCATGCCCTGGGAAGGGTCAGGCCAGTGCCCTCCAGCCCCCTCCAATCCTGGGGCCTGCCCTCCATGGACAGGGCAGCAAAGAGGGTTGGGGAGAGGGACAGAGGAGGCAGAGAGGGGAATAGGCTATCAGTGTCCATTAGGGAGCAGTGGAGAGGAAGGTAGATCGCGGGGAGGCTGGCACTCTTGGAGCCTGGTCTCCATATTTCCTGGCCCTCAGGATCTGGGAGATGGCTCTGTGTGGGAGAGAGGGGGACTGTGGGCACTGACTGACAGGCGGTCTCTCAGATCTGTGCCCAGAGCTGAGGGTCTGGAGAGGGTAAGGTAGCTAAGAGGGAGAGCATGGGCCTCAAACAGGAAGCGAGGAGGGAAGGGAGGAAGGGAAAGGAGGAAGGAGGGAGAGAAGGAGCGGGGAGGAAGAGGATGGAAGAGAGGAAGGGAAGGAGGGAGACAAAGAAGGGAGAAAGGGAAGGAAGGAGAGAAGGAGGGAGAGAAAGGAGGGAGAGAAGGAGGGAAAGGAGGAGGGACAGAGGGAAGGAGGAAGAAAAGGGGGAAAGAAGGAATGAAGGTAGAAGGGAAAGAGGGAGAGAGGGAAAGCAGAAAAAAAAAGGTGAGAAAGAGGTAGAGAAAGGGAGGGAAGGAAGGAAAGAAGATGGAAAAGGAAAGGATGGAAGGAGAGAAGGAAGAAGGAAAGGAAGGAAGGAAGGAGGGGAACAGGGAGTGAAGGAGGGAAAGTAGGAGGAAAGGAAGGAAGGAGGGGAAGAGGGCAGGAAGGAGGAAATGAAGGGAGGAAGCCCATGGCGACTGTTGCACAGAGAAGCTCTCATTTAATTCCTTCAGGATGGTCTCCAGGTGTGCCACCCAGGCATGAGAGTCAAAACCTTTAACAGCAGTGTGGTGTCAGCACTGGCTCATCAGGATGGACATCAGGCATGGAGGATACTGGGCGAGGTCCTAGAAGCCCCCTGAGCTGTGATGGGAGTTAACCTTTAGGTGCTGGGCCGTGGGGAGGTAGGGGCGAGAAGTGCTGGGTGGGATAGGCGTTCACTCATCGGTGTGGAAGTATTTCAACATTCTAACAATCTCAGCGGCACAGTGGCAGGGCTTCTCATCTGTTGTGTTCGCAGGTGTATCCCCAGTGCCAAGAATGAGGCTGGCGTGTACCAGGGGCTGCAGCCTTTGCTGAATGAGTGGGTACAGGAGGATGCTGAATACCAGCTTGGAGCCAACCCAAGTGAGGGACTTATCGCCAGTGGTGAGTGGTGGAACACAGAGCTGGGTGTGGTTCCATGAGTCAGACAACACGGCGAGGCCCTGGGGTGGGGGCACAGCCAGGAAGATGTCCGTCCCGGGCCTGCAGGATGGGAAGCATGAGGACAGGGTGGTGGCTGGAGGTGGCTCCTGAGGAGGCTCATTAGGGATCCTTCCTTCAAGACCTTGATTTTGGGGTTCCCCTTCTGGGGACTGGTCCCTGGCTGTACCCAGGCTGGCTGGGGGGCTTGGGCCACAGGGGCTGAGGGACAGGCAGAACTCCAGGGGGAGGCCTGGCGGGGTGCACAGGAACTCAAGATTTCTTATTACGAGGCAGAGAAGGGGTTGGAAAGGAAGCTTTCATCCCATGGGTGATCATTAACGCAGAGACAGATGAGGGGTCTTCTCTAGTGAGGGGCGGCCCCCTCTGCATTTCTATGGCAGGTGGAGCCTCCTGTGGGCACCCTGTGTTTCCAGGAGGGTTTTCTGCTGTCGGCGTCCTTGAAATGACCTGGGCAAGGCGAACGGGCCCTCTTGCCTTCTTTCTTTTTCTCCCCCGTCCTGCCTAGGAGGATTGGGGTGTGGGAGTGTGGGGGGAGGGAGAGGGTGGGGGAGCAGAGTGGGGCATAGATGAGGAGAGGATGGCCCAGGTAGGAGCTGCCCTCTCGGCTCCGTTCTGCCTGAAGAGCAGCATCTCTTCAGGCAGATGAAGAGTTTTGGAGAGTTGACCTCTCCAAAAGGAATGGTGTTTTCTGATCACCATTCGGCTTCTCAAACCACATGGGCTTTGCACAGATGGTGCAGTAGGAAGAAAGGAAGAGTGGATGAGAGAAGGAGCATGCAACAGAACGGTGAAATTCCTAAACAGGTGGGACGTCTACTGTGAATTCCAGACCCAAAAGTGCCCTGGAGGAGCGCTGGGAGCCAGTGAGCCCTGCTTTGCAGGGCCTGCTTCAGTGTCTTCCAGGCCTCTGCCATTCCTGCCTGCAGGTCCTTCGGAGGCGGGAGGGGCAGGAGGCCTGCACAGGCCACACCAGCTGCCTGGGCGGCTGCCCCGTCACGTGCAGCTCCTCTCTCCTCCCTTCCTGGGTCTCCAGCCAGCCCGCTGGCTTGATGAATTAGCCCCATAGATATTCGGTTGGGAAAGCAAACACATATCATATATATCTTTGACAAGTTATTATTCTCCCTTATCAGGATTCGGGTGCATCCCTCACCCGCCATTACTCACGCTGCACACCCGCCCTGCCTGGGACCCGGCACCGAGCTTGCCATGGTACTGCCTGGCCAGGCTGGCTGCGTGCCCTGCCCAGCATCTGTGTTGGGCTGTGGGAGTGTGCATGTGTGCGCGCCTGTGTGTGTGTGCGTGTGAGAGTGTGTGTGTGTGTGCGTGTGTGTGCACCTGTGTGTATGTGCGAGAGTGTGTGTGTGCGTGTGTGTGCAGGCGCACCTGTGTGTCTGTGCCTGTGAGAGTGTGCATGTGCGTGTGTGTGTGCACCTGTGTGTGTGTGCATGTGCGTGCGTGTGCGTGCATGC
>NW_016107343.1:4404388-4428266 GCF_001604975.1 Cebus imitator | reverse complement strand
GTGCGTGTGAGTGCATGCGCACCTATGTGTCTGCGTGTGCATGTGGAACCAGAGCAAGAACCAGCCTGGCCCTGCTTTGACCCTGGCTTGACCAGATACTTCTCCAGGCAGGGACTGATGTGGCTCAAGACGGAACTGATGGTGTTCTGGGCCTTTCACTCTCACTGGAGCCAGGAATGGAAGTTTAGTCCCAGGGAATGCTGTGGTTTGGGCCTCACCCGTATCCACTTCCTGGGCTCCCCCTTGCCACTGGGCCCCCTCCTCCAGCCTCCTAGTAGGACAGATCCCCCTGCCACCACCCTCCAATGCCTGTGCTTCTTGGAGCCCACAGGGATCCTCCGGGCTGCCCCCTTGGCCCATGTGGTGGGAGGCTCCGGGGCTGATGAATGAGATGTAAGTGAGTATCAGTGCTCTCAGCCGGGCTGTTGGGCTGTGATTTGTCATCTCTCACCCAGCACATTCCCATTTCCCCAGAGGCAGGCTCCATATTAACAAGTCCTCTACTTAGGAATATAAATGGGGCACTTGGAATTGCTCCTGACAGCCCGAAGCTGGCGAATGCACTCAGGCCTTGGGGGTGGGAGCTGGGAGGGGAGCAGTGGGAGGGCTTCATGCAGAGGTGCTCTCAAGACAGCTGGGAGGGCAGCATCCCATCAGCCTGATTCTGAGGTGGGACCTCAGAGGAAGGGAGGTCCCTGCTGCCTGGCCTGGGTCTGGGCTGGGGGTGGCTTCTTAGGGCTGATGCGCCTGTGAGGGGCTTGTCCCCTGCTCTTTCAGAGAGGACCTTCCACCAGAGAGGCCTCAGCTACTGTGCCCCGAAAAACTGCTCTCCCAGCAGTCATTTTATGTGCTGTCACAGCGACTGCGGACGGGTCACTTCTACCAGCCCTATTAACTGTCCTTTCTCTGCAGCCGCAGGCTGTGCATTCCTGGGAACCTTCCCTTCCCTCCCTTGGGCCAGGTGCTGGGACCCTCACGGTTCCCTGGGTCCAGCAGCAGGGCAGGGAGAAGAGACGCAGCATTGCTGGGGCTGGCGTTGCCCTGGCCTCCGAGGCTGAGTCCTCAGGAGGGATCGCTGCAGCCAGTTGAGCAGGTTTCAGTGCCCTGGCCTGGACGACACTCTGAGGGTGGGCACCAGAGACATGGATGGTATCATCCTGGCCTTCAGAGGCTTCCGGTTCACTGGGGGAATGGCTGGGGAGGGGAGAACCGATGGTAATGAAAGGTGTGCTGGTCGCTCAGAGGTGACCTGGGTACCCCTGGCAGGAGATCAGGGAAGGGAGAGACTGTGGACTGAGGGCTGTGGTGTGGAGGGAGGGCTCAGCGAAGGCTTTCTAGAGCAGTGGAGTGCTGGGTCATGCAGGATGGAGAGGGGTGGGCGAGAGCCTTGGAGGAAGGCCACAGGCCAACTGTGGGGAAGTGCTCTGGACATTCATTCAGGGTTCTGGTCATTGTCTCAGGGCCAGAATCCTGCTTCCTGGGGGCAGCTTCCTTCTGACATCTAATGCCCTCTTCAACTGGGGAGGGATGGGAGGCGGGTGAGGTGAAAAGGATGAGATGATCCCGTATGGTTTGGCCTTTTGGGGCTGCAGCATTCAGCCTCTCAACTCCAGTACCTGGATGAAGTCTCCATGCCCAGGGGACTGCTGCCGCCTCAGTGGGTGTGGGTGTGCCCATTGGGTGCAGGCTCCCACTTCACCTGGGGCTCAGGCTCTGGCACCTGGCTGGCCTGGGTGGGTGTGGAGGGGTCTGTTGCAGTTAGCTTCGTGGCCACTAGAGGGGAGTCCAGGCCTGTGTTTCTCTCCTTCCAGCGACGGAGGGCCCGGGCAGGGATGAGGAGATGGGGGTGGGAGGTGCCGGTGTTGGTGTCCACGCTGGGGTTCTTTGTGCTGGGGATGCTTCCTACTATTTCCTGAGTTCTTCAGTTCCAAGTTAGGGATGAAAAATCTCTGGGAATCTGGGAGCCCTGGAAAAAAGGCATTGTTTAAACATTTAATATCGACAACACTTTTCTTTTAGAGAGCGTCTTGCTCTGTCATCCAGGCTGGAGTGCAGAGGTGCGATTATACTGTACTGCCACCTGGAACTCCTGAGCTCAAGCCATCCTCCTGCCTCAGCCTCCCAAGTGGCTGGAACCACAGGCACGGGCAACCACACCCAGCTAATTTTGGTTTTGTTTTTGCTTATTATTTTTTTTTCTTTTTGTAGATACGGGGTTTTGCTATGTTACCCAGGCTGGTCTTGAACTCCTGGCCTCAAGCAATCCTCCTGCCTCAGCCTCCCATAGCACTGAGTTGTGAGCCACTGTCCCTGGTGACAATTCTTATTTTAGTCCCTTTTACAAAAATGAATTATGAATGTAGAGGACCCTGTAGTGGGTGGTCAAAGTTGTGAGTGTAGTGTAGACGCCTGGTTAGAACTCCAGCTTCACTGCCTAGGGCTGGGTGACCTTGGGCAGTTCAAATAACATCTCTAAGCCTTGGTGGCTCCTGCTGTAAAATGTGGGTTATAATGCCTATCTCACAGGCATAAACCACAAGCGTCATTTAGCACATGCCTGCCCTATAGTAAGTGCTCCAGTGTAGCTCTTTCACTTTCATGATAAGCAATCACATTTGATTAAGAGGTGATAGGGTTTGGCTGTGTTCCCACCTAAATCTCATCTTGAATTGTGGTTCCCATAATCCCCACGTGTCGTGGGAGGGACCAGGTGGAGATAATTGAGTCAGAGGAGCCGTTCCCCTCATCCTGTTCTTGTGATAGTGAGTTAGTTCTCACGAGATCTGATGGTTTTGTAAGGGGCTTCCCCTGCTCCTCTGGGCCCTCAGTCTTCTCCTTCCTGCTACCGTGAGAGGGGAGATGTGTTTGCTTCCCCTTCTGCCATAATGGTAAGTTTCTTCCCAGTCCTGCAGAACTGTGAGTCAATTAAACCTCTTTTCCTTATAAATTACACAGTCTTGGGCAGTTCTTTTTTTTTTTTCCGAGACGAAGTCTCACTCTGTCTCCCAGGCTGGAGTGCAGTGGTGCAATCTCGGCTCACTGCAGCCTCTGCCTCCCGGGTTCAAACAATTCTCTTGCTTCAGCCTCGCAAGTAGCTGAGATTACAGACATGTGCCACCATGCCTGGTAAATTTTTGTATTTTTAGTAGAGATGGGGTTTCGCTATGTGGCCAGGCTGGTCTCAAATTCCTGACCTCAAGTGATCCACCCGCCTCAACCTCCCAAAGTGCTGAGATTACAGACATGAGCCACCATGATTGGGCAGTTCTTTATAGCAGTGTGAGAATGAACTAATACAAGATGGAAGAGTAACGGCCCAAATTTAAAGCAAAAACACAGTTTTCCTTCCATTAACATTTTAAAGACACCCCCTCCACCACCATGAAGAAATTAGAAAAACTTCCTTCAATGCTGACATTTTCTAGGCCTTAATACAAAAATGAATGACTGCCAATTTGCTCCTTCATTTATGTCGCACATTTCCTGAGGTGTGATTGCCTGCCGGGCCCCCCAGGCTCCCCTGCAACTGAGTCGGGGCGTTCAGGCCGAGGCTGCATCATAGGTTGCTGGAACCAGGGAGCCCTCCAGCTCCTGGCTTTCCTTCCAGCTGCGCATTAGAATCATCTTGGCACTGTAGAAAATACCAGTGTCTGAGCCCCACGCCCAGAGGTGCTGATTCACTTGGTTTGGGGTGAGGCCGAGGTGCTGGACTGATTTGAAGATGCTGAGTGATACCTGGAGCATCCAGGGTGCAGGACCTTTGCCTGGAAGTTTTCCTCTGGTGGAGGAAGATGCCCCAGCATTCCCTCGCTGTGGGCTCACAGAATTCTGTACACATCCAGGAGGAGAAATTGGGCTTGGTGTAGGAAAGCCCATTGGGTCATTTGTAAGGGGGCCTTGGTTCTGGTCCTGGCTTGGTGGTTGACTCTGGTGAGACTATTGGTAAGCACCCTGCCCCCTGGGCCTCAGTGTCCTCATCCATCAGAGGAGATGAACAGCAGCTGTTTCCCCTAAGGGTCATGTGATGTGGAGATCAGCTGCGGCAGGTGTATGCTTCAGAGGGGTGTGAAGCCAAGATACCCACAAGCGGTTTCTCTCGCCTGCCCTTTCAGAGAGAAGGGTGTGTTCGTTTGCAGGGCTGCTGTAACAGAGCCCTATACATAGGGTGACTTACACAACAGAAATGCATGGCCTCGTTCTGGAGGCTAGAATCTGGATATCTGTCTTCCAGGCCCTTCTGCCTGGGCGTGGATGCTCTTCCCTCTGGCCATGTCTCTGTGTCCACATTTCCCCTTTCTATAAGGGCATCAGTCATGTTGGATTAAGGCTCTCCCTAATGACCTTTTCAACTCCTGACCTGAGTTTTAATAGCCTGATTTTTTTTTTGAAGACAGCATCTCGCTCTGTCACTCTGGCTGGAATGCAGTGGCGCAGTCACAGCTCACTGCAGCTTCCACCTTCCCCCTTGGCCTCCCAAGTAGCATGTGCCGCCTCACTCTGCTAATTAAAAAACTTTTTTTTTTTTTTTTTGTAGAGACAGTTTTGCCTTCTTGCCCAGACTGATCTTGAACTCCTGGGTTTAAGTAATCCACTTACCTTGGCCTCCCAAATTGCTGGGATTACACGAATAAGCCACTGCACCCAGCCTTAATGAACTGATTTTGATTTGATTACCTCTGTAAAGACAATCAAGGATCTGTCTCCAGTAAGAACTGAGACCATATTTCTGAGGTGCTGGGGATTGGGACTTCTGTGCAGCAATTTTAGAGGACACAATTCAACCCATTGCAGGGAGCAGGAGAGTGCCTGAGTGCGTAGTGCAGAAAAGAGCAACACAAACAACCAGCAGAAGACACTGCAGGGGTCAGGGTAGGAGGGTGGGCAGGACTCAGCCCAGCTGCCCTCCCTCCCAGAGGAGCCCTCCCTCACCACTCATCTCCTCACTTGGGCCCCCTACTGATTTGCCTTCTAAGTATTGAGAGTGTGGTGGGGGGGGGGGTGAAGGGTCAAAGTGTCACATGACCCTGCTGCAGGGGCACCAGGCACCTCCCAGTCTACCTGGTGGCACTGCCTGACACCACTCCCACATAGCATGGTGGTCTGTGGAGAGTGAGCAGGGTCTGCGTGGTGGTGCCCTCAGTTACAAAGCTGGTGGCTGTGTGGAGTCTAGGCAAGCTCCCGTCCTCCTTTTGGTGGTTGGGGGAGAGGAGGGGCGGGAGCACCAGAGAGAAAAGGCCTTGTGGAATACCCAGGCCAGGTGGGTGGAGCCCTGTTCCGGTAACTGACAAGGGCCGGGGTTGCCTGCCTCCCGCCCTGCCTGTGCCCAGGGATCCACCAGGTAGAGTGGCTGTGAGTGTGGGTGTGTGAGAGAGTGTGTGTATGTGAGTGTGCGGTGTGTGAGTGTGAATGTGTGAGAGTATGTGGGTATGAGTGAGTGTGTGTGCGTGTGTGAGAGTGCATATTAGTGTATGAGAATGTGTGTGTGTATGTGTGTGTGGTCAGGGGGTTCAGGTCTGCTGGCCAGGTGTGCATCCATATTTATCAAGGGAGTGTCCCTGGAAAGCAGCCAGATGCCGAGCACATCAGGCAATCTGCTTGGGCCAGCTGCTCTGTTCCTGGCCAGCCACTGGGAGGAGGAGATTTGGGATGTCAGCCTAAACAGTGGTACTTTGGTCTATAGTGTTTGCTGATTTCTGAGGTGTAAATGCCTCAACCATGGTTGAGTTCAAGCTACCAACCTGAAGCTAACAGGAAATTCAAGAATTCCTGAAATTCTACACTGTGACCTATCCTCCTTGGTGTAGGGAAGAAACTTTGGCCCAGAGGTGGAAGGACCCATGGCCACATAGCGAGCTGAAGAGGGGCTCAGCTGGACGCTGTTGCCAGACTGCACTGAAGTGTCTGTCTTCCTGTGTCACAATCGATAATGGGTGCTCCGTGACAGTGGGGCAGGATGATGAGGAGTCAGTGTGGGTGCCATCCAGCCTGTGCCAATAATGACACCCAAGGACACCACAGAGCACCGTGTAGTTCAGCAAGTGCTTTCTTACCTGCTCTTTCTAAATGTAATTTTCACAGCCACACAGCAGAGCATCTATTGTTACATTTTGCAGATGCAGAGACTGAGGTTCAGAGCGATGATGTAATTTCCCCAGGGTTGTATGACCAGTGCATGGCTGTGCATTCACCCAAACCTAGGGCTTCTGAGGCCAGCCCTGGTTTTTACTCCAGGGACCCGATGACCCTCCATCTATAAGACCTAGAGCTGAGGGTAGGGGTGGAGGCATGCGCACCCTGTGCCTTCCACTCTATCAGGCATGGGATGGTCTCATAAGTACCTGCTGCTGGGTGATCCGCACCCTGGGAAATGGGCAGGTGGCTCAGCTCTGGCTTCTGCTTCTCCTTCTCCCTGAGGATGGGGCCAATCCCGTCTCTCTGTCTTCTTCTCAGCTAGGGCTGAGACCACCCACTTCCTCACTGGCTGTCCTCACCACTCAGCCTTAACCCCTCCACCCCCACAACCTCTCCAAGCCTTTCTTCCAACTGCCTCTGGACCATACAGGTCCCTCGAAGCCTGGCCTGAGACAGGTGAGGAAGATGTGCATGCATGTAGGGGTGGTGTAGTTTTTAAAAATTTTTTTTACTATGGCTCCATTCCTGGTACAAGATCTTTTCTGGATCCAGGATGAGATATGGATGGAGGTCTCAGCCCTTAGAACTGTCTGAGTCTCCCAGAGTGTGGAAGGGGACTGCAGCTGGTTTGGGAGACAGGCCAATGACAGACCAATGAAGGGTGGTAAAGAAGGACAGTGGGGAAGAGGGATATCAAGATGGAACGTGTTAGAGAAATGGTAAAAAGCAGATAACCGGAGCTCATGTGCCAGACGTGGTGCTAAGTCCTCACTCTGTAACTCTCTGAGGTATGTGCTACTTTACCCCCATTTTACAGTTGAAGAAACAGGCTCAGAGAAGGTAAGTGTCTTGCCCAAGGTTACACAGCTAGTGGGTGGTTAGAATATGATTCAAACTCATCATGTCTGTTCTCACCCATTACACTACAGGCCTCACTCCTAAGGAGAGGAAAGCCTGAGTAAGTGAGACAAGGAGATGAAGAAGTGGAAGATTGAGAGGGGGAGGCCAGGTGTCCATTTTAGTGCTTTTATATGCCTGGGGGGCAGTTTGGGGTGCCATGCTTGAGAGGCAGTGCAACGTACCAAGGAGGAAATGTACCTGGTGAATAGTAGGATATTTCTTGCCAGCTGTGTGACCTTGGGGAAATCGGTGTACCTCTCTGGGCCTTGGCTTCTTCAACTGAAAAAGAATAATCCTGCCCTGTCTTCCTCTTAGGCTGGTCCTAATGGTATTAAGAAATGATGGATGTGATTATACGATTGTTCATCTAATAAAATATACTGAGCATCCACCACCTGTCAGACATGGGGAATACGAATGAGAACAAGTCAGACACTGTCCCAGTCCTTTGTAGGGCTTCCAGTCTAGAGGGTGATACAGGCCACTGTGATAGAGACAGGTAGCTGCTAAGTCCAGGAAGTGACAGGAGTTGAAAGAGGGGCACTTAACCCAGTTTAGGGTCTTAGGAAAGGCTCCCTGGAGGAAGTGACACTGAAGCTGAGGCAGGATGATAAGTAGCAGCTGGTTATGGTAATGGCTTTGCTGGGGAACAAGGAGGGTGTTCCAGGAGAGAGCAGAGAGGATGAGAAAGGAATTGAATTCAGCTGTATAATGAAGCTTTTTCTTTTATTTGCCCAAAACACACCTTGGTGAAATTTTAAAGGTGGTCTTGAGCTCTAGTATTTGGATTTGTGTCCAAAGAACTTCTACCTAACTGGAGGTGGTAAAAGATTTTCTTTACTTCTAGAAGTTCAGAGTTTTAGCTCTTACGTTTAGGGTCTATGATTCATTTCAAGCTAATTTTTATAGAAGGTGTAAGATCTATGTTGAGGTTCTTTTTTCTTTCTGTATGTAAATGTCAAATTGTCCATCACAATTTGTTAAAAAGACTTTCCTTTCCCATTGAATTACCTTTGTCAAAAATCAATTGACCATATGTCTTGGGTATATTTCTGGACTCTTCTATTTCATTGATCTGTATGTCTATCCTCACCCTGATACCACACTGACATGATTACTGTGGCTTTATAGTAAGCCTTGAAATTAAGTAGTGCAAAGCCTCCAACTGTCTCCTACTTATTCTAAGTCTCTTGTATTTCCTTTAGAATTAGATTGCCAATTTCTAAAAAACAAACGAAACTCTGTCTACTGGTCTTTTGATTATGTATGCATTGAATCTGTAGTCCATTTTGGGGAGAATTAGCATCTTAACAATATTGAATATTCTGATCCATGAACGTGTTACATCTCTCTACTTATTGAGGCTTTTTCTCAGCAGTGTTTCCTGTTTGTCAGTGTACAGCTCTTACAGAAATTTTCTTAAATTTATCCTTGATTTTTAAAGTAGTATTATTTTTAAAAACCTTTATTTTCAATTTTTTGTTGCTAGTATATAGAAATACAATTAAAAAAATTGTCCTTGTATCCTGTATCTTGGTTAATCTCATTTATTCTAGTTGTTCTTTTTTTTTTTGTGGTAGATTCTTTGGGCTATTTTTTTATAGAGATCATCTCATTGTGTGATAAAGACAGTTTTACCTACAACAAACCCCCATGACACAGGTTTACCTATATAACAAACCTGCACATGTACCTCTGAATTAATAAGTTAAAACTTGAAAAAAAAGACAGTTTTACTATCTCTTTCAAATCTATGATTTCTTTTTCTTGCCTTATTTCACTGGCTAAGACTACCTATACTATATTAAATAAAAGTCATGACAGCAGATATCCCTTGTTCCCAGTGTAAAAGAAAAGCATTCAGTCTTTCACCATTAAGTATGATGTTAGCTGCAGCATTTAAAAAATGCCCTTTGTGGATTTAAAAATGTTCTCTTCTATTCCTAGTTTGCTGGGAGTTTTTTTTTTTTTATATCACACATAAGTGTTAATTTTTTTTTCAAATGATTTTTCTATGTCTATTGAGATGATCATATATTGTATTCGTTTTTAGTTTGTTAATGATATGCTTTGGCTGTGTCCCCACCAAAATCCCATCTTCAATTCACCCACGTGTTGTGGGAGGGATCTGGTGGGAGGTAATTGAATCATGAGGGCAGGTCTTACCTGTGCTGTTCTTGTGATAGTCTCATGAGATCTGATGGTTATTATAAGGGGGAGTTTTCCTGTGCAAGCTTTTTTTTTTGCTTGCTGCCATCCATGTAAGACATGACTTGCTTCTCCTTGCCTTCTGCCATGATTGTGAGGCTTCCCCAGACACATGGAACTGTAGGTCCAATTAAACTTCTTTCTTTCGTAAATTGCCCAGTCTTGGGTATGTCTTTATCAATAGCATGAAAACAATCTAATACAGTTAATATGGTAAATTGTGTTGATAGGTACTCTATTAGCTTCTGTTTCATATATTTTGATGGCTTCTTATTAGGTGTACACACATTTATGATTGTTACGTTTTCTTAATTGACCTCTTTATGAAATGTCCCTCTTTATCCAGGTAATATTCCTCATCCTGCAAAGTACTTTGTCTGATATTAATATATCAGTGCTTTCTTTTGAACAGTGCTTACGTGGTATGTGTTCTCCATCCTTTTACTTATAATCTAGCTGTGCCTTTTTCTTCCAAGTGTTGAGTCTTGCTTTTTAATCCAGTTGAATCTGTCTTTTAATTTGGGTGTTTAGATAATTTATGTTTAGTGTAATTATTATGTACATAGAAGGATTTAAATTTGCCTCCTTACTCGTTTTGTTGGCCGTATCTGTTATTTAATCTTAGTTTTTTTCTTTTGGATTGAATTTTTGAAAATTTCATTCATTTTATCTGTCTGCACTACTGAAAGCCAATATTTTTAATTACTGTTTGTCCCACTTTCTCTCTCTCTCTCTCCCTCTCTCTCTCTCTCTCTCTTTCTCTGTCATATGAAGATCTTCTAACAGAGCTTTAGGGGATGAAGTAGGCTGCCTTGCGGATATGGGAAATAAAATAATGCTTTAAAATATGTCTCAACTCTTGAGATAAATAGCTACCTTCTGGACTCAAATGCCTGGCACAATTTATATAGCTTCTTCCTCTGTCTTCCTCTTTTCTGAGGTGTATCACTACGTCAACTTTTGGGAATCTTTAGGATGGCATAGGCTGTGTCATTAATCAAAGCCAGAGAAAGAGACCTTAATGTAAGATTCCTAGAGCTCCTGGATCCTCCCTTTTATTGTGAGGAACAAATATCTTTTACAGTGATTGCCAGGGAAGTGGGCTATAGCATAGTGAAAAGACACACCCTCTTTTCTTTGAAACAGGGTCTCATTCTATCGTCCAGGCTGGAGTGCAGTGGTGTGATCACAGCTCACTACAGCTTTGATCTCCTGAGCTCAAGTGATCCTCCCACCTCAGCCTCCTGAGTAGCTAGGACTACAGGTGCACACCACCACACTTGCCTAAATTTTGAATTGTTTTGTAGAGTCAGGGTCTCCCTATGTTGCCTAGGTTGGATTTGAACTCCTGGGCTCATGCAGTTCTCTACCTCAGCCTCCCAGAGCTCTCAAATTACAGACATGAGCAACTGCACACAGCCAAGACTCACCCTATTGATAGCCACCCATTGCTGGAAAATTATGGGACATTCGTTACTTCCTCAGCTACTTTCATCCCTGGAAGTAGACTGGGTCAGTACAGTCTCAAGGTATCTCTGTACTTTTCCTATGCAATGTTTATAACTGATATAAGAATTAGGGCTATAAAGAAATAGGAGGTGAATTTTCATGTAGTGAATTCTCTGTTGTGGCAACAGTCAAGTCATAGTTGGACAACTACTTGTCAGTGAATGTTGCAGAGGAGTTTCCAATAATGGATGGGAATGTAAACTGGCCTAGGGGTTTCTAAATTTGACTGAGCATCAGAATCACATACAAAATTTTTTTGTTTTGATTTTATTTTCTTGAAGGTATTACATGCACATAGTTTAAAAAAATCATATAATGCCAGAAGGCTTATAACAAAATACAGTGGTTTTCTCTCCCAGCCTTCCTCTCTCCCCAGTCTTCTTCAGAGGAAATATCTTTGACTCTTTCTCCTAGTATTTATACACATTTCTATTTTTCTTTTCTTTCTTTTTTTTTTCTTTTTTCTTTTTTTTCTTTTTTATAAGAAGTCTTGCTCTGTCACCCAGACTGGGGTACAATGGCACAGTCTTGGCTCACTGCAACCTCCACCTCCTAGGTTCAAGCGATTATCCTGCCCCAGCCTCCTGAGTAGCTGGGACTATAGGTATAAGCCATCACACCTGGCTAATTTTTGTATTTTTAGTAGAGATGGGGTTTCACTATGTTGGCCAGGCTGGTCTTGAACTCCTGACCTTGTGATCCGCCTGCCTCGGCCTCCCAAAGTGCTGGAATTACAGGCATGAGCCACTGTGCCCAGCCACATTTCTATTTTTCTAAATAATAATAAACAGTGATACCTTTCGGTTCATCATTTTCAGATACCTGTTGACTTCTATTTATTATAGAAAAAGAAATTGTTATCATAAGCCCCAATATAGCTGTATTACCACTTATAATAGACCAATATTCAGTATTTACACTGTTATGCAAATACTAATAACTGAACATTGTAGTATACTTCATTTCCTTTTTATTTCTCCTGAAGTTAGCAATTGCCCTGATTTTTAATTTGCTTACTTTTATGTGTACCCATTGCCAATTCTCCCTGTCTCTCCTAACAGGCTCTCAGTATGGTTTACCACAAGGCCAGTCTCAAAAATCTGTTAGCTGCATTATGCAAAAAATTAGAGCCATCCCTCCCGAAAACCTCCATTTTTTTTCAACCTGTGTAAATTACTCTGAAGTCTTGTTTCACCCCTGTCATCTGGGTCTTTTCTTTGCTGTCATTCTTGTGTTTCCCTCACCTCTCTCCTGGGTTGAATTCCTTGTTTCTAAATCTCATGTCTTTGTCTGTCTTCTCAGGTGAATGGTATTAAGTGCAAAGGTATGGTGATGATATTCTATCTCTTGAGTCATAGAGCTCCAACATGAGTTGATTGTCTTTCCTGTGTTGTGAACAGTTGTCACTCTAGAGTCTTTTTTCACCCTTGTCCAGGGGATTCCCTTTGCTTCTCTCTGTGCCTTCCCCTTTCTTGGCGTTTTCTTTTGTTCTGGTAAGAGACAAGCTCTGTAGCCTCATGAAAATTATGCAAGAGAGAGAAATCTTTTGAGATCTTGCAAAATTGAAAAGTCTAATTATTCTACTTTATAGTAGGCGATAGTTTGTATAGGTATAGCATTCATGGTAGCATTCAGTATTCATCAATAGTTCTACTTTTTCCTCTTCTGAACACATGACAGGATTGTATACCCTCATTTTCTTGAAGTGAGGCATTGTGATGTGGTTTACTTTAGACACCAAAATGTGAGTAGAATTGGAAGACATTACTTGGATGTAAGACTTGAAGAGATGATGTGTAATTCACCATGTTTCCTCTCTGCTACTGACGGACACATTTGAGATGCTTGAGGCTCTGTCAGCCTGGGTTCCTGAGTGAGAATGACTTGGAACACTTTTCTCCCCACTAAGTATCTGAGCAAGAAACAAACTTTCATTATTTTAAGGCATTAAGACTTAGGGGTTATTTGTTATCATAGCATAATCTAATTCATCCTGAAAAATATGAAGATAGACTCCCAGGCTGGGCACAGTGGCTCACACCTATAATTCCAGCACTTTGGGAGACCAAGGTGAATCACTTGAGCCTGGGACGAGGAGGCTGCAGTGAGTTGAGATTGCACCACTGCACTCCAGCCTGAAGGACAGACAGAGACCCTGTCATAAAAAAAGAAAAAAGAAAAGGAGAGAAAGATAGACTCCTGAAATAGAATACAGTACTGATGAAACAAAAAATACATGATCTGTCCTAGGGGCTGTGTAGTGAACTGCAAGAAAATTTTATTGGTGGTTAGAAGATGGAAATTTATATTATGCAGTGAGAAATATTTATTACAATTGTATGGGAGTCAGATCACATTTTGAGAAAATTGTAACTCAAGATGAAGATATGGGAAAACAGTATGTTAGCAAATGTTTAGTTATTATTGACTGTGCTTGGCAAAGTATTGTAATAAAGAATGTGTTCAGAAAAGAATTGGCCAATATGCAAGCAGAAATAAAAGTAAATAGAAAAGTTTTCAAAATCTGGAGGCCTTGAAATATTTGGGAAAGCCATAATTTTGGATTCTAAATAGAAGATTAATTTGAGAAAATTTTTGAATGAAAAAGTCCACTTAAAATTTGATAATGTGACAAGGGTCAAAATAAGGGCATAGCCACCATTAAAATCTTTGAATTAAGATGTTTCAGAGAAAAGATCTTTCAAGGATATGCCACCTAGTTATTCCTTGAAATTGGACAGATGTCTCAAGGAAAAGAGACTAGGGCTGTGGATAGCTACATAATCCTGATAGGCTCAAGGTACATTGATCTTTAGATGGAGGGAGATTTAGAGATGAGAAATCAAAGACCTAACTCTGGGATCTGGGTCTCTGAAAGTAATATGGTCACTGGATTCTATTGCTGTCAGAAATTATTGAGATAGTTGCATTGCCAAAAGAACCACCAGTCTGGACTTAGAAAGACTATTCAGATCTAAAATGACCCTATATACCAATAGGAGATGATCTGAGAAAAAGGCTCAGCCCTTATGGAGAGTATGTTACCTTACATTCACTTCTGATATGGCCAAGGAGAATAATGGAAAAGAAAGAATTTCCTAGAGAAGGAGCCAGGAGCAATGGAGTATAATGAATGAAGGAACTCATCCTAGAGTCCATTTGCATTGCTGTAAAGGAATATGTGAGGCTGGATAATTTATAAAGAAAAGAGATTTATTTGGCTCGTAGTTCTGCAGGTTGTACAAGAAGCATGGTGCCAGCCCCTGCTTCTGTTGAGGACTTCAGGAACCTCCCATTCATGGCAGAAGAGGAGGGAGAGCAGGCATCACATGGCAAGAGATGATGTGCCAGGTTCTTTTTCACAGTCAGTTCTCATGGGAACTAATAGAGCAAGAACCACTCATTACTGTGAGAATGGCACCAAACCATTCATGAGAGATCTACCCCTGTGAGGCAAACACCTCCCGCTAGGCCCCACCTCCAACACTGTGGATAAAATCTCAACATGAGATTTGGAAAGGACAAGCATCCAGACAGTATCATTGCCATACCGAGGTAGCATAATGGTAGCCAAGCTCAGAAATATCCCTGCTCCCAGGGGTTGTCCCTCAAAATGTCTGCCAGCAAGATTTCAGAATTGCTATGAGTCAGTGTCTTCTGTGTCTTCCTAATCCCTTACTGAATGGGACTTCCTATCCCTGTTCCAACATTGTATCTTGGGTGTTTGGAGTAGAAAACTTATTTTTAGATTATAGGTCTTCAGATTAAGAGAAGAGTCACATCTGGATCTAGCATATACACCATGACACATCAGCCAGGGGTCCTGAACTTTGTGTTTGTTGCTATGACTAGATGAAACTTGTGGGTTGTTTTCCTAGAGGAGAGGGTGAGTGCATGTTGCTTGGTTAGGTGAGTGAGCCAAATGTTTGGTGGCCAGAGGATCGATCTCTCCCTCTCTCTCTCTCATTAATCATCTATCTATATCTAATTCTTCCCTCTGGGTACATGGTGGAGCTACTCTTCTCTGACTCCTTGAAGTTACATAAGTCTGTATAACTGACTATGGCTAAGGAAATGTGAACAGAAATGATGTGTGCCACTTCCTGACAGAATTTTAAAAAATGGATATGTAATAGTTGTATTTATTTTGAGGGCACATGTGACAGTATGTTAGCAAATGTTTAGTTGTTATTGACTGTGCATGAATACAGTGTGTAATGATCAAATACATGAATACAGTGTGTAATGTTCAAATCAGAATAATTGGGATATTCATCACCTCAAATATTTCTTTTATTTATCTTGGTAACATTTGAATTCTTTTTTTCCAGTTATTTTGAACTACATAATACATAATTGTTAATGATAGTCACCTTATTGTACTGTTGAACACTAGATCTTATTCCTTCTATCTAGCTGTGTATATTTTTTAAGCCAAAAATCAACCTCTTTTCAATTCTCTCTCTGTCCTCCCCTTCCCAGCCTCTGGTAACCACCATCAGCTCTCTACCTCCATGAGATCCACTTTTTCTTACACAGATGAGTGAGAACATGTATTTGTCTTTCTGTGGCTGGCTTATTTCACTTAACATAATGACCTCCAGTTCTATCCATGTTGCTGCAAATGACAGGATTTCATTTTTTAGGTCTGAATAATATTCCATTGTGAATATATACCACATCTTCTTCCATTCATCCACCGATGGATGCTTGGGTCGATTCCGTATCTTTGCTATTGTGAATTGTGCTGTGATAAACATGGGAGTGCAGATCTTTCTTTGATATACTGATTTTCTTTTGGATGTATACCCAACAGTGGAACTGCTGGATCATGTGGTAGTTCTATTTTTAGTTTTTTGAGAAACCTCCATATTTTCCTTAATGGCTGTACTAAGTGACATTCCCATCAACAGTACACGTGTTCCCCTTTCTCCAATCTTTGCCAGCATTCTTTATTTCCTGCCTTTTTTATAATAGCCATCCTATCTGGAATGATACAATACCTCATTATGGTTTTGATTTGCACTTCCCTAGTGATTAGTGATGCTGAGCACTTTTTTCATATAGCTTTTGGTCATTGGTATGTCATTTGAGAAATGTCTGTTCAGATATTTTGCCCATTTAAAAATCAGATTGTTTCTTGCTATTGAGTTGTTTGAGCTCCTTATATATTCTGATTATTAATCCCTTGTTAGTTGGGTAGTTTACACACATTTTCTCCCATTCTGTGCATTGTCTTTTTACTTTGTTGAAAGTTTACTTTTGTTTCCTTTGCTGTGCAGAAATTTTTAGCTTGATGTAATCCCATTTGTCTATTTTTGTTTTTCTGTGCTTTTGAGGAGTGTGTGTGTGTGTAGTATTCCTCCGTCACCCAGGCTGGAGTGCAGTGGCATGATCTTGGCTCACTGCAATCTCCGCCTCCCAGGTTCAAATGATTCTCTTGCCTCAGCCTCCTAAGTAGCTGGGATTACAGGTGCCTGCCATCACACCTGGTTAATTTTTTTTTTATTTTTAGTAGAGACAGGGTTTTACCACGTTGGCCAGACTGGTCTTGAACTCTTGACCTCAAGTGATATGCCTGCCTCAGCCCCCCCAAATGCTGGGATTACAGGTGTGAGCCACCACATCCGGGCCATGGTTTTGAGGTTTTACACAAAAAAATCTTTGCCCAGACCAAAGTCCTGGAGCATTTCCCCAGTATTTTCTTCTAGTAGTTTTATCATTTCCGATCTTAGATTTAAGACTTTAATCCATTTTGATTTGATTTTTGTGTACAGAGAGCAATAGAGGTCTAGTTTCATTCTTCTGCATATACTTACCTAGTTTCCCCAGACCATTATTGAAGAAAGAGGCTGTCCTTTCCCAAACGTATGTTTTTGGTGCTTTTGTTGAAGATGAGTTGGATGTAAATACATGGTTTTATAGCTGAGTTCTCTACTTTGTTCTAAAGGTCTATACATCTCTTTTTATGTCAGTACCATGCTGATTTGGTTTACTATAGCTTTGTAGTAAATTTTGAAGTCAGCTTTGTTCTTTTTGCTCAGGGTTACTTTGGCTTTTTGGGGTCTTTTGTGGTTCCATATAAATTTTAGAATTATTTTTTCTATTTCTGTGAAGAATGTCATTGGCATTTTGATAAGGATTACATTTAATCTCTAAATTGCTTTAGGTAGTATCATCATTTTAGCAGTAGTAATTCTTCCAATCTATTAACATGGAATATCTTCCCATTTTTTTGTGTCCTCTATTTCTTTCATTACAGTTTTACGTTTTTGTTTGTTTTTTTTTTTTTTTTTTTTTTTTACTTTTTTTTTTTTTGTTTTTTTTTTTTTTTTTTTTTTTTTTATTTTTTGTAGCTATTGTAAATGGGATTGTTTACTTGATTTATTTTTCAGATTGCTTGCTGTGGTATACATAAATACTAATTTTTGTATGTTGATTTTGTATCCTGCAATTTTACTAAATTTGTTTATCCATTCTAACAATTTTTTTGATGGAGTCTTTAGGTTTTTCTATGTATAGGTTCCTGTCAATCCATATACAAGTCTAACTTGATTTCTTCCTTTCTAATTTGGATGCCCGTATATCTTTCTCTTGCCTAATATCCCTGGCCTGGACTTCCACATACTGAATAATAGTGGTGAAAGTGGGCATCCTTGTCTTGGTATCGTAGCAAAAAGGCTTTCAGTTTTTCTCTCTTCAGTGTTAGCCGTGGGTTTGTCATATATGGCCTTTATTATTTTGAAAAATGTTCCTCTATACCCAGTTTGATGAGGGTATAAAATTCTAAAGGATGTTAAATTTTACCAAATGCTTTTTAGGCATCTGTTGAAACAATCATATGGTGTTTGTTCTGTTAATGTGATGTGTCACATTTATTGATTTGTGTAGGTTGAACCAACCTTGCATCTCTGGGGTGATTCCCACTTGATTATCTTGAATGATCTTCAAATGTTGTTGAATTCAGTTTGCTAGTATTTCATTGAGAATTTTATATTCATCTATATTCATCAGATATATTAGCCTGCAGTTTTTTTTTCCCATTGTTTCCTTGTCTGGTTTTCATATCAGGGTAATGCTGGCCTCCTAGAAAGAATTTGGAAGTTTCCCCTCCTTCAATTTGTTTTGAAGGGGTTGAGTAGAATTGGTATTAGTTCTTTAAATGTTTAGTAGAATTCAGCAGTGAAGCCAACAAGTCCTGGGTTTCACTTTGCTGGGAGATTTGGCTTTAATTTCATTACTTGTTATTGATTTATTGAGATTGTCAATTTCTTCATGCTTTAATCTTGGTAGGTTTTATGTGTCTAGGAACTTATTAATTTCTTTTTTTTTTTTTTTTTTTTTTTTTGGGACGGTGTTTCGCTCTTGTTACCCAGGCTGGAGTGCAATGGCCCGATCTCGGCTCACCGCAACCTCCACCCCCTGGGTTCAGGCAATTCTCCTGCCTCAGCCTCCTGAGTAGCTGGGATTACAGGCACGTGCCACCATGTCCAACTAATTTTTTGTATTTTTAGTAGAGACGGGGTTTCACCATGTTGACCAGGATGGTCTCGATCTCTTGACCTCGTGATCCACCCGCCTCCGCCTCCCAAAGTGCTGGGATTACAGGCTTGAGCCACCGCGCCTGGCCTGGAACTTATTAATTTCTTCTAGGTTTTCCATTTTGTTGGTATATAGCTGTTCATAATCGTCTCTGATGATTCTTTGTATTTCTATGGTGTCAGTTCAAATGTTTCCTTTTTCATTTCTGATTTTATTTGGATCATCTCTTTTAGTCTAGCTAAAGCTTTGTTGATTTTGTTTATCTTTTCAAAAAACTAAATTTTCATTTTGTGTATTTTTAATTTATTATTATTTTTTGAGACAGAGTCTCGCTCTGTCACCCAGGCTGGAGTACAGTGGCACAATCTCGGCTCACTCAACCTCCACCTCCCAGGTTCAAGCAGTTCTCCTGCCTCAGCCTCCTGAGTAGCTAGGACTACAGATGCATGCCACCATGCCTGGCTAATTTTTGTATTTTTAGTAGAGATGGGATTTCACTGTGTTAGTTAGGATGGTCTTCATCTTCTCACCTGGTGATCTCCCTGCCTCAGGCTCCCAAAGTGCTGGGATTACAGCTGTGAGCCATTGTGCCCAGCCTGTATTTTTAAGGTATCAATTTCATTTGCTGCTTCTCTGATCTTTATTTTCTTTCCTTCTGCTAATTTCGGGTTTGGTTTGTTATTGCTTTTCTAGTTCCTTTGGGTACATCATTAGGTTATTTATTTGAAGACTTTGTACTGTTTTAATATGGGCATTTATTGTTATAAACTTTCCTGTTAGTACTGCTTTTGCTCTATCCCATAGATTTTGGCATGTTAGGTATCTATTTGTTTCAAAATAATTTTAAATTTCCTTCTTAATTGTCTTTTATTTACAACTTTTATTTTTAGTTGAGGGGATACAAGTGCAGGTTTGTTACATGAGTAAACTGTGTATTTGTAAGATTTGGTATATGAATGATTCTGTCACCCAGGTTGTGAACATAGTACCAGATAGGTAGTTTTTCAATACTTACTCACCCCATCTTAATTTCTTAATTGACCTATTGACTGTTCAGGATCATATTGTTTAATTTCTATGTCTTCATATAGTTTTCAAAATTTTTTGTTATTGATATCTGGTTTTATTCCATTGTGGTCAGAAAAGATACTTGATATGTTTTTGACTTTTTTGAATTTGTTGAGACTTGTTTTGTGGCCTAACATGTGGTCTATCCTTGAGAATTTTCTGCATGCTGATGAGAAGAATGTGTATTCTGCAGCAGTTGGATGAAATGTTCTGTAAATATCAGTTAGGTCCATTTGGTATAGAGTGTAGTTTGGCACTGATGTTTGTTGATTTTTTTTTGTCTGAATATCAATTCACTACTGAGAGTGGGATGTTGAAGTCCCTGACTACTGTATTGCAGTCTATTTTTCTCTTCATATAGATTAATGTTTGCTTTATATATTAGGATGCCCTGGTGTTGGGTGTGTGTGTATTTATAATTGTGTTATTCTCTTGCCAAATTTACTCTTTTATTATTATATAATCTACTTTTACTTTTTAAATGTTTTTTTGACTTGAAGTCTATTTTATCTGAAATAAGTATAATTACTCCTGCTCTTTTGTAGTTTCCATTATATGGAATAACTTTTTCCATACCTTCACTTTCAGCCTGTGGGTGTCTTTATAGGTAAAGTGGGTTTCTTATAGATCTTACTTATTTTTCTAATCCATTCGGCCACTCTCTGTCATTATTAGAGAATCTAGTCCATTTACATTAAATGTTACTATTGATAGGTAAGGGCTTACTACTGCCATTTTGTTACTTGTTTTCTGGTAATTTTTAACTCTTTCCTTTCTTCCTTACTGTCTTTCGTAGGTAAGTGATCTTCTCTGGTAGTATGTTTTAATTAATTGCTTTTTATTTGTAGTGTATTTATAGTTTTTTGCTTTGTGGTTATTATGAGGCTTACAAATTATTTTAAATAGACAGCAACTTAAATTTAATCACAAAAATAAGAAAAGAAACAAAGGAAAAACTAAACAAAACTCTACACTTTAACTCCATCCCCTGCTACATTTTGACTTTGGTGTCTCAATTTATATCTTTTTATTTTGCCTATCTCTTAAGAGGTTGCTGTAGTTATTATTTTTGATAGTTTTGTCTTTTAGTCTTCATACTAGAGATATGAGTAGATTACACATCACAATTACAGAGAGTGTTCTGAATTTGTCTGTTCACTTACCTTTACCGGTGAGTTTTATGTTTTCAACTGCTTTCTTTTTGTACGTTAGCATCCTTTTCTTTCATATTGAAGAACTCCCTTTAGCATTTCTTGTATGATGAGTCTAGTGATGAATTCCCTCAGCTTTTGTTTGTCTGGAAAAGACTTTCTTTTTCCTTCATGTTTGAAGGAAAGCTTTGCTGGGTTCAGTGTCCTCAGTGTTTTCTTTAAAAACGCTTTAAACATGTTGTCCTCCTCCCAGCTGGCCTCTGGTTTCTGTTGGTAGACAAATTGGAGCTCTTTTATGTATTATTTGCTGCTTTTCTCTTGCCGTTTTCAGGGTCTTCTGTCTTTGACCTTTGAGAGTTTGATTATTATATACCTTGGGGTAATCTTACTTGGGTTCAATCTGTATAGTGGTCTCTGTATTTGGGTATTTACATCTTTCTTTAGGTTTAGAAAACTTTCTCTTATTATTTCTTTGAACAGACTTCTTACCCTTGCTGTTTCTCAACTCCCTCATGAATGCCAATGACTTATATTTGCTTTTTGGCGATTATTCTGTATATCTTGTAGGCATTAAATTTTTTTTTTTTTCATTTCCAGTAAGCTGTCTTTGAGTTCACTGATTCTTCTTCTTGATCCTCATTCTGCTATTGAGGGTTCTCTAATGTATTTTTCAGTTCAGTAAATGCATTTCTTGGTTCCAGGATTTTTATTTGATTTTTAAAAAAATTGTTTCAATCTCTTTGTGAAATTTCTCTGATAATTTTCTGAGCTGATTTTCTATATTACCTTGGAATTCACTGAGTTTCCTTAGAATTGCTATTTTGAATTCACACATCACCATCTTGCTAGGGTTGATCACTGGCTCTTTGCTTTGTTCATCTGGGGAGGTCATGATTCCCGTTTGCTATTGTTTCTTGTATATGTACATTTGTGGATTTTCATTGAAAGATTAGTTACTTATTCTAGTCTTCACTGTCTCGCATGTTTTAGTCTTTCTAGGGTATATTTGCTTAAAGGTTCTTTGCAGGTGCGTGCAAGTCTCCTTAATCCTATATTGCTGCCCTTTTTTTTTTTTTTTTTTTGCACTGGGTGGTGCCTTAAGCTCAGGTTTGCCTCAACTCTCAAAAAGTTCAGAGCACTGCCCATTCCAATGTTCAGAGCACAGCTTGTCCTGAATGGGGAATGCTCTGGCCGTGTGAGAAGGCTGGCAAGGAGTGTATGCTCAGTAGACCCATGGAGTGAGCCTTCTACAGCATAATGCTATCAAACAGCTCCTCTGATTTGGCATCTCCTTTGGCTGAGATAAACAGCAGAGTTTTGTGGGCTGGGGTTTCTAGTCTTGCCTCCCCTGTTTGTCTCTAGGGTTTTCTCTCCCTCTAGGCACTTGTGGTGCTTCTGGTGGGTTGAGGCAGGAACAGTTTTTGTGCCAGGGAGACCAAGAAAGTGAGATAGCTGGCTGTCTGCCTTGCTTTCACTTTTTCCAGTGTAGAAACTGTGAGTCTGGAAGAAACGTTCCACGCATGGTGTCTGGCAGATTGAAGGAGGGGGCCTTGATAGAGAAATCTGTTTCTCTTACCATCTACTCAGACTATTTCACTTCTCTGTGGCTCCAGGGATTGTCTCATCCTCAGAATTGAGTTCTGGGTTAATGCTGATGATAAACTTGGCACTGGATTTTACTTTATTTTTTTGTGGGAGAGAATAAAACCGGGTTGCTTCGACTTTACCAACTGGGTGATATCACCTTGACAGAAGTTTTGAAAGAGCCATTCGTCATGTTCCCTTTTCTACTATGGAAATAGGTGAAAACTCTAACAGCCCGGGTCCCTGCTGAACTGAGATAATGTGTGACAGCTGAGATTTTGGATTTGTCTCTTACTGTAGCATAACCAAGCCCATCCTGACCGATACGGAATTCTAATTTGTAAATTGTTTTTCTTCAGAATGTTAAACATATCAACCCTTTGCCTTCTTTAGTATGGCTGTTGAAAAACTAAAACCATTCTTATCCTTGATTCCTTAATTGTGGCCTGCCCATTTTTCTTTATTTGAATTTTATCTTTAACCTTGCTGTCTGAAATTTCACAATGATGTGTCTTAGTGTTCATTTATTTTCATCACTTGTGCTTCACATGTGGCGCTCTTTCTGCCTGGAAATTCATGCTCTTTTGTTTTTGGGAAATCTCATGAGTTATTTTATCTATTATTTTTCTCTATTTTCTTTTTCTTTTATTATTGATGTTAAATTTCCTGAACTCTAGTGTCCTAAGTTTTTACTTTATTATTTTTTTTAAGGTAGGGTCTCTCAGGTCTCTCATATGGTCCAGGCTAAAGTGCAGTGGCTATTCACAGGCATGATCATAGTGCACTGCAGCCTTGAACTCCTGGGTCAAGTGAGCCTCCTTCCTCAGCCTACCAAGCAGCTCACACTACAGCCACATGCCACTGTAACTGTGGCACACTTTTGGCTGCCATAAAAATAAACTGGCTACTTCTTTCTTTCTTATTTTCCACCTTTTTGCTCTATTTTCTAGGATATTTCCCCAGATTTATCTTCTGTCTTTTCTATTGCATTTTTTTGCTTTTGCTATCCGAAATTTCCAAGAGTTCTTTTCTATTCATTCAGTTTTCTTTTCTTATAGCATTCCATTCTTATTTTGTGGATGCAGTATCTTCTCTTATCTCTCTGAGGACATTAATTTTAACTATATATTTTATTGCACTTTAGGTTTTGGGGTACATGTGCAAAACATGCAGGATCGTTGCATAGTTACATACATGGCAATGTGGTTTGCTGCCTCCATACCCCCATCACCTATATCTGGCATTTCTCCCTATGTTATCCCTCCCCAACCTCCCTACCCCTGCTGGCCTCCCCTATTCCCCCGAAACAAATCCCAGCGTGTGATGCTCCCCTCCCTGTGTCCATGTGTTCTCATTGTTCAACACCTGCCTATGAGTGAGAAAATGTGGTGTTTGTTTTTCTGTTCTTGTGTCAGTTTGCTGAGAATGATGGTTTCCAGATTCATTCATGTCCCTACAAAGGACACGAGCTCGTTTTCTACGGCTGCATAGTATTCCATAGTATATGTGCCACATTTTCCTTGTCCAGTCTATCATTGATGGGCATTTGGGTTGGTTCCAGGTCTTTGCTATTGTAAAGAGTGCTGCAGCGAACATATGGGTGCATGTGCTTTTATAATAGAATGCTTTGTAATCCTTGGGATATATACCCAGTAATGAGATTGTTGGGTCAAATGGAATTTCTATTTCTAGGTCCTTGAGGAATCTCCACACTGTCTTCCATGATGGTTGAACTAATTTACACTCCCACCAACGGTGTAAAACTGTTCCTACTTCTCCACATC
>NW_016107343.1:4392106-4404155 GCF_001604975.1 Cebus imitator | reverse complement strand
GATCTCTTGACCTCGTGATCCACCCGCCTCGGCCTCCCAAAGTACTGGGATTACAGGCTTGAGCCACAGCACCCAGCCATCTCCAGATTTTTTTAATGATTGCCATTCTAACTGGAGTGAGATGGTATCTCAATGTGGTTTTGATTTGCATTTCTCTAATGACCAGTGATGACGAGCATTTTTTCATATGTTTTTGGCCTCATAATAGTCTTCTTTTGAAAAGTGTCTGTTCATGTCCTTTGCCCACTTTCTAATGGGTTTGTTTTTTTTCTTGTAAATCTGTTTTAGTTCTTTGTAGATTCTGGATATTAGCCCTTTGCCAGATGGGTAGATTGCAAAATTTTTCCCATTCCGTTGGTTGCTGGTTCACCCTAATGATTGTTTCTTTTGCTGTGCAGAAGCTCTGGAGTTTAATTAGATCCTATTTGTCTATTTTGGCTTTTGTTGCCAATGCTTTTGGTGTTTTAGTCATGAAGTCCTTGCCGATGCCTATGTCCTGAATGGTATGGCCTAGGTTTTCTTCTAGGGTTTTTATGGTGTTAGGCCTTATGTTTAAGTCTTTAATCCCTCTGGAGTTAATTTTAGTGTAAGGTGTCAGGAAGGGATCCAGTTTCTGCTTTCTGCACATGGCTAGCCAGTTTTCCCAACACCATTTATTATACAGGGAATTCTTTTCCCATTGCTTCTTTTTGTTAGGTTTATCAAAGATCAGATGGTTGTAGATGTGTGGTGTTGCCTCCGAGGCCTCTGTTCTGTTCCATTGGTCTATATCTCTCTTTTGGTACCAGTACCATGCTGTTTTAATTACCGTAGCCTTGTAGTATAGTTTGAAGTCAGGCAGCATGATGCCTCCAGCTCTGTTCTTTTTGCTTAGAATTGTCTTGGCTATGCAGACTCTCTTTTGGTTCCATATGAAGTTTAAGGTGTTTTTTTTTCCAGTTCTGTGAAGAGGGTCATAGGTAGCTTGATGGGAATAGCATTGAATCTATAAATTACTTTGGGCAGTATGGCCATTTTCACAATATTCATTCTTCCTAACCATAAGCATGGAGTGTTTTTCCATCTGTTTGTGTCCTCCCTTATTTCCTTGAGCAGTGGTTTGTAGTTCCCCTTGCAGAGGTCCTTTGCATCCTTTGTTTGTTATATTCCTAGGTATTTAATTCTCTTGGTAGCAATTGTGAATGGCAGTTTGTTCTTGATTTGGCTCTCTTTAAGTCCGTTATTGGTGTATAGGAATGCTTGTGATTTCTGCACATTGATTTTGTATCCTGAGACTTTGCTGAAGTTGCTTATCAGTTTGAGGAGATTTTGGGCTGAAATGATGGGGTCTTCTAAATATAGAATCATGTTGTCTGCAAATAGAGACAATTTGACTTCCTCCTTTCCTAATTGAATACCTTCATTTTTCTTGCCTGATTGCTCTGGCTGGAACTTCCAATACTATTTTGAATAGGAGTGGTGAGAGATGGCACCCTTGTCTAGTACCAGATTTCAAAGGGCATGCTTCCAGTTTTTGTCCATTCAGTATCATATTGGCTGTGGGTTTGTCATAAATAGCTTTTATTATTTTGAAATATATTCTGTTGATACCTAGTTTATTGAGAGTTTTTTAGCATAAAGGGCCATTGAATTTTATCAAAGGCCTTCTCTGCATCTGTTGAGATAATCATGTGGTTTTTGGCTTTGGTTCTGTTTATGTGGTGAATTACGTTTATAGACTTGTGTATGTTGAACCAGCTTTGCATCCCCAGGATGAAGCCTACTTGATCATGATGGACAAGTTTTGATGTGCTGTTGCAATTGGCTTGCCAGTATTTTATTGAAGATTTTTTTACATCTATGTTCGTCATGGATATTGGCCTGAAGTTTTCTTTTTTTTTGTTGAGTCTCTGCTGGGTTTTGGTATCAGGATGATGTTGGTCTCACAAAATAATTTGGGAAGGATTCCCTCTTTTTGGATTGTTTGGAATAGTTTCAGAAGGAGTGGTACCAGTTCCTCTTTGCAGGTCTGGTAGAATTCGGCTGTGAACCCATGTGGACCTGGGCTTTTTTTGGGTGGTAGGCTATTAATTGCTGCCTCAACTTCAGCCCTTGTTATTGGTCTATTCAGGGTTTCGACTTCTTCCTGGTTTAGGCTTGGGAGAGTGCAAGTGTCCAGGAATTTGTCCATTTCTTCCAGGTTTACTGGTTTGTGTGCATAGTTGTTTGTAGTAATCTCTGATGGTAATTTGTATTTCTGTGGAATCGGTGGTGATGTCCCCTTTATCTTTTTTTTTATTGCATCTATTTATTGCATCTCTCTTTTCTTATTAATCTGGCTAGTGGTCTATTTTGTTGATCTTTTCAAAAAAAGCAGGTCCTGTATTTATTGATTTTTTTTTTTTGAAGGGTTTTTTTTGTGTCTCTATCTCCTTCAGTTCTGCTCTGATCTTAGTTATTTCTTGTCTTCTGCTAGGTTTTGAGTTTTTTTGATCTTACTCCTCTAGCTCTTTCAATTTTTGATGATAGGGTGTTGATTTTAGATCTTTCCTTGCTTCTCATATGGGCATTTTATTGCTATAAATTTTTCTCTAGACACTGCTTTAAATGTGTCCCAGAGATTCAGGTATGCTATGTCTTCGTTCTTGTTGGTTTTGAAGAACATCTTTATTTCTGCCTTTATTTTATTGTTTATCCAGTTCACATTCAAAAGCCAGTTGTTCAGTTTCCATGAAGTTGTGTGGTTCTGAGTTAGTTTCTGAATTCTGAGTTCTAATTTGATTGCACTGTGGTCTGAGAGACTGTTTGGTATGATTTACTTTCTTTTACATTTGCTGAGGAGTTATTTAATTCCAATTATGTGGTCAGTTTTAGAGTAGGTGTGATGTGGGGCTGAGAAGAATGTATATTCTGTGGATTTGGGGTGGAGAGGTCTGTATATGTGTATTAGGTTTTCTTGATCCAGATCTGGGTTCACGTCCTGGATATCCTTGTTAATTTTCTGTCTCATTGATCTGTCTAATATTGACAGAGGAGTGTTAGACTCCCACACAATAATAGTGGGAGATTTTAAGTCTCTTTGCAGGTCGTTAAGAACTTGTATCATGTATCTGGGTGCTCCTATATTGGGTGTGTATATATTTAGGATCATTGGCTCTGCTTGTTGCATTGATTCTTTTACCATTATGTAATGCCCTTCTTTGTCTCTTTTGATCTTTGTTGGTTTAAAGTCTTTTATCAGAGACTAGGATTGCAATGCCTGCTTTTTTTTTTTTTTCTCCTTTTGCTTGGTAAATCTTCCTCCATCCCTTTATTTTGAGCCTGTGTGTGTCCTTGTATGTGAGATGAGATGGGTTTTGTGGATATAGCACACCGATGGGTTTTGACTTTTTATCCAATTTGCCAGTCTGTGTCTTTTGATTGGGATGTTTAGCCCATTTACATTTAAGGTTAATATTATGTGTGAATTTGATCCTGTTGTTTTGATGCTAGCTGGCTGTTATGCCCATTGAAACAGTTCCTTCATTGTGTTGATGCTCTTTACCACTTGGTATGTTTTTGGAGTGGCTGGTACTGGTTGTTCCTTTCTATGTTTAGTGCTTCTTTCAGGAGCTCTTGTAAGGTAGGCCTGGTGGTGATGAAATCTCTCAGCAATTGCTTCGTAAAGAGTTTTATTTCTCCTTTGCTTATGAAGCTTAGTTTTGCTGGATATAAAATTCTAGGTTGAAAGTTCTTTTCTTTAAGGATATTGAGTATTGGCTCCCACTGTCTTCTGGCTTGTAGGGTTTCTGCCGAGAGATCTGCTGTGTGTCTGATGGGTTTCCATTTGTGGGTAACCTGACCTTTCTTTCTGGCTGCCCTTAGCATTTTTTCCTTCATTTCAACTCTGGTGAATCTGATGATTATATGCCTTGGGGCTGCTCTTCTTGAGGAATATCTTTGTGGCATTCTCTGTATTTCCTGGACTTGAATATTGGCCTGCCTTGCTAGGTTGGGGAAGTTCTCCTGGATAATATCCTGAAGAGTGTTTACCAGCTTGGATTCATTTGCTCCGTCACATTCAGGTGCACCTATCAAATGTAGATTAGATCTTTTCACATAATCCCATATTTCTTGGAGGCTTTATTTCTTTTCACTCTCTTTTTCTTTAATCTTGCCTTTTCATTTTATTTCATTGAGTTGATCTCTGATATCCTTTCTTCTGCTCAATCTATTTGGCTATTGAAACTTGTGTATGCTTTGCAAAGTTCTTGTGTTGTATTTTTCAGCTCCATTAAGTCATTTATATTCTTCTCTAAGCTGTTTATTCTCGTTAGCATTTCATCAAACCATTTTTCAAGGCTCTTAGTTTCTTTGCACTGGGTTTGCATGTGTTCTTTTAGCTCAGAAAAGTTTGTTATTACCCACCTTCTAAAGCCTGTTTCTGTCAATTCATCAGACTCATTCTCCATCCAGCTTTGTTCCTTTGCTGGTGATGAGTTGTGACCCTTTGCAGGAGAAGAGGCCTTCTGATTTTGGGTGTTTTCATCCCTTTTGTGCTGGCTTCTTCCCATCTTTGTGAATTTATCTACCTGTGGTCTTTGTAGTTGGTGACTTTTGGATGGGGTCTCTGAGTGGATGTCCTTTTTGTTGATGATGAAGTTATTTCTTTCTGTTTTTTAGTTTTCCTTCTAACAGTCAGGCCCCTCTAGTGGAGGACTGCTGGAGTTCCACTCCAGACCCTGCTTGCCTGGGGATGACCTGTGGCAGCTGCAGAACAGTAAGGGTTGCTGCCAGTTTCTTCTTCTTTTATCTTCATCCCAGAAGGATACCGCCAGATGTCAGCCTGAGCTCTCCTTTATGAGGTGACTCTTTGGATATATGGGGGTCAGGGAGCTGTTTGAGGAGACAGTCTGTCCCTTATAAGAGCTCAAGTGCTGAGCTGTGAGCTCTGTTGTTCTCTTCAGAACTGCTGGGCAGGTATGTTTAAGTCTGCTGCAGTGGAACTCATAACTGCCTTTTTTCACAGGTGCTCTGTCCTGGGAAGGTGAGGCTTTATTTATAAGTTCCTGATGTGCTGCTGCCTTTTTTTTGGAGCTGCCCTGTCCAGTAAGGAATCAGCCCAGTCAGAGTCTGCCAGCAGAGGTATTGCTGAGCTTCCATGGACTCTGCCCAGCTGATGTGTGAACTTCCTTGTGGTTTTGTTTATAGAGGTATAATTAGAACTGCCTCGGTAGTGGCGCTCTGCCTCGGTAGTGGCGCTCTGCCTCGGTAGTGGCGCTCTGCCTCGGTAGTGGCGCTCTGCCTCGGTAGTGGCGCTCTGCCTCGGTAGTGGCGCTCTGCCTCGGTAGTGGCGCTCTGCCTCGGTAGTGGCGCTCTGCCTCGGTAAAGGTAGACGCCCTTCCCCCAACAGAGCTGGGCCTCCTAGGCCCAGCTGCACTTGCTGTGAAACTCTCAGTCCAGAGCATTTCAGATTGCTGGTCTTCATGGGTGTGGGACCCGCTGAGCCAGATCACCTGGCTCCCTGTTTCAGTCCCCTTTTTTTCAGTCGAATGGGCGGCTCTGTCTCCCAGGTGTTTCAGTCACCAGTTGAAATGGCCACCCAGATTTCTGTGAGTTTTTGTGCGGAGACCCACTGTGCTGGCTGAAACACCTGTGCCGGAAACTCATGGCACTTTTCAACCCGGGAATCTGCTGGTCTGTGGGCAGTAATAACTCATTTGGAAATGCAGTGTTCACTCACACTCTGCATTATTCTCACTGGGAACTGCACCCCAGAGCTGTTCCTATTTAGGCATCTTGGATATTTTAACTTTAAAATTTTCTTCCCTCTGCCTAGTTTTTTCCTCCAAGTTATTTTTTTCCCCGTTTATTTGCTTTGGCCTCTATCTTTCGTATTAGAAGATTTCTTCCCTCAAGTATCTGATAATCCTTGGCTGTCAGCTCACAAGTCACTCAGAAAGCTGAAGAACTGATTATAAGCTCTAAACTTGAGGGGTGATTGCCAACTTCAGTGCGCTGTTTGTTGGAGAACAATGTTGGTGTCTTGGGTCCCTCCTCTTGGGCTGGCCGTATTTCCCAGATGATATTTTACCAAATTCCTGCCTGAAGGATAAAGGTCTGATTGCCAGCATTCTGGAATCAAGTAGATGATCAGGGCTGGAAGTCTCTGGCTCCCGTATTTAGTGTTACACACTAACTAGTTTCCATTGTTTATGGTCTGGTACTCAACCCCTCAATTGTGCTGTTTGACCTGTAAAGACTGTCTGCTTAACCCTTTCTAGAGAATACACTCCCAGTGTTCTGCCATGGGTTGGGTGGGGGGTAATTTCCCAGGAGCATGGAATGGGGGAGGGAAGAATCAGCAAAGGAGACCAAGAAGGAGAAGCCAGTGAAGGAGAGGGACAGACATGACAGAGTAGTGTCCCTGAAGCGAGCGAAGCAGAAATTTCAGGAAAGAGGGAGTGATTGCCTATGCCCAACAGCCTGATGAGTAAGGTGGAGATGGAGAGGTAGCCATTGGGCCTGGCAGCACAGAGCTCATTGGTGACATCAATGAGTGATGTCTCCTGGAGCCACGGGGACGAGAGCTTGGTCAGAATGAGTTCTAGAGAGAATGGTGGGAGACGAAGCTATGGTAGTGAGTGTGGATGACTTTTCCCATTTGATTTATTTCTGTTTCAAAATAACCCTGTGAGATGGACAATCATCCTCATTTTATAGATTTGTAGTTGAGGAAACAAACTCTCAGAGAGGTTTAAATGAATGGCCTCATAGCTAGATGCTTCTCAAAAAGGCTTTCTTCCAGTCCTTCTAATTTTAGCCACTCCTCTCCCCAACCCTCATTCCAGAGGTGTCTGGAGCTATCAGTTCCTGAGACTTTTGTGGATTTTTACAGTGTACATTGGGCTAATTCTCAGCTTTTCCTGTTGTGAGCTGTGGATTCAGCATTCTTAGGTCCACAAAGTCATTTATCACTTGTCTTGTCCCTTAGCTTTTCAGCTTCCATAATTTTGTGATTATTGTCTGAGCTGCCAAGAGTGATTTCAGGCCCCAGGAACCTCTCCTGGACCTCAGACTCCCCTTCTTATCTCCTCTGCTGATTCTTGCTCATCTCTTCAAATTCTGAGGGCTCAGTCCTTGTACTTCTTCTCTTCTCTCTCTTCCTAGGCAATTTCATCCAGTCCCATGGCTTTAAATACCGACCTCCAAGTCTGCAGGACCCCAGAATCTCTGCTCCTCACCACATGGCCCTGCTGCTGGCCTTGAAAATGTCTGCTCGGGCCAGACTACAAAATAGGCCACCTGTCCCCCTCCCATTTTCTATCAGCCTCCACTGACATCCCCCAGCCCTGCCCCAGACCCCCTCATCCTCTCCCCGTTTCCTCGAAGCCAGGAAGGAAGAGTGTTTGCACAGAAAGCCTATTGTCTGCTCATTCTCAGAGGCCTGCTCTCATTTCCTCCCTCCGGGAAGCCTTCCCGGATAGTAAAGACCCATTCCTGTGTGCACGCTTGCTGGGGTGCCTCACACACCTGCCTTCCTGGCATCTGGTCCGGTTTGTGCCTCTCTGTGAGATACCACTTGGCCCTCCCACTGGGGACAGACCCCAGACAGTGTCCCTGGCAGTCCCCTCTTTTTCCTTCTAGTTCCTTGGACTCTTACCCCTTTGAGTATTTGATAACAGGCATGAATTCTCTCCCCAGAAAAGTGTTTATAAACTCATTTTGCATTTAATTTCTGGGGGTTCAAGGATTCCCTGCAACCCCTCCATAGACCCCCCTCATAATCTCTGGGTAAGAACCCTCAAGCTAAGTGAGACAAGCGGGATCATGAGCATGTATGCACCGTTCCCAGTGCTTGCCAGGACTTGACTTGTAATAGGTGTTCAGTCCGCAAATACGTATCCTGCGTCTACTATGTGGCAGGTGCTGCTCCATATACTGTTGACATAGTAGTGAGGACCGTAAAGTTCTTGCCCCAGGGAGCTGGCATTCTACGGGGGAGACCAACATACATCACATGTATGTGTGTTGCAGTGTCAGGAGTGCTAAGATGTGAGTAGAAGCTAGATCACTTAGGAACCTGTAGCTCACAGTAAGGACTTCAGACTTTATCTGGAGCCTGATAGGACCCTATTGAGCAGGGAGAGATAAGATCAGATTTTGAAAGACCATTCTGGCTGCTGTGTGCAGAGTAGGCTGTAGGGAATGGTGGACGTGCTACAGTGGCAAATATTCAGAAGTCAGGCTGACTCACCTGGCTCAAAAGCTGGGCACCGGCTCCCTGCACACTCTGGGCCTTGGAGCAGCAGGGCAGTTGGGACGGGGCTTCCTGGCTCTGCTATAGCTCCCAGAATCCCCTATCACCTTCTCTCCCCTTACTAGCCTCCTCCCTTGGGCAAATGTCACCAGGGTACCCAGGCTGTTTCTCCTGGCTCCTCTCCCCACAAATTTTTCTTCCTGCTTTGGGTCTTGCTGTCCTGCCCTGGGCCTGTGCTCTATGAATCTAGCTCTGTGCCAGGAATGCAGCAAGGGCCCAATCTATGGTACTTCTTGATTGAATGGGCATGAGGAGGAAAGTGAACTGGAAGCAATGGCTTTGGCCCCAGGCCACTGGCCAGTTGACATTTCTTCCCATAATGTATCTGCCTTGGTACACGCTGTCTATACCTATGGGCTTATGTGTCTGTACCTGGATACGTGTGTGTATGTGGCGGGGGTGCCATACTGTGTACCTGTGAGCCTCTTGTGAGTTCACCTTGGTGGATTCCTAAGCCTCCTTCTCTCAGGTCAGGAAGGGGACATCCTCATACCCCTGGCTGGGTACAGGCTCTGGGCTCCCTTGGGCTGGGAAGGCAGTCTGAGAATCCCACTGTAGGTGGCAGTGGGACTGACTTTGAGTTCAGGATGTCACTGCACCATGGGGAGACATTCCCAGAACTTCGTGGCACTGATCACTGCAAATGCTGACAAGCAGTTCTGAGGGAGGGCACAGATCAGCAGGTGAAGGGGAAGGATTTCTTGTTTGCCGCTGGCCCCTTCTCATCATCTCCCAGGAAGAGGAGGGCCCTGTATAGGCCATCTGCCTCTCCTGCCCCCTCAGCCACCTCATCAGCATGCAGGGCCTGCTGCTGCAGAGACGGTTCTCTGGCTTTGTGCCTTCAAGGCTGTGGGCAAGTCAACTTTGGCAGAGAAGCAGAGAGAGCTGCTGACCAGGTACCTTTAGGCCTCTCTGGGGAGAATGTCAGGGTGGAAACCTGGGCTTCCCAGTGCCTGCCAGTATGTGTGTCTCTCCACAGTGCCCTGGCCTTAGGAGGGGCAGGGAGCAGGACCCGGTATTCTTTTATAGACTTCATGTGCCTTTACAAGTGCCATCCCCGATGCTAGGCCCCCCAAAGTTCACCATCCAGTAGGAGAGTTAGGCCAGAAATAAATGAGTGGGACAAGCGAGACTGGCTTCAAGGTAGAAAAAGTATTGGGGGCCAAAAGGCAGGAGCACTTTGCCCTTGCTTTCTTCAGGAGGCAGGAGAAGGGGAGAAGGAGTGTTTGTGAATGCAGATGTGGGGCTCAGAGCTAAGAAGGCCTTGGGCTTGGTGGGGCTTGGGGCAGGGTGTGGTGGAGGGTGCAGTTATGAGAAGGGGAGGGGTAGATGGGGTGAGTTAGAGGGGAGGGGTTGTCCAGGTGGTGACATGCATTTCCTGATAGACTAGGCAGTTTGGCCTTTCTCCTGAGGACCCCACATCTTGCATGTTTGGAAGGAGTGACATGGTGAAATTTGTGTTTTTAGGAAGAGTGCATTGGCTTCTTTGGGGAGAGGAGACTAGAGGGGTATGATTGGAGGAAAGGAGGCCAGAGAAATGTCTCTTGGGTGGTCTGGAAAAGAGACAGTGGGGGACAGGGTGGAGGTCAGCTACTGTGCCTGGGTGCACCTGGGAGCTGGATGTGGCAGGGCTGGTTGCCACCTTGCTGTGGGGCCAGGCAGAGCCGGACTCTAGAGGGCCTTCTGGGATTGTCCCTGGGTGACAAGGTGGATGGTGGACTTATTCACTAAGGGAAGGAGGATGAGAGATTCCAGGAAGATGATGGCGAGCTCAGCTTTGGACATGATAAATGGAAACATGCAGGTGCATGTGGCCGTCAGGCAGTTAGCAACGTCCAGACCCAGGAGAGAGGTCTGTGTTCCTGGTGAAAGGGGCATCCGCAGTAGGGTACAGATGAGAGTCCTAGGGAAGCAGAGGGTGGAAATGAGAAGAAAGGAGCAGAGGGTGGAAGTGGCTGCCTGGGAAACAGCATCATTAAGACTAAGGAAAGGAGCCCTTACAGGAGGCAGAGGAGGCGAAGTCGGAAGTGGGAGGAAGGCCTGGCGATCGTCAGCTCATGCGGCTGGAGAGTGACCTTGTGAAGGTGTCGCTGCTGTCTAACACCTCAGAAAGGCTAAGAGAAAGGCCCAGACGAAGTCTGTTTCTGGCGACCTGTGGTCCTTGGTAACCTCTATAATTTCGAAGTGTTTGAACTGTAAGAGACTGAGGGATATTTTATTCGGTTCTTCTCAGCAGGTGGTTTTAGAAGCCACTGTGTTCCTAGTGCGCTGTTGTGTCCTTGGGTGATAACCGCCCCGCCCACCCCCATGTCCACAACTGGGATGTGTCTCTGGGTTCCAGGGAAAAATAAAAAGGGTGGTGAGAAGAAGCCACTTCATGAGAAACTCTGCATGGCATTAGGGTGTGAGGCTGCATTGCTGAGAGGCCTCCAAGAGGGTTGCCCAGTAAGTGGGGAGAGAGGAGGGGATAGAAACTGTTGTTGTTCCCAGAGCAACATGGCCTCCTCTCCTCTCTGGCTGCACACGTGGGAATACACTTCCCAGTCTCCCTTGCAGTTAGATGGCACCATGTGACTGAGTCCTGGCCAATGGGATGTGAGCAGATGAGTGGACCCTTTCAGACATGACCTTGTATAAGGAACCTCCCTTGTGTAATTCTAGCTCTTCCTCCGTTTGCCAGCAGAACAGAGAGGATTCTGGGATTCTAGAAAAGGGTGGAGCCACAAGATGGAGACTGGGTTTATGAATGACTGTGTGGAGCAGAATCCCCATTGGGCGGTGCTGTGAGCACCAGATAAACTTTTATTGCATTCAGCCAAGTGAGATTTAGGTGTTTATCCATACAGCAGCTAGTGTCACCTGAATGGATACAGAGATTTTTCTCCGCTTTGCTGGCAAGTGCCATGCACGTGTGATACTTCAAGGCTTAAGAGCAGTGTTGGCCCTATAGGGATGGAGGACACTGGAGGGGAGGTATCCTGGAGAAGAATTAGTGCCAGCAGCAGATGGGGTGGTAGCTCATATACTTGAGCACCTGTGGCAATTTTCCTGGGTATGGCTAGAAATACCACCATCCTCTAGGGACGATCCTGCAGTTACAATGGGGAAGAAATGCAGGTTATTACTCTGTGAAATACCTTTGCATTTAGTGTATAATATAATAGTGCCTGGCATATAGTGAATGGGATAGTTATGGCTCTGAGGCTGGTTGAACAGAGGGAACAGGTTACACTGGATGAAGTTCTGCTGAGTTTGTACCTTCTTTTTCCCTGTCTGCCTTTCTCTCCCAACTGTGGTTCAGGACACACTGTAGAACTATACAATGGAAGCTGGGTGCAACCTTACAGGTGACCTGATTTCTCTTACATATTGTATGTAGATCAGGAAGTTGACACAGGTGATATTAATGACTCCAGATCTGGCTTTGGAGTTAGGCCAGGAGATGGCATTCATTGTATCAGTGTCACCACTAGGGCACAGCCCTAGGTCTTCTGCCTCTCCATCCAGAATTCTCAAAGTTAGAAAACTAACAAAACAATGATTTTTTAAAAAGAGAAAGGCTGGGCACGGTGGCTCATGCCTGTAATCCCAGCACTTTGGGAGGCTGAGGTGGGTGGATCATGAGGTCAGGAGTTCGAGAACAGCCTGGCCAACATAGTGAAACCCCATCTCTACTAAAAATACAAAAAAAATTTAGCCAGGTGTGGTGGTGGGCACCTGTAATCCCAGCCACTCAGGAGGCTGAGGCAGGAGAATCACTTGAACTTGAGA
>NW_016107343.1:4327598-4392061 GCF_001604975.1 Cebus imitator | reverse complement strand
AAAAAAAAAAAAAAAAAGGGGAAAGAAAGATATCAATTATATTCCTGATGCCTAGAGAGACCGCCATTGTTAACATTTTAGTTTATATCCTTCCAGTCTTTTTTTTCTTATGTGTGGATGCACACAACACATTACCTATGTAGGATAATGTATATTTATACCACATGTAGACTATGCAATATATTCTGCATATGGAATATAATATAGAATATACTATGTATAAAATGACAATATACTGCAGATATACTGGGCTAAGTAGTCTCCCTGGTCATCTGACCACCCTACTGGAGTTCTGGCTGTGGAGCCCAGTGATGTGGCCATATGAGCCTTGCTCTGGGCAGATAGATTGGACCAACAGAGTGCCAGAGATGGGACTGGGAGACAAGATGGGTGAGCGTGGAGAAAGATGGACACCACCAGTTGTTGGCTTCAGGAACTGTAACAAAAGCAAATATTTGGAGGCTAGGATTGCTTAGCTTTCTCCTTGGAATCAGCAGACTCTCAGAGGCTGGGATTAATTTGAAGAAATTTACTAGCAGAGTTTGTGGCAGATAAAACAGTTTGCTTATTTCACACTCGTATGGCCACCTGCTAGGAACTGTTTGTTCAGTTTCGAATTCTTTAATTAAAATCAACATAAAACAGATTGAAAACATCCCAAGAAGGGGATGCTTGATTTGCTGGAGGATATTGCAGAAAGATGGAGCAAAGTGGCTCAAAAAAACGCTTCGTCACCAAGCAAGCGGGCGGCAGGGAGGTGCAGCCTGGCTAACTGTCGGATTCAAGTGTGTGAGTGTGTGTGCCAGAGGCTGGCGGGAAGTGCAGAGAACTCGCTTGAGCTTTCGTCCCACTTCGGGCATTTTTCATGATGATGGTGGTGGGCTGGGGTGGAAAAGTGAAAGGTCCTCTTTGCTTCTACCCCTTAGAAAAGTCCAGTTCTGCATTCATTCCTTCACCAAATAGTCATTGAATTTCTCTATGTCAGAAATCATGAATAACATACAACCCTTGACCTCAAGAAGCTCAGGATGGGTAAGGGAAACAGGAAAGTGAAATAGCAATTTTAACCAGTACATGCTATGTACTGCAGTAAGTGTTAATGCTAGGTACCATGGGAGCCCCCAGTGCTGACCTGTGGAAGAGGTAAGGAGCTCAGGTTAGATTTCTAAGAACACATGACATCTACCTCAGCTGAGATCTAATGAGTGGATAGAACTTATTAAAGTTAAAATGATTTATCAGTTAGCTTCTGCTACAATATGCTGTGTAACAAATACCTACCATCTCTCAGTGGCAAATAACAATACAGTTTATCTGTGTCTATGCGTTGGTTGAGGGTCTGCTGATCTTGGCTGGGCCTGATCAGGCAAATCTGCTCCATGAGCCTCTTTCCCTCTCTGGAACCAGCAGGCTAGCTTGGCATGATTCTCTAATGGTGACAGAGAAAGGAGAAGAGAGAAAGCCCAATCACATTTCTTCTAACATTCCATTGGCCAAAGCAAGTAGCAAGTTGTATGTCTGTACCCAAGGTTAAAAGGCTGGGAAATATATTACATATATTCCACTTCAGTGGGATAACACACACACTCAGCTCTTCGGAACAGTGGTCATTAATACAACCCATCACACATGGGATGGATGCAGTGGTGGTGGGGTATTATAGGATGAGGGACAGCATGTGTGTTATGGGGCTGTACAGGCTAGGCACTGTCTGTAGGATCATGCATATGAGGAGGGGCTTGCAAGACTCCTAGAAGGGCATGCAGGAGGAAAAGAGAAAGGTCTTATCTATCTGTCAGCACAATCTTTGGATTTTGGACTTTGTCCCCAGGCCAGTGAGGAAGTGCTGGTGAGGTTTTTTTTTTTTTTTTTTTACAGATGGAGTCTTGCTCTGTTGCCCAGGCTGGAGTGCAGCGGCATGATCTTGGCTCACTGCAACCTCTGCCTCCTGGGTTCAAGCGATTCTTCTGCCTCAGCTTCCCGAGTAGCTGGGATTACAGTTGTGCACCACCACACCTGGCTAATTTTTTTCCATTTTAGTAGAGATGGGATTTCACCATATTTACTAGGCTGGTCTCGAACTCCTGACCTAGTGATCTGCTCACCTCGGCTTTCCAAAGTACTAGAATTACATGTGTGAGCCACTGTGCCCAGCCTGTGCTGGGGGGGGTTTAAGTGGGGAGTGACATGACCAGATTTTGCCTTAACATCATCTCTCTGGCTGGCTTGAGTGGAGAACAGAGTGGATAGGACAGAGATTTGGGGTTAGAAGACGAATTAGGAGACTTCCAGCAACCTAGGCTTCCACAGGAGCTGATTTCATGATCAGGAGACTCAGGTTGTGACCTCCTGTTTTTATACAGCATTTTTCCTAAATGCTTGTTAAACTTTAACTCATGGTATGCCAGCTCATAGCAAAAAGCCCTGCTGCTGTTACAGCAAATGGAATTGGTGGAGATGGTAAAGGAATAGAAGGCTTGCTGGTCCTAACACATCCCATTCACGTTGGCCTTGACTCATAACAGTAACTGGTCCTCTGAACCTCACCATCATTTCTCCTCAGGCTCCACAGCTCTCGAGCAGGCAGAAGCTAGAGGTTGGTATCCAGGGTAGAAATTTCTCTGCTTGGCCGGGCATGGTGGGCCACACCTGTAATCCCAGCACTTGGGGAGGCCAAGGCAGGTGAATCACTTGAGGTCAGGGGTTGGAGACCAGCCTGGCCAACGTGATGAAACTCCATCTCTACTAAAAATACAGAAAACTAGCTGGGCGTGGTGGTGCACAGCTACTCGGGAGGCTGAAGTAGAAGAATTTCTCGAACCCAGGAGGCAGAGGTTGCAGTGAACTGAGATTGTGCCACTGCACTCCAGCCTGGGGAACAGAGTGAGACTCCGTTTCAAAAAAAAAAAAAAAAAAAAAATTGCTCCACTCACCCTGAGGTGATCTCTCCATACTCCCTCCCTTCCCCAAGCCCTACTCCTTTTGGATCCAGCTGTTGCAGATGCTCTGCAGACATCACTGGGCATAGGGACTGTCTGCTGGAGATCGTGGCCCTGGTGCCCTGTGGGGAAGGCCAGCTCAGTGGGCTCTGCCCAGTGCCCATTTCCTGACACCTGCTTTTAATGCCTGATTTTGAGTTAGCCACTTGGCATTTTGCATCCATCCCCTACTGGCTTGACATAGTGGGAAAGACACTGTAGTCAGAGTCCAAAGATCTGGGGTTGAATATCACTTCAACTCCCTGCAGGTCCTGGGATCTTGAACAAGTCACTGGAGCTCTCTGGGCCTTGGTTTCCTCATTGTTGGTTGATCTCAGCTGGTAAAGTCACCAAATGTGGCCATGGGTGTGAAATATCCTGGAGAACCTCTCACTCCTCAATTCCTGGCCCAGACACCCGCAACCATCCTGGAAATGGCAGCTGAAACTTACCTCCTCTTCCCGGAGAGCCCAAGCAGACCTCTGCCAAAGCTCCCCTGGCTTTAGATGGCTCCCATGGAAATGCAAGCCTCTCGTCCATGTGTAGTTGTGTCTCTGAGCCCACAAGCCCTGGCACAGAACTGGCAGCTCACAGGTGAATACATGTTGAATATGGAGTGTAAACTCTTTCTAGCCTAATCTGGCCTGGCAAATTCGTCCACTTGTTCTCCTTTTCCTTCTGAAGACACTTCCTTCCCATGCCTGGTGCTCAGGACCAGGATTTGCTCCCAGGGTGCCGGGCAGGCCTATGTTTAGATTCCCCTTCTTCCTGACCTGCAAGGATCTTTATAAAGCACTGGGTCACGGGAGCACAGTGGACTGGTTATAACTTTGCAACTGAAGCCCAGGATTCAAGGCGTCTTGACACTGATGCTCACTGGCTGTGGTCAGGGGGACTCACCCAAATCCTCTGAGCTCCCGTTAGTTTATGCATCTAGAAAACAAGGATGCTAATGATTTTATGGCTATTGTTAATTGTCTCTTTTGAGCAGTTCTTGTGTGCTTGGTATGAAAACCATCATCACCACTACCATTATCACAGTGCTGGGACTGCCAGTCCTTGAGAGTTTGTTATGGTCCTGGCAGACGACTTTATGAAGAATAAGAGCTCATTAACCCATACAAATTCCCCCAAGGCCTGTTTTCTTGTTTCTGGGTGCCTACCTGCCTGCTCTGGTGTGAGGAGCAAAGGAAATGACTCTGTGTGTGTGTGTGTGTGTGTGTGTGTGTGTGTGTGTGTGTGTGTGTGTGTGTGAAGATTAAGGGACAGGGAGTGGGGAGATAGGCTTAAGAGGTCTGGATCCTTCCTACCTTGTTTTAGGAGAAGCAGCTCAGGTAAGAGGAAACTGTTTGGATTCTGTTTGGAGTTGAAGAGAGCAGGTTTTGAGTCCCAGCTCTGCCACTTTCTACTGTGAAGTTTTGAGCCAGACATATAGCCACTATAAGCCTCAGTTTCCCTATATGCAAAATGGGCTAAGACCTTGAAGATGAATGAGATGAGGACAATTACAAAGCAGCTAGCAGAAGGCAGGATGTGCATCAGATGCACGACACTAAGCCACTTGTAAAGTGGTTAGCAGGTAGCCTAGGTAGGACATACTAAAAAATGAAACTCACTTTCTGTGCCTTTATTTTGATTTGATCATCATCAAGTGGCTTTTGAGGATAGGTAAAGAGGATTACAGTCATCCAGGGGAGAAACTGAGGCTCAGCAATGTCAAGCGACTTGCCTAAGGCCACACAGTGAGCAAATCACCAGGCTTGTCTGACACTGGGTCCTGCTCACCTCCAGCCTTGCTGACCTTCCTGACACAGCCACCTGCTTCCCTGACATCTCTGTGCCTGGCTCTGGGCCTGAGGCAATGGCTGGGACCCTGTGGTGTCCGGTAGCTAGCCTGCACTTTCTGTCCTTGTCCAGCCCTCTGCACCCCATGTCCCCCATCACCAGCTCCCCGGACTTTGCTTCTCGGCTGAGGGGCACACTACTGTGAATCAGCCTCCTTTGTGGCGTTGATTAGAGGCCTCCTCCTACAAACATCAAAGCTTCAATTAACATGGGCCGCTTGCAACCCTCTTGCAAAACTCTGATAAGAATAGAATTTTCTCTTGGAAAATGGATTTTTATTTAGTTGTGTGTACTGTTGGTTAAATGACCTACTCTGTACACTGGCGCTGAGATTCTGGGGACAATTAGGGGGCTCGTCAGGAGCTGGTTATCTGAAGGAAACAGGCGCCGAGCTGTTTAGCTGTCTAATATCCTGACAGAGGGCGGGGGGCAGAGGCAAATTAAAAAAGCTTCTCTCCTTCTCTAGACACGGGGAGTGGAGGGTGGTGTGCTGAGTAGGGGCTTTGTGGGGCAGGAAGTAGTCCCCGCTCTCCTGGGGGTATGGCTGGGTTGGTTGGCCCCAGCCTTGTCTTGACTGTGTCTGTGTTTGTAGGGTGTGCAGGAGTCTCAGGTGCTGCTCAGAGCATAGCCTGGCCTCAAAGAGGACCCGGGGAGCTGGCTGGCTGGGTGTGGAGGGGGCAGGATTCAAGAACACAGCAGGGCTGGGTGCACCTGAGCTGGAGGCATGGGAGGCTGAGGCTGGTAGCCCGTTTTTTTGATAATCACTCCTCTTATTAAACTTGCCTTCTTCAAGAGATGAGATGGGTTAATGTTCAGAAAATGCTGTCTCTTCAGTCTCAATGCTTCTAGGGAAGGAAAAGAAGCACTCCCCCCTGTCCAGGATCCCTGAGAGGTCATCGACTTAGGCCCCCATCAGGCTGTAATCTTTTTGGTTCCAAAGACCCTCCCAAAAAGGGAAGCCCTCAATTCCTTCCATCTCTCCTTGAGCTTCCATTCACTGACAGAAAAGTTCTTCCAATTGTCTAACCACATTTCTCCAGCTGCACTTTAAGTCTATCCTGAATGTATACATCAGACAGAGTGAGAGACTTAGGGTTAGGGGAGTGGCCTGCTTGGGAGTGGGAGAGTTTGGGGTGGGTGTGAGGATGGACAGCTGGCTGGGGAAGGCAGGGTGCAGAAGAGCTGGTCAGCAAACTGCTCTTCTTCCTTGAGTAGGGGAGGTCTGGTGTAGCATCACTGTATTGATTCAATTATTCCCTACAATGTAATACTCTGCATTTGTGTGATAGCAACAAATAGAGTTGAAAGACATACAAAAATAAATGATCTGAAAGTTAATATGGCTGAATGGGCATCTATGTATTCGAGGAGAGAGGTTTTGTTTTACATTGTAAAATCAATAGCGTGCAGAACAATGTCCTAACTTCCCCTGGGGACCCCAGCGAACCTGCCCGTATCGATTGCCATGCAAATTAATTGAATTCATGAAATCCACATTGCTGGGTAATTGATGCTTCTTATAATTACCTCCAAGTTATGAGCTTTTAGGGGATTGCATTGATTCCTGGGCAGTGGGAAGGGCAGGGGAGGGTGAAGGGAAGAGGCGGCTTCCTGGAACTTCGGCCAGTGGCTGTCCAGGTGGGCAGTGGGCAGGTGCGGGTTGACCAAGGCTTGAGTCAGGGTCGTTTGCCTGGTGGTGGTGGGAGGCAGGGGTTGGTGGGATCTTCATCTCAGTTTGCTGACCCAGCCCAGGTGAAGCTGGAAGTTTGGGGAAACCTGAGCAAGTACACCTGGACATTTGAAAGGCCCCTTGGGAGGAAGGCTGCTGTGGCATCTGGGGCTCCTTGGGTGCCAAGAGTGTCTTCAGGGAGTAATAATAGCAAACATTCATTTAGCATTTATTATATGCCAGGCTTTGTTCCAGGTATGTTGCAAACTCAATATATCCTCCAGACAACCATGAGGCATGTACTATTATTATTACTTTTGGTTGTTGAAGAAATGAGGCACAGAGAGTTAGGTAAGTTGTCCAAGTGACAGAGCTGGAATCCTTGACCACAGGCTAATCCATGAATGGGCTTCAGGAGCCAACCTCCTCCTATCACATGAGCAGCCTGCACGTTGATGCATGCGTGTTTCTCAGAGGGAGAGTCTGTAACTTATCATAATCACGGATGCAAATATCTGCTATATAAACATTGTTTCTATTAATATTATTCCTTATATTTGTGCAGTGATGAGTGTTTTAATTCACGTTTTTGCAGGACATAATGTGTGACCTTGGAAAAGCCACATAACTTATCTGAGCCTCTTCTACACTTGCAAAAGCAGGAGGTTGGGATGGATGTTGTCCAGGTCTCTTTGCAGCTCTGGCATCTGCGGGTGATGCAGGGCATTTGCTCATATGGACCTCCCAAGAAGCCCTGAGCCAAGAAGGATGTTGGGCAAAAGTGGAACCACAGACACAGTGGGGCTGGGTCTCTCAGGGCCACTCATGCAGCAGGTTAGTGGCAGGGACATGATGAGGACAGGTGGAGCCAGTCTTCAAGCCAGGTGTGCCTCAGGCCTCTGTCTCTTGTCTGCCTAGAGACCCTCCCATGGGGGTTGGCCAAACCCAAGGAGGAGTCTGATGCTGGTCCTCGAGCTGGTACTGCCATTCCTTTACCTTGGATCCACAGGTCAGCACAACCGTGGATAGCTCCCTTCTCTCTATTGCTGCTATGTGAGCAAGCCGTTTCCCCTTCCTGGGCTCAGTGCTTTTACTTGAAGAATGAGTTGACTTTGGAACTGGCTGGAGCCAGGGGCCAGGGATGCTCTTGGCCGCAGGGTGACACGGCTGGGTTGGAACCCAGAGGGATGCAAAGGCTTCTAATAGACACTGTCTCCAGGAAAGTACTTGTATAATGCCAGCCCTCTTCACTTCTTCCCTGGGCTTGGCAGAACGTGAGGGCTGGCCGTTCCTATCACCCTTCCCTCTTCCCAGGCTTGGCTTTGGAGCAGCTGAGGCCGAGCTCCAGAGAGATCTGTCTTGTGATTGATGGAGTCTGGCCTGGTGAATCTGAAGCAGCATGAGTTGCCATCCATGTTGGGGACCTGGCCTGGCTCCATGTCCTTGCCAGGGCAGTCTGGGCTTGCCATATAGCACTCACAGCAGGGAGACTGGGGCTCAGAGTTCAAGGTGGAGGCTAGAGCAGGGTAGGAAGCTTGGTCCTGCCTGTGGCTGGAGCTTCTACCTGGCTCCTAAGGACTTGGTATAGGGTGGTTGTGGCCATGAGCCCCTCATTGGGCACTAGGCAGTGGTTCTAACTCTCCATCTCCTGGAACCTTTGGGGCTAGAAGGGCACTGACTCCTTACAAGGCAGCTGCCTCTGCAGAGGACAGGGTGTGTGGCATGCTCAGAGGTTTCTGGCACTGCTACGGCCTCCTTGCCAACCCCAGCCTTGGTGTGGAGACTCCAGGCTGTGCTAGGATGTCCTTCCTGGCAACAGTCATAGTCTTGAGGGGGAACTGGGAGGCTTCCCTGACTCATCCAGGCCACCAGGTGGCTAGCTACTAAGAAGAACTCTCCTGCTTTGATCCCTGTGTCCAGATCAAGAGTTCCTCAATGACCTTGGTGCTGATCTTCTGGACTTAATGACTCTTGAGAGATGGTAGGATCTTATGAGATCATCTGATCTAACCTCCTCACCAAAATGAAGTTCAAAGAAGTCATTTGGCTTGTCCAAGATTACATGGTCAGTAGGTGTCAGAGCTGAATCTTCAGTCCAAGTGTAGGACTCTTTCCATGACATCAAAATAATCTCCCAGCCACTCACCAGCCATTTCCTCTCTGGGCATCTCTGGGGTGGGGTGCTGATGTTGGCTGGGGGAGAGTCTTCTTTATCCTCATCGCAGAGAATCCTAAGACTTTCCAGGGGTCAGGACATGGTAGAAGAAGCCAGCCTTGCTGGCTATGTCTTTGCCTCTGGCTGCTGGACCCCCTGAGCCCTGAAGAACACAGGCTTCTAGACCTAGCTAGGACACCTCTATCCCTCCCTTCTGGAGAGAACAGCCCATTTTCCCTTGGCACACCCTGGGGCAGAGATGGTACTATGGCAGCCTTAATAGGGGAAGTTGATGAATGCATCAGAAATGTGTATAATTAAAATTGAAAACAAATTGTGGGATGGTTGATGTTTCTCTCTCTCTCCTCTCTCCCTGGAGGAGGGGAATTCTGTCTGTACGTACTGAGCCCCAAGGAAGAACTAGGGTGAGGTCTGGCATGGGGCCTGGAGTGAAGGACAGCCTGAAATGACGCTTACATCCATCCTTCCATCCTTTCATCCTTGCATTTCAACTCACCCACCCATCAGCCTGCTCGCCCATCTGTTTGCCCACCTACCCAATCCATCTATCTGCATCCACTCATCTACCCACACATCCATCCATCACCCACCCACCCATCTATTGATCCACCCATCCATCCATCTACTAAGCAACCCACCTATTCATCCATCCATCCTTCCATCCCAACTCATTCACCCACCCATCCACCTACTAACCCATCTATTCACCCATCCACTCATCCATCTATCCACATCCACTCATCTACTCACACATTTATCCCCACATCCAGGCACCCACTTATCTGTCTACCCATTCATCCATTTGTCCATCCATCTATTTGTCCATCCATTCATCCATCCCATAGTTTCTTCCCCTACATGCAGTGGACACTGATGTGGGAGGTATACTAGTGGGTGCAGAGGTGAACAGTGGACAGAATGATGCAGCAAGTGTTCAGGGTAGAAGACAAATTCTTGCCTCGTGTCAGAATTTCCTGGGGTTTCCAACAGTTAATTATTCAAGGATAAGGCCCAAAAAGAGCACAGACTTCCTTGTATAGAAGAAGTTGGGATCCTTAAGTTGTTTACATTCTGTGCTACAAGAGCATATTTAGTGTTGCAGGCCCTGGTGAAATTGTCATTGCCATAGTTGTCCTGAGCATTTGAGGAGGGCCTACTAGGCCCATTCCCCTGAGACCTCATTTAACCCAACACAGCAACCAAATGGATCTGGTACAGTTACGAGCCCTATTTCACAGACGAGGAGACTGAGGGTTAGGTAAGCAAAGCAAACGTGCCTCAGTGAGCGACTAGTTTGTGATGAGAATGGAATGAGGTCAAGGCCAAGATTTACTCTGCAAACAAGTTGGAAGATGGATATGAATCAGAAATAACCAGTGTGCTTTAAAAAAAACTTCCTTTTAAGCTTCAGTACAAATTAATTCTGTCCTTAGGAATGTGGGCCACATGTGGGTCAGAAGGCAAAGAAAAACAGGAGCTCCACAGCTAACCCTGTTCTCTTGGCTCCAAGAGCTGGGTGGTACCAAAACTTAAGGAGCTCCGACTCTGTGTGATGCTGGATATTTATTTCATCATCTGATTTGGGGGTAATGAAGCTCTGGTGCACCATGAGAATATTACCCCACAAAGCAGGGTTTATTATCACCATTTCACAGATGAGAAAGTGAGGCAAAGAGGGTTAAGATCACTTGTGCAGGAGAACCCAGATAATAAGTGAAAGACAGGAATTTGAAGCCAGGTGAGGTAAATACCTCCAGTGCTCACTTCTACCTTGACCTGCTTGCTGCCCTAGCTGAGCCACATAGCTGTGTCTGTGTAGGTGGGACCAGGAACAAGGATGACCAACTCAATCTCGCCAGTCTTTCCTAGAAATACTGAACAACCCAGAACCTGCCCATGCCCTACAGAGTCAGGCCCGCTTTGAGTTTCATTTGGAGCTCTGGCTATGGCAGGACCTGTTGATGCCCTGCCTGGATCCCTGTGTCTCATCTCCTCACCCCACCCCACCCACTGCCATGGGTACTGACTGGGTCACTGCTGTGGGTTTGATGCCCTATTGGGGGTTGTGGCTCCAAACGTAGTCACAGGCCCCCATCTTAGTTATCTACTGTAATAAATGATCCCAGCACTCAGCAGCTTAAGACAGCAAACATGGATGATCTCATATAGTTTCTGTGAATCAGGAGCTTGAGAGTGGCTTAGCTAGATGTTTCTGGCATGAGGTCTATCATGAAGTTGTAGTCAAGAGGTTGGCTGGGGCTGCCATCTCATCTGAAGGCTTGACTGTGGTTGTGAGATCCACTTCCAAGATGATTTACTTGCATGGCTCACAAGGCCTCCTGGCTACTGGCAGGAAGCTGCTGTTCTTTGCCCTGTGGACCTCTCTACAGGGCTGCTTGAGTGTCTCCAGGGCATGGCTTTCCCTAGAATGGGTGATCCAAGAGAGAGACAGAGCTTAAGAAGAAAGCAGCAATGTCTTTTATGAGCTAGTTTCAGAAGTCACCTTGTAACTTTGAACAATTCTTTTAATTTGAAGTGAGTCACTAAGTCTGGTCACATTCAAGTGGAGGGGAATCAGGCCTTTTTTTTTTTTTTTTTTTTGAAAAAAATTAAAAAAAAAAAAATTGCGGACACATTCTAAAACCAACATACTCTCAACTGTTCTTTTTGGCTGGCAAATGGTAAGCCACTCAGCTCTTAACCAGACACCAACCAGGGCTCTACCAAAGGATCTTTGGGGATAGTACCTCCTGACTGGCTCATAGTGCTTCTGATCATGGGAGGTGAGGATATCCCCTTTCCAGTCCATTTCTAACCACTTCCTTTTGTTCTAGCTCACTGTTTTCTACTTACTCTTTATAACAATGATAGTTACCCTTAATTGAGAACCTGCTATGTGCTCAATTAATAATCCTTAAGAAATTCTGCAAGGTGGGGAAAGACAGGATCAGAAAAGTTAGGTGACTTGTCCTGGGCCCCACACTAGCCCCTGGCAGACCTGGGCTCACCCTGGGCTTCTCTGTCTTGCCTGCGCCCCCTGCCTGATGAGCCTTCCCCTGGTCTCAGCACTGCCCTGTCTTCAGGACCTGGTTCAGGCATGGCCCCTTGGGGGAGGCTCCCTCTAATGGGCCCCTGGCTGGCAGTGAGTGATCCGGGAGTCCCTCCCTGTCCCTGTCCTCTTGTCTTTGTTTGTATACACACCTCGTTTCCCCTATTAACCCATGAGTGTCTTCAGGAATATGTTTGTCAATGGTTCCCATGTCCCCCAGAGTGCACATCAAAGCACCTGCCACACAGCATGACTCAGGATTTGGGACCTAAGTGATTGGAATGGTCTCCCTGGCCAGACAGCTGAGATTCACTGCCTTTAGCAGGTCTCAGGGAAAGGATCAGAAACTCGGCTCCCCAGCCAGTCGGCTGTAACTGTTTCCCGCCTGTGTCTCATTGTCCAGAGCCACTGGCCCAGCTCCTGACCCCTTCAGCACGGCCTTGTGGCCTAGCTCCTCTTGGCTGCATTGCCGCTGCCCACCCCTCTTGACCCCCCTCACCCCAATTTCTCTTATCGTAGCTCCCAGACTCCCTGCTTCTTCTCCCCTAAACTGATTCTCAGTAAAATCTCTCTATTCTGACTTCTCGTGCCTCTTTAGGTTTGTTCCTGGAACCTTTTGTCCCTCTCCCTCCCCCAGCTCATCTGAGTCACCCTCCTTGGCCTCTGTCCCCCCCCCGCCCCTCCCCAGGTGGTGGGACCTGTTGCTGGTCTCCTGCCTGCACCCCCACCCCCTGCCATGCCCCTCCCTGAGCCCAACTCCTGGCGACCATCTCCCAGTGCCCCTCCCTGCCCATCTCCCAGCGCCCCTCCCTGCCCATCTCCCGGCGCCCATCTCCCTGGCTCTCGTCTCCAAGGTTACCTGGTGACTTTGCCTATCTCCCTCCCTCTTTCCGCCTCCCATTTCTGAGTGGTTCCTCCAGGGAGGGTTGAGGGGGGCCTGGAGGGTGGGCAGCGGGGAAAGATAGATCATCTTCCCCCCACCCCCGTCTGTCTTCTCCCTGGCCCCCTAATGGCTGGTCTATCCTTTGTCCCTCTCTCTTCCCCTCCATGCTTTGTAACCTCCTCCCCGGGTTTCTCTCTCTCTCTTTGTCTTCTATTCTCCTTTCCCCATCTTTCTTTTTCTGTCTCTCTCAGTTCCCTCCTCTCTGTTTCTGAGTCTCTTTCTCTGACCTGCGCTCTAGCATTCTGTCTTTGTCCTCTTCCTCTCTGAATTCTTGTTTCTAACTCACAAACAACAAAGAATTAGCCCAGCTCCAGTTCCCTGGGTGGGGCTCATCAACACCCCATCCCTGTGTCTTTAGGTTTTGGTGCTGAATAGCTTTGTAGGAAGAAATTGAAAGTCTGAAGCCTGATGTGGGGCTGAGCTCTGTTTAGGGCTGGGCATGAAGTGCTTCAGGGAGGGGAGAGGGCAGGACCCCATGCTGGCATGTGCTCCCCACTTTCCAAGTATATGCCAGGCCTAAGGACAGACTGGAACCCCACATTCTGTGTGTCAGACGAAGCCTGGACAGGCAGAGGCTGAGGCTGAGAGACACCCCCAGGTGTCAAGGAGAACACTGTGGGGCCACCCAGGGCTCCTGCGGCCGCCTGTGCTTCCATCTACAGGTGGATCTATTTCCATCACACCAGGCAATGCTCTCAGAGAGCCCAGCCCAGAGCCTGGCATACAGCAGGTGCTCAGCAAATGTGTGTTTCCTTTCTGATTGGGGTTGGAGGGAGGTACACCGGGCTTCTGGCCTTATTGTCAGACAGACAATGCACCATTCTGGGAGAAGTAAACCTTTTCCCAAGAACCTTTTGAGAAACTTTTCCAGAAAAATTAAGAGAAGAATTTTTTTTTCCATTCAGAAATGTTCATTCCCCCCTGCTGAAATTTTCCATTTTTTCTCAGACTTGCATATCTGCACCTAAACATACTAAATGGCTTCCATATCTCAACATGATCATGACATCTTAATGCATCTTTATGTTCCTAAAGTAATAGTGATATTCTGAAAGACCCTAGAAACAAGACCATGCATATATTTGGACCCCCTCACATTTTCCCCTTGGCCTCAGTATTTCTGCTGCCCGACCCCCACCCCCTTATGTCTCTAGACTAGAACTCTGAGAGATCAGGCTGGCATGACGGGTACTAGTCTCCTAAATACGGGAGTAAGAAGGGGGTTCCCAGCTCAGCCAGGCTCAGACGCTGCCCAGCCCAGCCAGGCCCCATCTGTCCACCCAGGATGGGCAGGTCCAACCAGGCCCAGCCAGACCTCATCAGATCCAGTTAGGCTGATGGAGGCTTCAGCTCTGAGTGTCTTTCCTGGCCCCTTAGATGGATTCTTTTTGGCTTCTTCCCAGATTCCCAAGACAAGGTAAGGAATCAGGGTCAGGGATGAGATCCTACCTCAGGCCCCTATAGGTATAGGGGACAATCTGTACCACTCTGCATTCTCCCCTCCCCTACAAGTATTTGGGAACACATACTTCCTGTGTGCCAGGTCTAGGCCATCCTGCTGCTCCTAGGAATGCTTCTCATCTTCTCTGTTGATCCGTTATAAGTGCCTTTTCAAAAATGGATGTATGACTCACCTCCTCCAGGGAGCCTTCCCTCACTAATTCCATGCATTGATTCAACATGTATTTATGGAGTGTCTGCCACATGCCAGGTACTATAATGGACACAGGGAATACCTTAGTGAACAAAATGGCTAAAGTTCCTGCCCCTGTGAAGCTTGTATAAGAGAGACAGGGAGTAAACAGAAAAACAGATACCATGGGTGACAAAGAGGGGATCTTTCCCTAGCTAGAGGGTCAGGGAAAGGCCTAGCTCACTCTTTTTTTTTTTTGAGATGGAGTCTTGCTCTCGTTGCCCAGGCTGGAGTGCAGTGGCACTATCTTGGCTGACTGCAACCTCCGCCTCCCAGGTTCAAGTGATTCTCCTGCCTCAGCCTCCTGAGTAGCTAGGATTACAGGCGTGCACCACTACACCCTGCTAATTTTTTGTATTTTTAGTAGAGGCATGTTGGTCAGGCTGGTCTTGAACTCCTGACTTCATGATCCACCCACCTCGGCCTCCCAAAGTGCTAGGATTACAGATGTGAGCCACTGCGCCTGGCCATGGCTCAGCTCATTCTCAAAGGAGAAAGACCCTGTCTGAGAGGGAAGTTCTAGTCCATCTTGGCCACAAACTAGTGGTGTGACCCTGGGCAGGCAAGTCACCTATCTCTGAGCTTATTTTTCTCAACTGTGAAAGAAAGGGTCCCTTTCCCCTCTAGAATCATGTTTATTTAAAAGCAAATTTACTTTCAGACAAGTTTATAAACAAATTATTTCTTGAGACTTGGGCATTGTAGAAAAATGTGAAATTCTAATTAAGCATAAAGAAAAAAGAAAAAATAATAGAATAATCACAATGAAACTGTCAAGGTAATAATCATTTTCATCACCCATAATTCTGCCTCTCAGAGACAACTGCTCCTGGCATCTTGGGAATCTCAGCTCATGCAGAAGCAGGCAGCAAACTGTCTGCTGAGGTCCCTGGAGATGAGCCCTCTCCCACTCACCCACTTTTTTTGTCTCTGCTCTGTCTCCTTGCACACACCCCAGGATGGAGTGGGGGACCCCAGCCAGCCCGGGGTCCCTTGGGGCCATGGCCCACAGTCCCTTTGCAAGGGCAGCAAGGCCCCTCTGTGGCTGCGGGGCTGCCCTGCCAGGACTTGCTGGGTAGAGCCTGTCCAGGCTCAGAGATGCTACAGCACAGGAGAATGGGCAGCTGGAGCACCTGGGGCCCTGTCTTCAGCCAGGTCCACTGAACCAGGCGGGTGGGGATGCAGTGCAGCATGCGGCCAAAAGATGGCAGCACCACACTGCCTCAGGCCCGCGGGCAGTGGGCGGCAGGAAGGTTCCGCCAGGTAGGTGTTTGTGCCAGGGTCTGGTCATGGGCTAGTCCTTTGTCCTCCAAGGCTCTGAGTGGGAACCGCTGCTTTGGCTGGGCCTCCTGGAAGGCGGTGCTTGAGTGGCCTTAGGCAGAGCAACAGGCAGATCACTGCATTCCAGAGGCCTCCAGCGCTGAATTGCTCCCTAAGTCCCTAGGGTCATTTGCTGTTTCAGAACCATCTGGCAATGGGAGCTCCAGACCCTGCCTCACCTTGGGCAAGCCCCTCCTGCTCCCCCCCGCCCCAGCAGATCTTCTTTTGTGATACCTGGATGGGCTGGAAAAGGAGGAGAGAGGGAGAAGGGGCAAGGACGACTGAGTTCTCAGGCTGCAGCCTCACTTGCTTGGCCTCCAAGCCAAGTTCCACCACTTGCTTGCCGGTTACCTCCAGCAAGTGACTTAACGTCGCTGAGTTATCTCTAAAAGGTGGTGCAACGAAAATAATATTAGGCTTTATTATTATTAGCTATTTTAATGACAGCTCTGAAAGACCTAACCTCCTCTAGTATATTAGGTCAATCTGGAAGCATTTCTCAGTGGTCTTTTCTTCTCTTTCTCTCTCTCTCTCTCTTTTTTGACAGAGTCTTGCTCTGTTGCCCAGGCTGGAGTGCAGTGGCAGGATCTCGGCTCACTGCGACTCCTGCCTCCTGGGTTCAAGCGATTCTCCTGCCTCAGCCTCCTGAGTAGCTGGGATTACAGGAACATGCCAATACACCCAGCTAATTTTTGCATTTTTAGTAGAGATGGGATTTCACCATTTTGGTCAGGCTGGTCTCGAACTCCTGACCTTGTGATCTGCCTGCTTCTGTCTCCCAAAGTGCTGGGATTACAGGTATGAACCACTGCAACTGGCCAGTGGTCTTATTTTCTAATAGCCCCTGTGCTTGTCCTGTCTCATCCTCTTAGGATCCCCACCCTTTGCTCATCTTCATTCTGTAATAGCTCAGTGGCACCCACCATTTATTGGGCATGGATGCCATGCTTGGCACTATGCTTGCCTTCCAAGGAACGCTTTGAGGTACCACCTCTTACAGGTGGGGAAGCAGGGGCTTGGAAAGATGGAATATCTTGCTCAGGGACACACAGTAGAGCTAGGATCCAACCAGGTGTCCCAGTCCTGGACTCTCTTCCTTCAGACCCCTTGGCCCCTACTCTGCCAAGCCAGGTTATTTTCTCCTGTTCAAATACCAGTCAGGGCCCTGAGTGCCCTTCTCTGGGGTTCTGATCCTCCTCTAAACCGTGAGTACTGTTAACGCAGCCACTAACCTCCTGAGTGTGTGGGGGCAGAGACGGGTGGAAGCCTTGGCTGCCCTTGGGTGTGTGTCCTCCGAGTGGGGCAGGAGGGGGATGGAATAACTCATGGGAGGCTGGCGCCCAGTCCTGCTTGGTGCTCCCCCCCCACCCCGCTGGTGCTGACTTGTTAGGCCGAGGGAGCTGACACCCTAACAGCGCCTGTCAGACTCCAATGAGTTGATGATGTGGAAACTGGTTATTAAGTGTAATAACAGTGGTTTGGTTTTTCCACGGTTCTGCCTGTAAGTACCTAAGTGACAGCTGGCTTGTGCCACAGTGCTGCATGCTAAGTGGCCTGAGGATGGGGTACAGGGGAGGGCGTGAGGGACTCTTCCAAGGTTTTGGTTGGAGGGAGGCCAGGAGGTGCCGCCGCCTGTGCCTCTTTGGTGGGGGAGGCCTTTCAGCCCATGTGGGACAATGGGTCCTGGCTTCTGGGCCCGGGCCCGGGTCTGGGCTGGATGGAATGTGTGGATTCAGGATGGCAAACTCTGTGGTGTCGTGTCCCCAAACCTAATGGGTCCTCATAGACACAATCCCCCTCACTAACCTTGTCCCTGGATCAACAGTTTAAGAACTGGATTGGAAATCTGGAAACTTGGGGTTTAAGCTTTGCGCCTAATTGCTTGTGACCTTAGGAACATGGCTTAACTCTTTCAGTTGCCCCATCTTCACATGAAGGCTTTGAACAGGGTTATTCACTTAACTACAAGTGTCAAACCAATGGACAAGGGATAGAAACTTGCTGTTAGATGAATGGGTAAAGAAAACATGGTAGAGACATATAGTGGAATATTATTTAGCCTTGAAAAAGAGGGAAATCCTGTCATTTGCAACAATGCGATGAACCTGGAGGACATTATGGTAAGTGAAATAAGCCAGTCACAGATGAACAAATACTGCATGATTCCACTTATATGACATATTAGACATTGTCAAACTCATGGCAGCAGAGAAAACAGTTGGCTCCACCAACAGCACCTAGGGCTTGGAGCAAATTGTCAGGAGCTAGGGGAAGAGGCAAACAGGGAGTTGTTCCATGCATGTAGAGTTTCGGTTCTGCGGGTTGAATGAGTCCTAGGGATGTGCTGTACAGCATAGTGGTTAGAGTTCACAATCTGGTGTTGTGTACTTCAAAATTGCTTATGATCTCATGTTAAGTGTTCTTACCACAAAAAACCCAAACAAACCCAAAGGAACACGGGAAGCATTGGGAAGTGTTGGATATGCCTATTACCTTGATTGTGGTGATGATATCATGGGTGTTTGCATATGTCCAAAATTGCCAAATTGTACACATTAACTATGTACAGTTATTTGTATGTCAACTATACCTCAACAAAGCTGTTAAAAGAAACTTGCTGTTAGACATATTTTGTTTGGCCTATACAGTGCATTAAAGTGCCCACATCTAAAATTCTAGAATTTCTGATAGAGATTCACTCTTCTGACCTCCCTTCAAAAATTGTAAAAATTGGTAACACTGGGCCTGCATGTCCACATGGCAACAATTGACTGCAATCCTTCTCCCCTCACACAGGGTTTACACTCTCCTAACCTGCCGCAGTCCCCACCGTTCCCTATTGTATCCCCCCACAGGGGCTTTGTGCCAATAGCTATTGACTTATTGCCCTGATCCTCCTCATTTACCTGCATTCAGTGCCTGGTCCTGTATTGTTTATTCACTGAAGGCCCATTTTGTGTACGGCGTCATGCTTTTTACATCAGAAATTAGGACGATAAATCAAAGATCTTAGAAGAGGGAACTGAGGCCAGGTGTGGTGGCTCACACCTGTAATCCCAGCACTTTAGGAGGCCGAGGTAGGGGGATCTCCTGAGGTCAGGAGTTTGAGACCAGCCTGGCCAACCCTGTCTCTACTAACAAACAAACAAACAAAAATTACCCAGGCATGGTGGCATGTGGCTGCAATCCCAACTACTGGGAGGCTAAGGCAGGAGGATTGCTTGAACCCGAGAGGTGGAGGTTGCAGTGAGCCGAGATCATGCCACTGCACTCCAGCTTGAGCAACAGAGTGAGACTCCATCTCAAACAAAACAGAACAAAACAAAAAAAAGAGGGATCATTCATTATACCTGGGTATAATGGATCATAGACATCATAGACATCTCCAACATCACTTTCAGCTGAGAAATCCAGAATTTTGTAATACAAGAAGTCTCTGCCCCTCTCTCCCTGAACTGTGAAAAGGAACATTTTCATTCAGGGTGATCTCCATCTCCATGCTCAGGTCTGAAAGGGAGACTGTTCCCTTCCCCCTGTCCTCATGCCTCATCCTGACCTACAAATAATTTGGCTCCCTGGATGTGTAGGTGGGGAGCGCTCATAAACTAGCCATGTACTCTCTCTCTGTTAGTTTCCTTATCTGGAAAAATGACCATTGGGTTGTTGAAAAATTTGGAGTTTGGGGCTTGAGTTTTCCAGGCTACATACTCTGTGACTGACCTTGGACAAGTCATTTCACCTCTCTGTGTCTCCTTCTCTGCAACTTGGGGATAAACACTATCATTCCTGTATAACAATATCTGTTCTGGAAATGGAAAGTACTGTACAAATGAGCGATTATTGCTATTAATTTTATACATATAAACAGAAGGAGATATTTTCTCCTCCCCTGTATCAAGGGGATGGCAGAAGAATAAAGTGAAGTGATATGCATGTCACTGCCTTGGAAGAGAAATTGTTCCAGTCCACAAGGGATTCTGTATTGTGATTATTAATAGAGTTCACCAAATGGTCTTGGCTGGGAGCCTGAAGGTGTGGCAGCTGCAGGGACTTGAAACTCTCTACCACCGTGGCTCCTGTCTGCTTGCCTGCTCAAGACGACAACTCCCACATTTCCCCCTTCTCTAGGCTGGATTTCCTCTGTCCCCCAGAACCCAGCTTTGATTGTCCTTTTCCCTTGAGTTCTCCTGGATGAGCCCCGCTCTCCTGCACCCTATACCACTCTTACTTTCTGGGTGTCGGGGACCATTGAGTGCCATCCTGGAGCGGTTTTAGTGATCACCTAATGATTCAGCTGATGGACATATTTTTTTGAGGCCCCACCATATGCCACGTACTGAATTGGTATTAAAGAGATGAATATGACATATGAAGCCCTTGATCTTGTGGAGGTGACAGTGGGGACTCCTCCCACTGTCACCAGAGATAATATGCAAAGGAACAAGTTGGTACAAATGCAGAGATAATTAAGACAGTGGTAAGTTCCGTTAATAAAATAAAAGAGAGATGATATGCTGCAGGGTGCTTGGGTGGTGGGGAGTGGTGGTAACAGAGGCTGGTTATCTCTTCTTGGAGGAGCCATCCTGTGAGCTGAGATGTGAAAGATGGAAAGGAGCAGCTATTTCAAGAGATGCATTCCAAGTAGAGAGAATGACGTTGGTGTATCCAGGCTTCTTCATTAGCTGATGAAGACAGAGAAGGGAAGTGTCTTGTATGAGGCCGCACAGCTGATCATCAGCACAGCAGGACTAAAATCTGTTCTTCCGACATCCAGGCCCATGGTACGCTAATGCAGACCTTATTTCTTCTTTGCAAGCTGGGCCTCTGTGGACCTCCCACCTGTCAGTCATCTTTCCACACCGCAGCCAGGGAGGACCCACCCTCTGTCCCAGGGTAGCTTCAAGCCTGCTTTGCCCTGCTCTCCAGAGGTAAATGTGACAAGACAGGAGCAGAGAGAAAGCAGAGTGGCCCAGTGGTTTCTGCCATTCACTGCTAAGTGCAATAAACCCAGTGGAATCCCAGCCTTAGAATGGCCTCGTTTAATTAATGCTAAATGACTGTGGGACCCGTATGGATTTATACATTAGATCCACATTAACACCAAATCGTTTGATCGCGAATAACTGTTAAAATAATGAACACAAGCGCTTTACAACTAGATTAGAAAGATGGGACTCAGCCTCCTGCCCAGCCTGGGGGGTCAAAGCACCCTTCCCAGGATTCTGCCTCCTTTTCCTCTCTCTTGTTTGAGAAGCTGTGATTTCCAAAGAGCATTTATTGAGCCGTCCCCATGCCTAGCACTGTGTGATGGGTGTAGGATGAAGCACAAAACTTCCCCTCAGGAGCTTGCAACGTAGGGGAGGAGGTGAGCTGTGCACTTGAAAATGAAGCATGTATTAGAGAAGTACGTTCTGGGACTTTACAAATATCTCATTTAATCCCTTCAATATTGGGAGGTAGGTACTATGAGCAAGTCTCAACTGGCAGATGAAAAACCTATGTTTGTTACAGATGAGAACCTTGCCCAAGGTCACCCACTTAGAGGAGGCATAACTGGAAACAAAATCTACACTTAGCCTCCTGACCCCTGGTTAATTCCACTGCATAGCCTTGCTTCCTAAGATGATGGACTAGAGAGAGTGGTTCTCACCCTTAGGTAGACTGCCGGGGCAGGCGGGAGGGTGCCATGGAGGAGGAGGCCTTTGAAGGGTGCCTGTAGGCCATTGGTAGGAATTGGGGGTTGGTGGATGGAACTGTTGGATGGAGAGAGAAAAGGGGATTTCTTCCTTCCCCCTCCCTTATGCACCCCCCTCTGTCCCTCTTACCCTCTGTGCTCACACATTGTCCCCACAGAGTATGCAAGTCCTTCTTCTGAGTGGCTTCTCTGACACTTCTTCCTGAGAATCAGGTTATTCAGTTCGGCTCGTGGGAGAAGGTTGTGCTCCACCCCAGTGAGCATGGCATATGCACACTCTAATGCCCCCACTGCCAGCCCCGCTGTTACTTGACCGTGCATGCTTCCGGGGCTTCAGCAGGTGCGGGCAGCAGTGGGTGAAGGATGATGAGCTTCGCAGGAAGAAGACAGGATCAACCCCTCGCAGGGTGTTTCTGGAGAGGGAGGAGTGGAGCCCAGCTGCCCCGCTCATTTCTTCTGGCTCCTCCAGTCTCTAGAAACCTCACTTCCTACTGTTTTACCTGCCACGATTTTCCCCACGTGGGTCCTCCCTGGACAAGGGATATTAGGAATATCCCTGGGAAGGTCTGACGGTGGTCTGTAGGGAGCTGTTAGAGCAGACTGGAAATGCTGTCCAGGTGGGGAAGGCAGAGCAAAGCTTGCCACCCACTGTCCCTAAGCGCTGGAAATGAGGTCATGGCCTGGAGGCCACACAGGCCCGGTCCTGGGGTTTTGAGCGCTAGCAGGTGCTTGATAATCAGACAGGTTTATTCCTGCCTTTATCCCTTGGCACAAGCTTTTCTGTTTTTTGCAGCTCTGTTAGGCTGTTACTTACCCCTTAAGGTCCATGTCAGTCACCTCCTCCAAGAAGCCTTCATACTTCACTCTGGAGAATCAGTCCCTTCTTTTCTGCATTTTTCTGGCACTTGCCCAAGCAGAGCACAAATCTTGTATTGCATTTATACATACCTGACTTCCCCACCTGCCTTTTGGGTGGCTGTGTGTTAGTGCCCACCCAGATGGAAAGGAAGGAGATTTCTTCTGGAGTTTCTCTGACCAGAGATCCCTGCATGCGCCAGCTCTGGAAAAGCCCAGACATCACCATCTGGGTGAAAAGATGCTGGGAAAGAGAGAAGAAAAATTGGGGACTAGGAAGATTTTTCCATTCATAACTCATAAACTGTTAGGAATGTGTGTGTGTGTGTGTGTGTGTGTGTGTGTGTGTGTGTGTGTGTGTGTGAGTCTTGGACTCAGAAAACCCTGGGGGCCTCCAAGGGGCATTGGGTTGGCATTTCCATGGGTTCACAGTCTGGACTTTGTCCTCTTGGCTGGGCCGACCTGCCTGGCCACCTGCCAAATCCAGCTGCCTTTAGCAGGTGCCAGAGGAGCTGAGAGGACCAGGCCAGTTGGCAGGCGAGAGGTGACCCTGTTTAACCATCCATAGCTCGAACAAATGGGTACAATATTTTTGGTTCCTTTTCCCTTAGCTGGGGCATAAATCAGCTCTCTGGAGCGAGATCAGAGCAATGTTTTGTAATTGGATTCCAAAAGTGGAAATGAGGCCCGGGGGGCCTGAGGACTGACCACCTTCATAGGGACTTGGCCCTGGTGGACCTGAGAGTGATGTGGCCACCACAGGCGACCGTGCTGTCTCCAGGACAGTGAGGCTCATTTCAGTCTGCCCACTTAACTTATTTTGGAACCTAGGCTGGACATTTTAGAATTGATTCCCTGGGAAACAGAAGCACTGCAGGATAAGACTAGATTATGGAGGGTCTGGAAGGCTGGGGTGCACAGTTTAGATTTAGAGTTACTTAAGACAAATACCTGACATGCCTATCATGGTTGTCCTCTTTCTTGCTGCTATAGGGTGCATGTTTATGTCCCCTCACTCTTCCTATGTTGAAATCCTAACCTTCAAGGTGATGGCAGTAGAGGATGGGGACTTTGGGAGGTGATTAGTTCATGAGGATGGAGCCCTTATGAATGGGATTAGCGCCCTTAGAAAAGAAGCCCTGGAGAATGCCCTTGCCCCTTCCACCATGTGAGGTCACAGCAAGAAAGCACTGTCTGTGAACTGGGAAGTGAGCCCTCACCTGACACCAAATCTACCAGTGCTGTGATCTAGGACTTCCCAGCCTCCAGAACTGTGGGCAATAATCATTGCTTCAGTCATCTAGTAGTCTGTATTAGTTTGTTATAGCAGCTCAAATAGATACTTTTTTTTTTTTTTTGACAGAGCCTTTCTCTGTTGCTGAGGCTGGAGTGCAGTGGTGCAATCTCGCCTCACTGCAACTTCTGCCTCCCAGGTTCAAGTGATTCTCCTGCCTCAACTTCCTGAGTAGCTGGGAGCACAGGCGTTCACCACCACACCCGGTTAATCTTTGTATTTTTAGTAGAGACAGGAAACCTTAGGGTCCAGGCTTCTCACTGTCCTTAAAAAGCAACTGAGGCGAAGGGAGATATGTGACCACCCCAGGGCCATCCTTAATTTAGCAGGCAGGTGGGGCACTAGGAAATCCTTGGGCAGAGGTGGGCCATGATGGAAGCAAGAATAACTTGGCAACATGGAGCCATGTGTGCTGGGGGGAAAAGTGGAAAGCTGGGGGCAGGCTGGGAGTAGGCTGAGGCAGGGAAAATTTAAAGAAGCATCACTGTCAGGGGCCGATCCTGAATTTACAAGATCCTAAAGGTGATGCTTCCTTACATTTTCCCCCTAGGTGCAAAATGACAGTATATATTCTGACAGTGAATCTGACAGTATATATTCTTTTGCGTCTGGTATATTTCTTACTTGCCTCACCCTAATCCTGGCCCTGGCTGAGAGACCAGTTAGATGCTAACTTTTGCTGAATCCAGGCATCAAGTGGAGCAGTGACAGCAGAAACACAGAAAACAAGTCAGAGCTGACAGGGATGGTGCAGGAAGAGTCATCAGGACTTGGTGATATACTGGCCATCAAGGATAAGGGCAAGAGACAGTTTTGAGCCATGAGGTGACTGTGAGGATGGTAGGGCCCTGACAGGAACAAGGTTAGGGCTTATCACTTGGGTTGCGATTTTGGCTTTTGGTTGAGAGTTTAATGTTGGCCTACTCTTTTATTTTTTCATGAAGATATTTTTCATTGGAGTCTAACATATAGAAAAGTGTACAGATTGTACAATTGCACATTTCTGATTTCTGGAAGATAAACTGAGTCACATAACTTCTATCCAGATGCAAAAACAGAACATAACTAGAATTTCCTATTAGTCCCTTCTAGTCATTACCCCACCTTCCAAGGGTAACTGCTATCCTGACTTTTAACATTATAAATTAGTTCTGCACTTTGCATAAATAGAATCTTACAGTATATAAGGCCAGGTACAGTGGCTCACTCCTGTAATCCCAGCACTTTGGGAGGCTGAGGCAGAAGGATTGCTCTTAAGCCCAGGAGTTTGAGACTAGCCTAAGGAACATGATGAAACATTGTCTCTACAACATAATAATAATTAAAAATATAGCTGGATGTGGTGGGACATCCCTTGTAGTCGCAGCTACTTGGGAGGCTGAGGTGGGAGGATTGCTTGAGCCTGTAGTGATAGAGGCCGCAGTGAGCCGAGACTGAGCCACTGCATTCCAGCTGGGTAACAGAGTGAAACGCCGCCAAAAAAAAAAAAAAAAAAAAAAAAAAAAAAAAAAAAAAAAAAAAAAAAAAAAAAAAAAAAAAAAAAAAAAAAAAGAATCTGACAGTATATATTCTTTTGCGTCTGGTATATGTCATTCAGTATTCTATTTGTGAGATTCATTCATATTGTCGAAATTGTAGATTGTTCATTGTCTTTGCTGTCTAATGTTCCATTGTATGAAAAACCACGATGTAGCCACCCATTCAACCATTAGTAGGCGTTTAAGTAATTTCCAATTTGGGGCTGTTATGAATAGTGCTGCTCTGAACATTATTGTCCTTTTGGTTTTTTTTTTTTGAGACAGGATCTTGTTTCGTCATCCAGGCTGGAGTGCAGTGGCATGATCTCGGCTCACTGTAACCTCCATCACCCAGGTTCAAGCAATCCTCCCACCTCAGCCCTATGAGTAGCTGGGACTCTAGGTATTCCCCACCTATAGGTACATCAGGATAATTTTTGTATTTTTAGTAGAAATGGGGTTTCGCCATGTTGCCCAGGCTAGTCTTGAACTCCTGAGCTCAAGCAATCCACCCGCCTTGGCCTCCCAAAGTGCTGAGATTATAGGTGTTGAGCCACCACGCCGGTCCTGTCCTTAGCTTTTGTAACAATATTTCTGCATTTCTGCTGAGTATATATATATATATATGAATAGAATTGCTGGGTCTGGGGAATGTGTGTTCCCAGCTTTGGCATGTGCTGTGCTGGCTGACTCCTGAGTGTCATGAAGTGTGTTAGAGCTGGACATCCAAGAAGAGAGGCCAAGCTGGGCTTAGGGGCACAAGAGCATCACTGCAGGAAGGATATCTATAAAGGAAAAAGGGGAGGGGGCAGGAGAAGGCAGAGACAGCCTCAAACCTCAACTGGCCTGACCCTGAGAAAGGATGGGGAGGGAAGGAGAATGGGATAGGAAGAATCTCAGGCCTGTGCAGGTCTCAGAAGGTTTTGGCCAGGCTGATGGAGAGTGTCACGCCAAAGTTGCCCCTAGAAGAGGCCGAACTAGTACGAGCTGTGCTTAGTCCTTGGCTGAGAGCAGCCTGGGGGAAGTGTGGCCTTACCACTAATGTGGTGGTGGATCTAAAAGAATGATAACCACACTCCCTGCAGCAGGAGATCTCAGCTGTGCACATTCATGACTGTCACGTGAGAACTGTGAACTCTGTTTGGGTGATTGACAGAGTACAGTGAAGTGTGAGGGTCTGGGGTTTTGAATCAGCCAGGCTGGGCTCAAGTCTCAGATCGATCATTTGTTAGCTGTGTGATCTCCACTGGTTGCCTCACACTTCTGAGCCTCAGTCTCCAAGTCAGTATAATGGAATTAATAATGACAAACTCAGATGGTTGTAAGAATCAAATGAGATAGTACAACTAAAGCACTCAATCTATAGTAATCAATAAACAGCCGTACTTCATTATTCATTCAGCACATTTATTGAGCACTGTATTTCATTGAGCTCTCCTTGCTCAAATGTCACCTTTTTAAAGGAACTCTTCTAGGCTTGGAGGCTGCTGCAGTGAGCAGAACTGAGTGTACATTCTAGTGGAGGAAGGTAGATAATAAACAGACAAGCAAAATCTAAAATGTTCTGGAGAATTGTAACGGTGATGGAGAAAAATCAGAAAAGAGAGGGGGTTCTGTCCTATGTTACTAGAGTGATTGATGAAGACTCCTTAAATAGGTGACATTTGAGCAGAGAACTCAATGAAATTAGAGGGCAAGCTATTCAGATGAAAGGAGTGTGCATTCCAGGCAGAGGAAACTGTAGGTGCCAAAGCCCGGGGGTCAAAGCATGCTTGGCCTGTTAGAGGAACAGTGCAGAAACTGGTGGGCTGCAGCAGACAGAGGGAAGCAGAGGGTGGGTGGAGATGAGACTGGAGATGTAGTGGGAACAGCAATTGCAGGCTCTTGTGGGTTAGAGTATAGACTTTGGATTTACTCTGAGCAAGAGGAGAAGTCAGTGTAACTTATGTAGGGTTTCTATTTCTACACATTCTTCTCAACACATGTGTTATCTAACTTAATGTTTCATGCCAATGTTATGGGCATAAAGTAGGATTTCCTTGTTTTAATTCTGATTTATCTTATGATTAAGTAAGGCCAAATAGCTCTTTATAAAATTTTATTCATTTGGGTGTCTGCCTCTATGGATTGTGTATTCATCTCTTTTGCCTACTTTTCTGTAGGATTTCCCATCTTGTTGGTTTGGGTTTCTTGTGTGTTATACATTGCAATCCTTAATGATTTCAGACTTTGAAATATTTTCTGTAAGTTGTTGCTTGTTTGCAAATTTTGTCCCTAGTATCTGTAGTAAATAGTGTCTCCCAAGAATTCATGTCCACTTGGAACCTCAGAATGTGACCTTATTTGTAAATAAGGTCCTTGCAAATGTAACTAGTTAAGGATGTCAAGATGATGTCCTCCTAGATGTAGGGTGGGCCCTAAATCCCATGACTGTTGCCCATATAAGAAGAGCAGAGAATACAGAGACACACAGGAAGGCCGTGTGAAGGCGGAGGCGGAGATTGAAGTTATGATGCCGTGAGCCAGGGAACACCTGGAGCCCTCAGAAGCTGAAAGAGGAAAGGAAGCATTCCTTCCTAGAGGCTTCAGGGGGAGCATGGCCCTACCGACACCTCGATTTCAGACTTCTAGCCTCCAGAACTGTAAGAGGTCACATTTCTGTTGTTCTAAGCCACCCAGTTTGTGGTACTTTGGTATAGCAGCCTAGGACATGAATACAGTCTTTGTTACGGGAAAGTGGGTGCTGCTGTAACATGTACTGAAAAATGTGGAAGTGGCTTTGGAATTGGGTGATAGACACAGGCTGGAAGACTTTTGAATTTCATGATAGAAAAAGCCTAGAGAGCATTGAGGAAGAGCTTATTGCTAGAAATATGGATGTTAAGAGCAATTCTAGTGAAGGCTCAGATGGAAATAATAAGAATGGTTGAGAAAGCTTCTATCATCTTAGAGACTATATATACATCATATATATAGAAAGAATGTTGCTAGAAATAGAAACACTAAAGATATTTCTGTTGAGATGGTAGAAGGAAATGAGGAACATGTTATTGGAAACTAAAGCAACGGTGATTCTTATAAGGTGTCAGAGAACTTGGCTGATTTATGTTCTGCTGTTGGGTGAAAAGCAGAACTTGGATATTTAGCTGAGGAGATTTTAAAGCAAAATGTGGAGGGTGCAGCCTGGTTTTTCCTTATTGATTATAGTGAAATGCAAGAGGAAAGAGATAAATTGAGGAAGGAACTGTTAAGCATAAAGGAACCAGTACTTGATGATTTGGGAGGTTCTTGGTTTCTCTGTTGAGAAAGCACATTGTGGAGAGAGCTCCAAACCTGTGGCTAGACAACATTTTGCAAAGAGATTAGGTGTGTGTCTCATGATTCCAATTAGCCATCTCAGCAGAAGCCAGGAATAGAGGTGGGGTTAATCGGGAAGTATCTGTGGAGAATCCTTCTGTCTAATGATGTGTATCCCCTTAGCATACACAGGAGACCCCCAGAATTTTTGAGAATATTATACCAATAGGAACATGGCCAGGCTGGACTGACAGAGACCATGAAATGAAGAAAAGCTGTCAGACTTCTGGGATTCTATAGTCAGGAAACTAGTTGATAGAGCTGCTCAGCTGTAAACATGCACTACTGTTAAAGGAAAAAGATGAATGACTGAAAAGGACAGACCCACAGATGTGGAGGTAGAGGTCAGAGAGGCAGGCAAAGAGGCAGGAGCTGTCATTGCAAGCCCAGAGCATGTACAGAATTATTCTCAGATCTTGAAACCTAATGACATTTTTTGCTGCTGGGTTTTGGATTTGGCTGGGAATGGTGACCCTTTTCTTTCAACTCCTCTCTTTTGGAATGGGATTATCCATGCCATGCCTGTCTGCCATTGTATTTTGGAAGCAGATAACTTATATTCTAGTTTCACAGGTTCGCAGATGCAAGGGAACTTTTCTCTGGGATGGATCATATTCAGAGTCTCACCCTGATTTAGAAAATGTGGGTTATGAGATTTAAGACTCATTCAGTTGATAACATTTAAATGCCATTTTAGACTTGGAATTGTTACTGGATTGGGTTAAGACTTTTGTGAATGCTGGGATGAGGTGAATGTATTTTGCACATGGAAAGGATATAAAGTTTGAGGGGCTAGAGGGCTGACTGTAGTGGGTTGAGTGCTGTCCCCCAATAACTCATGTTCACTTGGAACTACAGAATATGGTCTTATTTGGAAATATGGTTTTTGCAGATGCAATTAGTTAAGGATCCTGATATAGTTTGTATGTTTTTCTCCTCCAAATCTCATGTTGAAATGTGATTCCTAATTTTGGAGGAGGAGCCTGGTGGGAGGTGTTTGGGTCATAGGGGCTTATCCCTCATAAATGGCTCAGTGCCCTTCCTGAGGTAATAAGTGAGTTCTTGCTCTTAGTTCATGTGAGAGCTGGTTGTTTGAAAGAGCCAGGTGTCTTCTTGCTCTGGCTCTGGACAGCTGACACACCTGCTCCCCCTTCACCTTCTGCCATGATTGTAAGCTCCCTAAGGCGTTACCAGAAGCTGAGCAGATGCTGGTGGCATGCTTATACAGCCTGCAGAATGATGAGCCAAATAAACCTCTTTTCCTTATGAATTACCCACTCTTGATATTTATAGCAATGCAAAACAGACCAAACCATATCCATAACATGGTGATATGGTTTGGCTGTGTCCCCACCCAAATCCCATCTTGAATTGTAGCTCCCATAATTCCCACATGTTGTGGGAGAGACCTGGTGGGGGCAGTTTCCCCTATACTGTTCTCATGGCAGTGAATAAGTCTTATGAAATTTGATGGTTTTATAAGGGGAAACCCCTTTTGGTTGTTTCTCATTTCTCTCTTGCCTGCCGCCATGTAAGGCATGCCATGATTGTGAGACTTCTGTAGCCACATAGAACTGTGAGTCCATTATACCTCTTTTCTTTATAAATTACCCAGTCTTGGGTATGTCTTTATCAGCAGTGTGAAAACAGACTGTTACACATATGGATCCCAAAATGAAATCAGTTTCATCCTAAATCCAGTCCTGGTGTTTTTATAGGAAGAGAAGAGGACAGAAAGAGAACACAGAAAAGAAGGCCATGTAAAGATGAAGGTGGAAATTGAAGTCATGCTGCCTGTTAGAGGTTGAATTGTGTCCCCCGCCAAAGTATATTTTGAAGTCCTAACCTCCGGTACCTTTGAATGTGACTTTAGGAAATGTAGATGGCCTTTGTAGATGTAATCAAGTTAAAATGTGGCCTTTAAGGTGAGCCCTAATCCAATATGACTGATGTCCTTAAAGAGGAGCAGAAGCACAGGGAGAAGAGGGCCATGAGGTGACAGAGGCAGAGATGGGAGCAATGAGGCTACAGACCAAGCAAAGCCAAGGGTCAGCAGCAGACACCAGAGGCTGGAAGAGGGGAGGAAAGGTTGCTCTTACAGCCTGGTGGTTGGCGGCAAACACCAGAGGCTAGAAGAGGTGAGGAAGCGTTCCTCCTTGCAGGTTTCTGAGACAGCCTAGCCCTGCTGGCATGTGGGTTTCAGACTTCTACCCTCCAGAACTGTGAGACAATAAGTTTCTGCTCTTTTAAGCCACCAGTTTGTGGTGCTTTGTTACAAAAGCCCTAGAAACCCAATATAGCATCCTTTCAATTAATAGACATCTTTTTTATATCGTCAAATTAATCAATTTTTGTTTATGGTTTGTGCTATTTTTGTTTTGTTTGTGAAGTCCATCCCTGCCCAAGTGCAGGAGGAGAGCATTATTCATTTTCATTCAATTAGGTCTAGCATTTTACCTTTCAGTTTTAGGTCTTTACCTGGAATTCACTTTTGTGTATGGTATGAGGTGGAGATTTAATACTTCTTTTTTTTTTTTTTTTTTGGTGACCCCTCAACAAAATAAATTACCCTTCCTCCACTAATTTGTGACATCTTGATCATATGTCAAATCCCTACATATACACAGGTCTATTTATATATTGTAAGTTATTTTCCATTGGATTTCTATGTCTGTTCTTGAGTTAATATAAAACTTTATAAAATCATATAGTTCTGTAGTATGTCTTAATATCTGATAGAGCAAATCACCATAGTTTGTTCTTTTTAAAAAATTGCTTTAGCTTTTTGTGAACTTTGAAACTTCATTTTTCTATATATCAATTTTGGAATCAATTTGTCAGCTTTCTAAAAAATGTCTGCTAGAATTTTGATGAACTTTCACTGAACTTAGAGATGAGTAAAATTTCATTGAATTTTGTGCGAATTCACAATTGGCTTGACCAAATTTAGGATCTAAATCTGTATACATACCTGTCTATCTAGATTGATAGAGATATAGATACACACTTTTGACATGACTATCTCACAAGTGGGTTATATTTGTCCTTCAAGAGGAGTATAATGACAATGTCTGATTGGCTCTCCTTTAATTATTTTAGTAGCCATTGATGATCAACATCTAGATCAATTTATTAGGAGTTGCAAAAAGGTGATTTTAATTTAATGTACTTTTATTATTGATTTTACTGATTTCTATTCCTTTTCTGTGATCTTTTTTCCAAATTCCTAAGTCAAATACTTAGCTGCCTTTCCCCCATCCCTCCATCTTCACTGTTTTTTTTTTAAATATATAACTATAGTTAAAGCCATTAATTTTCCTTTAGTCTTGCTTTAGCTGTATCCCACAAATTTTGACATGTGGTATTTTTACTGTCATTCAGTTCTAAGTATTTTGTAATTTCCCCTATGATTTCCTCTTTAACACAAGTATTATTAAGTCACTTGGTTTTTCGGTTTTTCTACCTCTGGTATTAATAAAAACCTGCCTTTTTGTTACTGATTCCCATTTTTATTATAGCATTCGAAAATGGTTGAATAATCATCATTTGTAACCTAGTTCATGGAAAATTTTTTGAATGTTTCAGGTGAATTAGAAAATAACATATATTCCTTATGTCTTAAGTGTAGTCCTTTATTACATTTCAGTTAAAGTTTTTAATAGTATTGCTTAAATCTTCTATTTTAGCTCATTTTTGTCACCTTGATCTGTTAGTCTCTGGGAGGGGTATGCTAAATTCCTTAGCTATGGTTTTTTATGTATCTCTTTCCCCCCATAATACTGTCAGCTGTTGCTTTATAGTCTTTGAGGCTATATTATTAAACACATAAATATTCATGATCCTTATATCTGCCTGATCTACAGTTCTTTTACAGTTTATGACATCCTTCTTTGTCCCTTGTAGTTTTCTTCTTGGCCTGGAATTCTACCTGGCTTGATAACAAAATTGTAGTTTAATTTTTGCAAGGAATATTTTTTTATTTTTGTTCTAGTAAAGTTTGGATTCAACTTCAGTCAAAGAAAACCCACATACCAATTTCCCAAATAAGGTGAAAGTTATTTCATAGAAGTCGAGAAGAAAGCTAGGATTCATGCAGCTTTAACATGATTGATAGAAGTTTATTTCTTAATGAAATACAGGCAGGCAAGAGCTGTTATGGTGGCCCCATAAAGTCCTTAAGGGTCCCGGATCCTTCCACAATCTCTGGGTTATGTCTCTGGTTCTCATGATTTAGGGAGACAGAAGGAAGAAGGAGAGGTAGAAGGGCATGCACCCTCTCTTTAAGAACACTCCCTGGAAGTAATCAAGTCGTTATCACATCCATTGCTTAGAACTTAGTCATAGGCCACTCCTCGCTGCAAAGGAGGATGGGAAATGTAGTGCTTATTCCAGGAAGCCATGTGCCCAAGTAAAAATTGTGTTCTGTGGAAGAAGGGAAGAATGGATATATTAATTGAGAATTGTCCATCTCTGCCATATCCCTTTATTTTTCAACTTTCCTGTATATTTGTTTTTTATTGAGATTTTTATTAATGTAATTGTAGATTCACATGCATTGTAAGAAATAATATGAAGAGATCCCATGTACACGTTAACCATGTGTAACCATGCATGCTTTGTATGTGTCAGTTTCCTAAGTAGCAACATTTTTGCAAAACATGGTATAATGTCACAACCAAAATATTGACATTGAGAACACTTCATTTCCTCACTCTTACTTGTATTCAGTAATGTGTGTGTGTGTGTGTGTGTGTGTGTGTGTGTGCATGTGTGTGCACATTCAGTTTTTTTGTTGTTGTTATGTGTTTGTTTTTTTGAGACAGCCTCACTCTGTTGCCCAGGCTGGAGTGCAGTGTTGTGATCTTGGATCACTGCAACCTCCACCTCCTGGGTTCAAGGGATTCTTGTGCCTCAGCCTCCCAAGAAGCTGGAATTACAGGCGCCTGCCACTATGCCTGGCTAATTTTCGTATTTTTAGTAGAGACAGGATTTCACCATGTTGGTCTCGAACTCCTGACCTCAAGTGATCTGCCCACCTAGGCCTCCTAACTCAATTAGTTCTCTATCATTTTGTCACATGTACAAGCTTGTGTATCCCACAACAGTCAAGACTTTGAATATTTCCATTACCACAAGGATCCTGTTCCTCTCCTGTAGCCATATCCTCTTTCATCCTCCCTCCCCTACTATCCCTAACCCCAGGTATCCACTAGTCTGTCATTTAAAAAATGTTACAAAAATGGAATCAGATAGTGTGTAACGTTTTGAGACTGACTTTTTTCACTCAGCATAACTCTCTGGAGACTTATTCAAGTTGTCGTGTGTATCAATCATTAGTGCTTTCTTGTTGGTGAGTAGTACTCCATGGTAAGAATGTACTGTAGTTTAACCATTCACCTGTTGAAGGACAACTGGGTTGATTCCAGGTTTTGACTACTATGAATAATGCTTTTGTGAACATTCATGTACAAGCTCTTTTTGTGAACAGAAATTTTCATTTCTCTAGGATTATACCCTAAGAGTTTAATTGCTGGATTGTATAGTAATTACAAATTTAGTTTTATCAAAGTGTTTCATAAAGTGGCTGTAATATTTTACATTCCCACTAGCAATGTATGAGTAACCCAGTTCTCCACATCCTCATTAGCATTTGGTGTTGTCTTTGTTTTCTATTTTTAATCATTAAGAGAGGTGTGGCCCAGTGCGGTGGCTCATGCCTGTAATCCCAGCACTTTGGGAGGCTGAGGAGGGTGGATCACAATATCAAGAGATTGAGACCATCCTGGCCAACATGGTAAACCCCATCTCTACTAAAAATACAAAAATTAGCTGGGCATGGTGGCACGTGCCTGTAGTCCCAGCTACTTGGGAGGCTGAGGCAGGAGAATTGCTTGAACCTGGGAGGCGGAGGTTGCAGTGAGTCGAGATGACACTATTGCACTCCAGACTGGCACCTGGCAACAGAGCAAGACTGTCTCAAAAAAAAAAAAAAGGCGGCGTATGGTGATACCTCATTGTGATTTAAATTGGCATTTCCCTGGTATCTAATGATGTGGAACATCCTTTCATGGGCTTATCATCTGCCTGTCCTCTTTGGTGAAATGCTTGTGCATGTTGTTTGCCCATTTTATTTACTTTTTTTTTTTTTAATGTTTTGAGAGTTCTTTATACATTCCAGATACTAGTCCTTTGTTGGATTATGGTTTGCAAATAATCCTCCTGATCTGTAGCTTATCTTTTCATGCTCTTCACATACGTTTTCACATAGCAAAAGTTTTTGGTTTTTATGAAGTACAATTTATAACATTTTCCTTTTAGGGATTGTGTTTTATATGTCAAATCTGAGAAATCTTTACCCAGTCCTAGAATTAGAAGATTTGCTCCTTTTATTTTTGCTGAAAGTTTTAGTTTTTCACTTACATTCTTGATCTGTTTTAATTTTTTTTTTTTTTTGATGGAGTCTTGCTCTGTCACCCAGGCTGGAGTGCAGTGGCACAATCTCGGTGCACCACAACCTCTGCCTCCCAGATTCAAGTGATTCTCCTGCCGCCTGTGTAGCTGGGACTATGGGTGTGTGCCACCACACTTGGCTAATTTTTGTATTTTTATAAGAGATGGGGTTGCACCATGTTGGCCAGGCTGGTCTTGAACTCCTGACCTCAAATGATCTATCTGCCTTGGTGTCTCAAAGTGTTGGGATTATGGGTGTGAGCCACTGCACCCGGACTATTGAGTTAATCTTTGTAGGGTCAAGGTTCATTTTTGGCTTATAGATGTTCAACTGCTCCAGCATTATTTGTTGAGATGGCTGTTCCTCCTCCATTGAAGTGCTTTTCACCTTTGTCAAAAATCAGTTGAGCATATTTGTGTATGTCTATTTCCGGGATTTTTGTTCTTTTCCACTGATTGATGCCTTTATCCATCTGCCAATACTACACTGTCTTGAATACTATGGCTATACTTGTATACAAAGCCTTAATATCAGATAGTGATTTCTCCTACTTTATTCTTCTTTGTCATAGCTGTTTTAGCTATTGAATGGCCTGTACATTTCTGTATAATTTTTAGAATATACTTGTCTATTGTGATGGTTAATTCTATGTGTTAAATTGACTGGCCATGGGTTGCCCACATACTTGGTTAAAAATAATTCTGGGTATGTCTGTGAGGGTTTTTCTGGATGAAATTGACTTCTGAGTCAGTAGTTTAATTGTCTTCACCAATAAGGGGGGACATCATCTAATCCACCAAGGCCTGAATAGAACAAAAAAGCTTAATGAGGGAGAATTTGCTCTCTTTGGCCGACTGTCTTCAAGCTAGGACATCAGTCTTCCCCCACCTTCAGATTCAGACTCAGATTCAGATTGGAACTTACATTATTAGCTTTCCTGATTCTCAGGCCTTTAGATTCAAACTGGAACTTACAGCACTGGCTCTCATTCTCAGGTCTTTGGACTAGGAGTGGAACAACACTGTTGGCTCTCCTGGGTCTCCAGCTTGCTGACTGCAGATCTTGGTACTTCCCAGCCTCTGTAATCATGTGAGCCAATTCTTTATGATAAATATCTGGTTTATTATAACTAGAGATTATATTTGCTCTGTTGCTCTGGAGAATTCTAATTAATACATCTACATTTAGAAAAATCTTGATGGGATTTTGATAAGAATTGCATTAAGCTTATAGATCAATTTAGAAGAATTGACATCTTTACTGTGCTGCATTTCCCAACCCATGAACAGAGTATGTTTCTCCAGTTATTTAGGTCATCTTTGATTTATTTCATGAGCGTTTTGTAATTTTCAGCATACAGATTCTATACATAAGCTTACACATAATGATCTTATTTTCTTTGGAGTGATTATAAATGGTATTATGCTTTTAATTTGTTTCTGCATATTTATTGTTAGTATATAAAAATATGAATGATTTTGTGAGTTTTATCTTTTTTTTTTTTTTTTTGGAGACGGAGATTCGCTCTTGTTATGCAGGCTGGAGTGCAATGGTATGTTCTTGGCTCACCACAACCTCCTCTTCCTGGGTTCAAGGAATTGTCCTGCCTCACCCTCCCCAGTAGCTGGGATTATAGGCACTTGCCACCATGCCCAGCTAATTTTTGTATTTTTAGTAGAGACGGGGTTTCACCATGTTTGCCAATCTGGTCTTGAACTCCTGACCTCAGGTGATCCGCCTGCCTCGGCCTCCCAAAGTGCTAGGATTACAGGCGTGAGTCACTGCACCCGACCGTGTGTTTTGTCTCTTATTAGTTTTGCTGAACTCACTTGTTAGTCGTAGAAATTTTTCTTCTGCAGATTCCTTGGGATTTTCTACATAAACAATCATGTCTTCTGTAAATAGAGATGGAAGTTTTATTTCTTCCATTTAAATCTGAATGCCATTTTTTTTTCTCTTGCCTAATTGCAATGGTTAGAATTTCCAGTATTATGTTGAGTAAGCATGATGATAGTGGACATCTTTGTCTTGTTTTGCTCTTAGGGGAAAAGCATTCAGTCATTCTCCATTAAGGATGGTGTCAGCTGTAGGTGTTTTGTAGATGCTTGTTATCAAGTTGAGTAATTGCCCTGTATTTCTAACTTGCTGAGTGTTTTTATATTAAACGGGTGTTGGATTTTGTCAAATGCTTTTTCAGCATCAATTGATATGATCAAATGCTTTTTTCCTTTAGCTTATTAATATGGTGAACTACACTGGTTGATGTTTGAATGTTGGACAAGCCTCATATAGCTGGAATAAATCCTATTAAGTCATTATATATAATCCTTTATATACATTGCTAAATTCAGTTTGCTATTTTATTGAGAATGTTTTCAACTAAGTTCATGAGAGATACCGGTCTGAAGTTTTCTTTTTTTATACCATCTTTATTTAGTTATGTTATAGGATAATACTAGCCTCATAAAAATGAGTTAAGAAATTTTTCCTTCTGTTTTTGGAAGAGATTGTGTAAAAGAAGTGTTAATTATTCCTTAAGTGTTTGAATAAATTTTGCAGATTTTGGGTGTTTGAATATCAGATGATATTATGATTTTTTGGTTTCAATCATTAAATATTATATAAAGCTCATGAAGAAAAGGATAGCCTTTTCTTTGTACTAATATTTCTGTCCTTTTGATTGCTATTCCTTCCTGATGCTCCAATTTTCTTTTATCATTTCCTTTCCATTGAAAGATCTTCTTCAGTCAATATATAAGTGTAGGTCTGGGGTCTGGTAGCAACAAATTCTTTTAGTTTTCCTTTGTCTGAGAATGTCTTCATTTTGCCTTCATTTCTGAAGGATACTTTCACTGGATATAGAATTTGAAGTTGATAGTTCATTTCTTTCAGCCCTTCAAAAATGTTGTGCCACATTCTTCTAAGCTCCACAGTTTCACAGGAAAAATCCACTGTCATTGGAATTGGTTTTCTCTTATTGGTAATGCATTGTTTCTCTCTGGTTGCTTTCAAGATTTTTTCTTTGTCTTTGATTTTCATAAGTTTAATTATGACGTTTCTTGACATGAATTTCTTTGTGTTTATCCTGTTTGGGGCTTGCTTGGATTCTTGAATCTGAAGGTTTGTGTCTTTGACCACATTTGTAGAGTTTTTAGTGTTATTTCTTTGAATGCCTTTTTGGCTTTACTCTCTTCCTCCTCCTCTTCTGCAGCTCTGCTGATGTGAATATTAGACCTTTTGTTATTGTCTCCTAAATTCCTGAGATTGCATTCATTTTTTTTCCAGTCTATTTTCTCTGTGTCATTCAGATTGGGTGGGTGAAATTTATTTACCTGTCCTTACACCCACTGATTTTACCTTCTGTTATCCCCACTCTATTGTTGAGCTCATTCGGTGAGTTTTAAGAAAATCCTATTCTTATATTTTTAAAATCCTCAATGTTATAGTCTGTATTATTGTATTTTTAACTTCTATAATGTCCATTGGTTCTTTTAATATATACATATATATACACACAGATATCCCTATCTGTCTATAAATGTATTTATTGTAAAACTTCAGTCTTTGCTAAGAGTCTCTATTTTTTCATTTGTTTCAAGAAAATTTGAGGCTGGGCACGGTGGCTCACACCTGTAATCCCAGCACTTTGGGAGACCAAAGTGGGCAGATCACCTGAGGTCAGGAGTTCGAGACCCAGCCTGACTAACATGATGAAGCCCCGTCTCTACTTAAAATACGAAAATTAGCCAGGTATGGTGGTGCATGCCTGTAATCCTAGCTACCCAGGAGGCTGAGGCAGGAGAATCACTTGAACTCATGAGGCAGAGGTTGTAGTGAGCTGAAATTGCGCCATTGCATTTCAGCCTGGGGGACAGAGTAAGACTCCATCTCCAGTTAAAAAAACAAAACAAAACAAAACAAATTGTAATGGATTGTTGAAGCATTTTACAAAAATTGTTTTGTCAGGTATTCTCAACATCTGATTCATCTCAGGGTTGGCACTGTGCATTGCCTTTTGTCATCTGAGTAATAATTTTTCTTGATATGAAATGAAGGATTATTTTCTTATAATTGTAACCTGGAACTGGTAGGAGACTCGGTCTTATTTAAACTTTTTTTATGTTAGCAAGTGGTCACCCTGTTTAGGTTTCTCACACAGGTCTTAGCCTCTATCTGTGGGTGATTCTTTCCAATGACAGGTAGATTTTCAGTGCTTCCTGGTGGTGTTTTGGTCCATTTGGTTTATCTGGTGCTGCTGGGGATTCTGCTGGTCCCTGCTCCTGCTGCCTGAGGGTGGAAGGAGTTTTACAGGACTGGGTCACAGGAAGGCTCCATGGAGAAGGGGAGCCACCGGCCTAGGAGGGAGAGAGTGCTTTCCCAGGTGTGTCTGTGCCACTTAGTAATCAAAAATTGGTGCTGAGCTTACCTGTGGTTGTCAGAGGAATTCTGTTTGATGTTGGGGAGGAATGAGCCTACTTCCCTTTTTTGCTAGGTTGGGGTTTGGGAAATGGTGGGTCTGGTAACCTTCTCTTAGATGGGAGAGCATGAGGTACCCTGCTACTTGTGATCTTCAGTCCTAGGTCATAGACCAATTTGCCTTCTCACCCCCTTTCAGAGTTCCCTTTTCGTTGCTTCTGGCATCATTTCCAAGGTTTATGGTTACATTTGGTGGGGAGGAGCAAGGAAACGGTTCTACATTATCTTCTCCAGACTGAAGTCTAGATTTTGTTTTAAACATGACTTTTACAGAAAATATATTACTGGGTTTTGCTTTCTAAGATAATTAAATATACATATGATTTCCCATCTTTGTTATAATTTTGATTTATTTTAGTACTCCTTTCTGTCATCTTATTTTATGTCTCATAATTTTTTGCCCATTCTCTCTCATGACTTTCATTAATTAGAGTCTGTTTTCTTTTTCTGCTTTCAAGGATGTTCCATCCTCCCCACAGGAGGATGACACAATCCTACCTATTTTCCTATGACTTGCAGCACTTCCCTGTGGGTTGATGATACTTTCCTACTCCAGTAATGTTGTGCCTGGCCTAGGATTTGCTTGGCAAGTGGAATATGAATCAAAAAGATCTGCCCATGATGCCTGAGTAGCCTTAAGTACCATCACGTGGTTCCTGCATTGTGCTTGTCCCTCTGCCATCAGGCTGACATAAGGCTTGTTCCTTTAATCAGGTCCTAGAATGAGAAGATGCATGGGACATGCCGGCAGTGTCTGGCCCACAGCCAACACCTGAATGAGAAATAAACCTTTGTCATTGCAAGTCACTAAGATGGGGCAGCTTGTTACTGTAGCATGACTTCACAAAAGCTGACTGGTCAAAACTAATTCATTCCATTTGTAATTTTTCTGGTGGCTGCCCTGTGAAGACCTCTAATTATATTTATTTTTCTTATTAAGTTCTGAAGTAACTCTCTCCCCCTGAATAAGGCAGGGACCAGTCACCTTCATGATGACCCCCACCTTGTCCCATCATGTTAGATTTGTTTAAAATCTTAGTTCTAGAATGTTGTGGATTCACTTTTGTTTTTGATGCTTATGTTTTTCTGGTTTACCTATGTATTTCCCAGCACAATCCTTAATTTATTTATCTTCTTGCCAGAGTACTTCCTCCAAGACTTTTTCAAAGACAGTATTTTGAGATCTCATCTGCCGATACTATCCATTATTTTGGTCTTATTTTTTACATATGAGTTACTTGGATTTAAAAATCCTAGGTTTAAAGATTTGTTTCCTTGCAACACTGAAAATATTACTGTGTCTCCCTTTTTTTTAGTATTCAGAATCACTGTTGAGAAGTCTGATGTAGATTTACCTCTTGTTCCTATGTAGTTTACCTGCTTTTTTGGGGGTTGGGGGGATGGACAGAGTCTCACTATGTTGCCCAGGGTGATCTTGAACTCCTGGGCTCAAGTGATCCTCCTGCCTTAGCTTTCCAAAGTGCTGGGATTATGAGCCACTGTGCCTTGTGAATCTGCTATTTCTTTTGGAAGTTTAAAAAATGTTACTGTTTGCTTTTGATCTTAAGCTATTTTATAATATATTTAGTTTAAAAAGATATTCATCTTGTTTGGTACATTTGAACATTTTCAATCTGAGGCCTTTCAATTTTCTTTCAAGGATGCCCTGCACACCACTGAGATGCTGTCACTTATTATTCCTTAAAATATTTCCTTACCTTTGTTCATTTTTCTCTCCCTCTAGGACTCTTACTAAACACACATTGATATTTTTACTTCTATGCATCCTATCTCTTAACTCTTCTATTTTCCAACTCTTTATCCCCTTAAATACTGTTTAGCATCAACCTCATCTTCCACTTTACGTGTTTGTTCTTTAGCTGTGTCTGTTCTGCTATGTAATCCGTCTGCAGAATTCTTTATTCCAACAGTGATGTTTTCCACACTGGAATTTCCAATTGCTGCTCTTCATAACTGCATATTCCCACTGTAGGCCATGAATATTCTACCTTTTCTCTGATAATAACTATTATAAAGTTATTTTAAATTCTTGTTTAGTTTTTTACTTCCTATTTTTTTTTGCTATAGTTTCTTAGATTTTTTTTTTTAAGTAAGGATTGCCCTCCTCAGACAGTTCATTATTTTCCCTGTGCATGTGTGTTTCCCAGAGGCATCTGCCACTTGGCTGTTAGAGATACTAAGGGGCATTAAATGGACCCTGGGCTGTGGTTTGTGGCTCTCCAGGTGACTTTAGGGTATATGGGGTGGGGTGGAGTGGTTAAATACACCTCAGTGTGCAGAACTGTGTAGTGCCCAGTCATTGACCATGAACCACTGTCATCCTCTTCTCCCTGCTAGGTGACCCTAGTCCCCAGGGGCATTGCCTTCAGTTTTAATCCCAGTCTTTATGCCGTGTGTGTGTGTGTGTGTGTGTGTGTGTGTGTGTGTGTGTTGGGTTGGAGGGGGTCACTCAAGTTCTGACTTGTCTGCTGTACCCATTGTCAACTGCCTCTCCTTCTACCTGGGCTCCAGCACCTCCTGGCTGTTACTCTGCTGACTTGGCCTACCAGGGGCTTGAGCTGCTGTTTTGTGCCCCATGGTGACGATAGGGTGAGCAGAAGTCTTCCCAAGATGACCTGGGTTCCTATTGCAACCATTTCTACCCATCCTCATGTCCTTGCTTTCACATTCTTGCCTGCACTCTTTTGTCTTTCTCTTGCTTCTGCAATGACCACAAGGCTGGGCATGGGGAGGGAGCCGCTGGCCCCTGATCTTCACTCCCTTTCTGCAGATGGGAAGCTGGCCTCTGACTCTGTGCTCCATCCCTACTCATTGTGATTTTCAAGGGCTCCTTTGCCTCATGTGGGATCTCCTTCCATAGGTGTGGGCAAAATCTTGGTACGGACACACACTGAATCCAGAGTGCCCCAAGTGGAAGAGTGGGGGTGGCTGGAGCAGGAAGGGGGCTGTGTATAGCTGCCAGGCTAGGGCATCTCTGAGGACCAGCACATCATCCCCTTCACATGTCAGGTCACTCATCCCTGAGTGAGGGGGACTCTGGACAGCCCCTGCTTTTCTACACTGGGGGGTGAGGCATGGGAGAAAGTGGTTCTGAGGAGGGCGGGGGGCTGAGGAGACAGGTGCAGCTTCAGGGCTGGACCCACTTGACCCCACCCCCTCCTGCTTTATACTCAGTTTGGACAGGGTCATGGAGGCAACCTTAGTGATGCCCAGGAGGTAAGAGGGCAGGAAGGAGGCTCCAAAACCCCAAAGGCAGGTGACACACACAACAGGGTGGTTCTGGACATTCATTTCATTTATCTACTCACTGATAGGCTTGTTTGATCAATGTTTATTGAGTGTCCACTAGGCAGTGTTTTCAATGCGGGGATACTGCTATGACGAGGTCACCGCAAGACCCCGCCCAGTGGAACCTGCAGTGTTGAGGGCCCCGAGGACCAGGATCTTGTTTGTCAGGGAGAGGCTGGTGAGAATTCTGATGGGATACTCAAGTCCTGGGAAGGGAGACGTGTTGAACTGTTTGATAAAGACAGGATGTGGGTCTGACCTTTTTGTCCACACTTTGCGGTATGACGGTTGTTCAGACATAGAACCCTGACTGGTTGACCAAATGTTGAGGCAGAAGTACCTTAGCCCCGACTGAGAGCGTGGAAAACCGCAGGCTTCCCCCACCCTGGTCTGCCTCTGCCCAGGAACTAGACAGCACAGAGCCTTCAGAGAAGGGCATCAGGGGTTCCAATCTGGAGAGGAGGGGGCCCCAGGAAGGCAGAGCCTGACCCTCAGCCCTACTCCTCATGAGACTAGAGGGTCTGCGTGGGTTCCAGCCCTACCCAGATACTTCTCAGGAAGGGAGCCTCTGTGTCCTTGGAAAGTCTTTTAACCTCTTTAACCCTCAGCATTCTCCTTGAGCCTCAAACTAGATGATCCCTGTGTGACACCCCATCCCTGAGATTCCCAAATACAGCGAGGACCCCCATCCTTACCCTGAACCATGTTAGAGCCCCAGATGAAGCCGTATTACACATTGGGGTGACAAATGATGGGCAGCGCAGCGTGAAGCCTCCGCTTCTCCATGCACCCTTCCTGCTGTTGATTTGCAGCTTGGAGTGGATTGGCTGCCAAGTCAAGTAATCAGGAGGTAATAGACTGGTATCAGATGAATCCCCAGAGCTGGCAGCCAGGGCTGGAAAACCCCATCCCCGTGCCGCCTGCACCATTCACAACCAGCAAAATAATCGTGTAAAGCAGGCTTGGATCAAACCCAGCCTGACATGGTGCAGTGTAAGAATAGCTGGCACCCTAGTCTGATGTGGTTATTAGTGCCTTGCTTGGGGGCAAGGTTGCCCAGAGTGCCTGGCATGCTGCAATTCACTTGCCTGTGCAGATCCAGCACCGTTCCTGAACCCGCGGGGATATCTCTGTCCCGCTTCTCGCCCAGCACTCCCAGGTTTCCCTCTGGTTCTCCCCCATCACCTGCGCTGCTGCCTCTTGCCTTCCCCCGTCTGTCCATCGTTGCTGAAATTCTCGCAAAGTGCTGATTTTATTGAGTGCGACAAGTGGCAGTTCATTAAAAAGTGGGAGCAGATGGGGAACGGATTGTGGAAGAAGATTAATGATGCACACAGACCACTAAATAGGGCCAGGTTTGGGAGTAAACACAATCACTCCGGCTCCCTCCAAGTGGGTAATCCTGCTCTGTCAGATCCGTTCTCGTTAGCTTGATAACATGGCAGGGCTCAGGGGAGTTAAGGAGGAGCACCAGCCTGCTCCGGTGGAGGGGCTCTGCGCTGGGCCGGGACGGCGTGGGGAAGGGGTACAGAGAAGCTCCGTGAAGCAGAGGAGCAGTGCTGTTTGGGCTGAGGGGGCTGTCTGTGTATCTGTTACGAGAGGTGAGTGGGAAAACTGGCCATCTCTTTCAATGGCTCTGTCAGGGCTGGACCTGGGCATAGGAGTTGGTGTACCCCACAAGATGGGGTTTTCATGTGAATCCCCAAGATTTGCCTGACTGCACCTAGAGGTTCAGGGAACAGAGGCCTATCACTACCCTCCCTGTGGAAATCCCTCTTGTCCTCAGATGCCTGCCAACTTGGCATGGAAATCTGGCCCAAGGGATCAGACCCTTGGTTGCAGGAAGGAAACTGCTCAGAGAGGCAAAGGCGAGCTGCCTACCGAGAATCCTGTACTTGGGGTCCAAAGATTCTTTCTAGAGATTATGCTGTCTAGGCACTTGCCTGTGTGGTTTGGGGCAGAACAATATGTCGTCATTCTATTCCAGGATGAGGAGACAGAGTTACACAGAGAGGACAACACTTCCTTCGAATGGCCTCCTGGAGCTCGTGCATGAATATAATAGACACTTGTTGAGTACATATTATCTGCTAAATCAGGGAAGGCAATTAGATGATGTCTGTTTCACTGTCCTCCCATGCTTTCCCATGGCAGACATCACAAATTGACTATAACATTCTTTTCCACAGAGCCAAGAGGAGTTCTCAGAATCCTTCTCAACTCAGCATTTAGTAAGAATAAATAAGAATGAGAATTGAAGGGCTGAGTGCGGTGGCTCATGCCTGTAATCCCAGCACCTTGAGGGGCTGAGATGGGCCAATCACAAGGTCAGAAGATTAAGACCATCCTAGCTAACACAGTGAAACCCCATCTCTACTAAAAATACAAAAAATTAGCCAGGTGTAGTGGCATGCACCTGTAGTCACAGCTACTGGGGAGGCTGAGGCAGGAGAATCTCTTGAACCTGGGAGGCAGAGGTTGTGGTGAGCCAAAATCACACAATTGCACTTTAGCCTGGTGAAAGAGTGAGACTCCGTCTCAAAAAAAAAAAAAAAAGAATGAAAATGGAAGAAGGGTGACCTTCATGACACTCATTTGTACTCAAGGAAAACACAGTCACCAGAAGATGTTCAACCCCTGGACCTCTCATCCTTTGCCGGAGGTGAAGGTGGGGAGAGGAGATTGGGAAGAGCTACTCAGCACTTGCCTTCCCTGTCTCTAGCTTTCCCTACAGGGGTGGCATGTGGAGTATGGCAGAGACCAGAAGCCAAGCTGGGAAGGCCTGCTTGGTGTCCTGGGATGGGAGAATTTGTCCCACCTGCTACCTTTTAAGCCAGGGGATTCCCTTTAGTGCTCTCCAGGGAAGGCTTCCCAGAGGCAGTGTGGGGAGGTCTGACCTTCGGTGCACCCATCAGTGACTCTGGGCCCACGGTCCCATTCACCTGGTCTCTTCCTGTTGCTGGGTGTCTCTGATAGGCAGTGTCAGCCTGTGCCACTCTTCATTCCTCCACACATGTGATAGGCAGAGCCTGTGCTCCTGCCTTTTCAGCCCCGGCTAAGGGGTTCTGGTCTCCAAGTCCTCTTTCCAATGCCCTCATTTCACTCACCCTCTGGAGCCAAGATGGGAGTTCCTGGCTGTTGGGGAGACTCCTACCCACAGGAGGAGGAGACTCCCACCCACAGGAGGAGGCTCCTTCCACCAAATGGAGGAGCAGGGTCCCCAGCAGCAGATGTCTTTTCTCTGGTCTCAGAATCATCATCTTTACCCCTAAACCTCCTCTCTCCTTGAACTTCCTGAATTTTGCTCCTGGACTAATTACTGGCTCAGGCCCCTGCATTCCATCTCAGAGTTATCTCTGTTTCCCTGTGCTAGAGACTACTAGCTGCTCTCCAATATCCCTCCCTCCTTTCTCCTTAGTAACAAATCCTGAATGTACTCAGGGCATGGCGGGTCCATCCAAAGGACTGCATTTTCCACCCTCCCTTGCAGCCAGTGCTGGCCGTGTGGCTGAATTCTAGTCACTGAGATGTAAGAAGGAGTGTTCAAAGAGAAAGTGTGAGGGTTCCTTAAACACAGCTGACTCAGAGGGAGAATTTGCCTCCTCCCCCTTTCTTCCTCCCATTGCCTAAGATGTAGAAATAATGGCAGGAGCTCCAGCAGCTTTCTTGGTCCATGAAGTGACCTTGGGAATAGAAGCCGTACACTGGGATGGTAGAACAGAAAGTGAAAGAACCAGGGTCCATGTTAAGTCTGGACCCGTCATATCAGTCCTGGTCTGGCTTCCTCCAGACTGCTTTTAGGCATGAGACACTGTCTTGGGATTCTGTTTTATTCAACTATGCCTAATCCCAACTGATATGCTCCTCTTTCCACTTAGTGCACCTCTATCTAGAGGGTAGTAAAGCCCAGCAGTCTCTTTCTGCAATACACTTTGTGCAGTCTCCCAGCCACATCCTCAGTTTTGATTGTGTCATTGCCCAAATCAAATGCCTTTCCTAGAGCCCCATTATCTTCTAAATATCAAGTTACTTCCCCTGGCAACCAGGACCTTCCATCCCTGGGTCTCAGCTTATCTTGCTAGTCATATCTCCTGCATCCTATGGTTCAGCCAAGTGGATTTCCACCAGCCCAGGCACCCTCTGCCTTTCTACCTCCCGTCCTTTGCTCTGTTCCCCAGCTTGGGATGCCTACTTCCTCAGTCTTGTCTGTCAAAATTCTATCCATAATTCAAGGCTTATCTTAAAGTTTCCTTTTCCACGAAGCCTTCCCAGAGCCTCTGTGCCAGGAGTGACAGTTCTCCCCCTTGAACTCCCATAGTAGATTATTTCTAGCTCTCATGATCTACCTGATATTCTTGTCTATGTGACTGTTTTAACTTTTTAATAGACCGGAGCCCCTGTAGGGCTGGGTAGAGTCTTGTTCATTCCATATTCCCTGGACAGCCTGGCTCCGGGGCCACAGGCGATAGATCTTTGGTAAATGTTGGCTAACCAAAGTGATGCTTGCTTTCTATCTCTGGCCTCTACCATGGGCAGGGCCGGAGCAACTGTGCAGAGGTCCCCTCCTGAGGTGGTGGGGTTGGCCCAACCCCAGACACTCTCTTTTGCTCTCTTTTCACTGTCACCGGGTGCCTGTTTGGCACTGTCTGCCAGGAAGGGAGATGGGGGGTAGGACCTGGGCTGGCAGACAGACAGGTGCTGCCGCCAGGGGAAACAGAGATGTCAGGTTGACGTGGGAGAGCCGGGCTGCTCATTAGATCTGGTCAGCTTCTGTCACAAGCTTGTTCCCCTGCGGCAACAGGGCTCACCTCTCCCGACCCGGACCGCCTGTGCACATGCCGCCCCTGCCCCCTCTTCTGACAGCACTGACCTATCTGGTAGCTTCTCTCACTCACTAACCCAAAGGCCACTGAGCCTCAGGGCCGTCTCCATGGAATACAAGGCCATTTGTCTTTTAGGAGGGACGGCTCCTCCCTGGTGGGACGGCTTGTGGCTTTTTATCACTCTGTGGCTGCCGTTGCAGTTAGAGGAGCCAGGGGAGAGACTGCTGGCTTGTGCCAACCTCGGCCCTGGATTCCAGGGGGTTTGGACCCCCTTGTGTTTGCAGCAATGAGTTATACCTAAGTGAAGTCTCAATTAAAACAATAAATCATTACCAGTATAAAGTGTAGTGGGGCCACAGAGAGTTGAATCCAAGTTTGAATATGATAGGCCTATAAATTACAGCGATGAACAAAACTGCTCAACAGGGCCGTGGGGACTAATGAGCGTGCACCCGGCCAGGGATGTGCGTGGCCATGTTTGGAGGTTGGTTGTTTTTGGAACTTTTCTACTCTAAGCAGTAATACAGCAGTTAAAGCACAGCCTTTGAAGTCAAACTGCCGGGGTCCAAATACCTGCTGGGCTAAGCAATAACTGTCCTTGGGCCTCCTTAACTTTTCTGGATCTTGGTTTTCTTATCTGTAAAATAAGCATCTGCAGATTTCTGGTGCAGATTATATAATACAGGTAAAGTCCTTAGCAGAGTTTCCAGCACATGGTAAATGCTTAAGAAGCTGTGATTGTCTCCTGGAATGTAAGCTCCCAGAAGACAGGGATCTCATCCGTGTTGACCATCTCAACATCCCCAGTACAACAAGCTGGGCCTACCACCTGGGAGAATCAATTACTAGTTATGAGATGTATAAATGTGCATCTGGAGTGCAGCTTTGCAAGGAATGGACAATTCCTTTTTTTCTTGTCTCCTATCTCCCTTAATATCTGCTATAGCAACTGCTCACAATGGATGCTTCATAATTAATGATAAATGTAAGTACAAAGTATCGTGGCAATTTTGGAAGTATCTTATCTATAGTAAAGAGTAAGAAAAAGATATCAACCAAATGCTACCCCATGAGGATTTCTCAGTCTTTCCGAGTTTCTCCTAGGTCTGCGGCTAAATCACCAGATGGTGTCATGGGAAGAGTCCAGGACTGGATATTGGGACATCTGGGTCCTGTTCTCAGATCTTCAATTGTTTTATCATTTGGCCCTGGGAAAGCTGCTCCCAACTCTGAGCCTCTGTTTTCACGTCTGTAATGGGAGGGGGTTAGTCTGGATACTTTTCCAGGTTTCTTTCAGTTTCAGCCTTATGGGACTCTCATTTTAAGCTGCCAGGCTCCTGTCAGACCTCACTCTGGGTCTGTGTATGTTTCTGCTCCTCCTTTCTCTGGAACAGTGACCCAGGAGGGTCCTTTTACTTTGTGTCTCTCAGGGACAAACCAACTGTGCAGGTTGGAGAGGCGCTATTCAGGTGGGGCCTGACTCCTCTTGAGCTGGATCTGGGGGAGAGAGTCGCCATGGCGGGGCTGAAGGGACACTGCGGGTGATGACAGTGGGTTGTAGTGAGAGTCTTATGTTTCTGAACCACTCAGACCTGATCCTGGGGCACCAGGGTAGGAAATCCACAGTCAGACCAGTTGGCCCCTCCTTATCCCCAGTGCTAGGGCACAGAGGGTGAATGTGTATAGAGAGTGGCAGGAGGAAGAAATCAAGAGCTAGCATTGTCATCGTGTCCGCTGCAGCCATCAGGACGGTTTTCTGTGCAGAAGTCTCATTGGAAAAGATCTAGGCTAGGCCCATTGAAAATCCCTCCTCTGAACCAACATGGCCCAACACACTACTCAGGTTGCATACTTTCAGTTAGCTCTGACCTTACCCTGTCACTGGAGTCTGCAAACTCTCTTTGTGGAGTCCAGGGTTTTGCTGCCTGTGAATTCTACAGAAAGGATGTCTTATTTTCTCAAGTCTCATGGAATCACGTGTCCAAACTCAGTTATTCATGCCAGAGGATGGGTGTGTGGCTGACCTTCCACCCTCCCAGTTCCCGGGGATTTTGTGTCCCATGTGATGGGGCAGCTGCAAGCCTGGATGGGCAGGGAATGACAGAGAGCACCCTGAATGCCCAGGACCAAGCTGTGGCTCTGCTGTGCGACTTTGGGTGAGTCACCTGCCCCCCTCAGCCTCTGTTTTATACTTGATAAAATAGGGATAGTGATAGATGCTTTGCAGTGTCCTTTTTTTTTTTTTTTTTGAGATGAAGTTTCATTCTTATTGCTCGGACTGGAGTGTAATGGTGCAATCTCAGCTCACCGCAACCTCTGCCTCCCAGGTTCAAGTGATTCTCCTGCTTCAGCCTCCCAAGTAGCTGAGATTACAGGCATGTGCCACCACACTCCCACACTCAGCTAATTTTATATTTTTAATAGAAATAGAGACAAGGTTTCTCCATGTTGGTCAGGCTGGTCTTGAACTTCCGACCTCAGATGATCCAGCTGCCTCGGCCTCCCAAAGTGCTGGGATTACGGGGGTGAGCCACCATGCCTGGCCTGTAGTGTCCTCTTAAGAGCAATGAGATAATGGGTATGAAAAGGATGTTGCAAGCTGTACAGTGCTGGGCATGCTTCAGAGGTGGCATGAGGCTGACATAAACTAGGATCCCGCCTTCTGGGGGTGGGCAGCCCCCTTTGGAGTGGTCAGCTAATTCCCACAGAGCTTGCTGTCCCCCAAGCAGATCATCCCCCTTCTCTAGAGCTCTCTGTTACAGTTTAATCCACCTAAATGAAAGACTGCTAGATCTGGCAAGGAATTTATCAAAGGGAAGGAGAGGAGAGCCTGGTGCCATTTGGCTCCCTGCACGTTTGTCCTTTCAAATCTTTGTAGATAATTCCATTTCTGCATTAGGAACAAGACTAGGAATTTGGATGAGAGGGAGAGAGAGGGATAGGAGAAAGAAAAGGGGGAGGAAGGGATGGAGGCTTGAGACTAGCAGAGTCCATCACGGCTTATGAGTGTGCTGGTTTGGGGCTGTCTTGGGTAGAGGGCAGTGGCAATGCAGGGGTAGTGGGGGTGTAAGCAGGAAGCCTGCAGGGCATTGCTCAGCCCACATGGGACCTTGCTGAGAAGGCAAGTGGGGGTGACACTAGGCAACTGCAGCTTCTCTGCCTCTCAGAGATGAGGAGGCTCAAACTGCCCTGGAGCCGGCTTTCCGACATGCTGCTTTCTGCACAGAAGTGAGTGCAACACTAGGCACCTGCTATGTTCTTTAATATATGTGCCCCTCTCAAATTCATAAGTGTCATATGTTGACACTGAAGTCCCAGTGTGATGGTATTTATTAATAGGCAAGGTCTTTGAGAGGCAATTAGGTCATGAGGGTCCCACCCTCATGAATGGATTGGCACATTTATGAAGGAGGCCTGACAAAGCTTGTTCACCCATTTTCCCTTGCCACTTCTGCCACATAAAGACACAGCAAGAAGTTACTATTTATGAGGAACAGGCCCTTATCAGACCACTGAATCTACTGGTGTCTTGATATTGGACCTCCCAGCCTCCAGAACTATGAGCAATACATTTCTGTTGTGTATAAATGACCCAGTCTAAGGCATTTTATTACAGCAGCAGGAGGGGACTAAGACTGCCATGTTCATGGGGGAAAAGAAGGGCATGGTGGCAGAGGCCTGACTAGGAATTCCTCTAGGAGGAGGACCCAGCCCAGCCTCACAGAATGAAGGCAGAGTGTCTGCCTTCACTGGGAAAGGAGTGAGGGGTATGGGCATTGGAAGAGGGACAGCATGGAGGGGAAATGGCCAGAAGGGAAAAGGGTGGGATCACACCACAATATGGTGGATGCTATTCATAAAGCAGAAAATTCTATCTCCCAGCAACCCCAAGAGAAAGCTATTATGAATTATATTTTATGATGGAAGAAATTTAGTTGCAAGCAAGTAGGAGTAGGCTCAGCCTTCAAGGGTGGGGGATGAGTGGGCCCAGCACAGACAGGCTGGTGCAGTCAGGGGCAGGGTGAGTGGAGTAGGACAGAGAGAGAATGGGGCTGGATGGGAAATTCTTCCCCAAATTCTGGGAGGCTGTACTCATATGTCCATGTATCCCTTAAGCATCTGGAGGAACAGGCATGCAGGAATCTTGCAGTCCAGGGAGGAAGGCAGATGTGCACTCTGATAAACAGAATTCAGTGTGTGAATTGGCTCTGGAAGAGGCGCATGTGCATACACTGGGGGAATCCCAGGGGAAGCTATTGATTAGTTTTCTGATGAGGGGTCAGGGCCAGAAAAGGTTTCACAGAGGAGGGGGCACTGCTCCTATTGAGAGTGAAGAGATTCATTCTTAGGGTGTTGATATATAGGTCAGTGATTTTCTAGGAGGAAGGAGTGTCTGCCCTGTGATTCAATGTGTTATCACATGATTCTCAAAACAGCTGAGTCTTTATCCTTACCTCCACTTCACAGGGAAATATTGAGGTTTACATAACATAATGTGGTTTGTGTCTTTCCCACCTTAATCCACTGACTGGGAGGGCACCCTGTGAATGGGTCCTCTTGCTTGAGGGGGCATTGGTGCCCTCTAAGGGATTGTGGCAAACAAGAAAAGCATCAGCACTTTGGACAGGGCGCAGGGGCTGGGGAAGGTCCAAGTCTCAGGTAAGACGTTGGAATCCAGGGCGATGGTCAGTAAAGCCCCTTTCCAAAACCCAGGACCCCTGGAGTGAACACCATTATTTGTAAGATGATATGATTTCGGGTGCAAATGAACTTGAGCTGACAGACCACTGGGCTGATCTGTGACTGCTGTGTTTGGAGACTGGTCCGTAGCACAGGGGATTAGTTAATGTATTACTGTGTGTGTGGGGGGGGGGTGGGAATGAGGGGGGTGCATTTTGTCCCCATCCTCCCAAAGCCGTATTACCTTTGAGGGGCTGGGACAAGCTTAAGAGACCCTGTAACATGCAATAAGTTATCTGAGAGGAGATGTAGCACAAATCAGTATGTTTTGATGGAGGGTTGATGAAAGGTCTGGATCAAGGGCCACTGTCTGGGGGAGCGGGCTGGGGGGTGTGCCAGAGTAAGAGGCCCTGTGGCATCCAAGGAACAGCATCCAAGGCCAAGAGTGAGCTGAAGACAAGCATGATAATGTTGCTTCCCTTATCTGTGCTAGAGGTCCGGGTGGGATGGAAATCTTGGTCTGTGACTTCTCCATTCCTGATAAATTTATAAATGAGAAAGGTCACACAAAGACACACACATCTGAGGAGACCCCAGGAGAGAGAGAGAGGAATGAATGCGCACCTATGCACATATCACTAACTGCACAGGAATGAATGAAAGGCCTGCTTGCACTTTTATCCGCACATGTGCTGTTGACTGGACATCACAGGGTGGCATCTGAAGCTTGAGAATGATGATGATGATGGCAGTGATGATGAGTATGATGAGGATGCTGCTTTTCAGCTTGCCAAGTCTTCTGTACTCTCATTTATTACCTCCAAAAGTCATGTTAAGTAGAAAATAGTCTTTCCATTTCTTAAGTGAGAAAACAGAAACACAGTGTGGAGTAAACAACTTGCCCCAGGTCATGCTGTAAGTAGGACCAGAGCTACCACTTGAAGACCCCAAGTCTTCCAATTTCAGGTCTAGAGCTACTTTTACTGTACCTCAGAAAGAGCTGATAATCTCAACAGCCTCTGCTCCTATGGCCCAGAACCACTTCTCCAGGGCACATGGAGAGTCTGCCAGTGCATTTGGGAGGATTCCTCTAAGGACACAGACATTGGAGAAGGCTAAACCTGGGTTTGAATTTTGCGCCCCCCATCACTGTGTAATCTTGAGTGAACTAGTCAGCTTCTCTGAGCCTATATTTCTTCAGCTGCAAATGGGTTTAGCAAAATTGCTACTGCAGATTGTGTAGAATAAAAGAGGAGATGACACTTGAATGACTAACATTGCATAGAGTTACAGAGACTTCTGTTTACTCTGAATGTCCAGAATCTACCCCACTCCAGTGGGAAGAGGTGGACCTGGCAGTGGAGTGCCCTTCCTTGGAGGAATACCACTGGAGGGGAGGTAGCAAGGGGAATTTGCTAGGGCTTTCCTGACCTGGAAGCCCAACTTCCTTCTGACCCAAGGGACCTCAACCCTGGAGATGCAGAGCAGGGCCTCATGGAGACATCCCATCTGGGCTGAGGCCAGCTCCCATGGGCAGCAGCCAAGGCCTTCAGGAGGCAGGCTGATGAGGTTTTGTGCCTAGAACCCCAGGGTGGGGAAGAGCCCCTCCTTGCCCGCCCTCCAGGTTCTGCTTGGGGCTTCTGCCTGCAGTTTCTGGTTGTCAGCAGGCAAGATACTGGGCAGCCGTGTGGGCACCGGTGTGTGAGGTGATTGCCCCTTTAATGTTTAATGTGCTGAAAAACCATTAGACCCTGAAATGGACAAGTTCTCAGTTGGTAACTTTAATTATTGTTAAGACTCAGTCACGCCTGCTTATTAGCAATTATGCATGGCGTCTCCCAGGGTTCTGTGGGCCTTCTTTCTTCTCCTGGGGACAGCAGGTTTACAGACCACTGCCTTCAGGAGGCTGGAAAGGCAGCACCAAGCACACAGGTGGTTCCCATCGCTCTCCTCTGCAGCTTGGACTTGCTTAGGGCCAAAGAGGACCCTCTGCATCTTTTAAGAGGGGAGGAGAGAGAAGAACATTTCCATGCAAACTGGGAGGGTCAGATTGATCATTGGATAGCATGATGCCCTTCACAAAGCATTTTGCTTCCATTATGTTTTCTTTCTATAACCACTCCTTTTTTTTTTTTGAAGACGGGGTTTCACCATGTTGGTCAGGCACCACTTTTTTTTAAGACAGTCTTGCTCTGTCGCCCAGGCTGGAGTGCAGTGGTACGATCTTGGCTCACTGCAACATCTTTCTCCCAGGTTTGAGCAACTTTCCTGTCTCAGCCTCCCTAGTAGCTGGGATTACAGGTGCCTGCCACCACACCTAGCTAACTTTTGTAGTTTTAGTAGAGATGGGGTTTCACCATGTTGGCCAGGCTCGTTTCTAACTCTTGACCTCAAGTGATCCACCCACCTCAGCCTCCCAAAGTGTTGGGAGCCTCCCAACACTTTGGGAGGCTGAGGTGGGTGGATCACTTGAGGTCAAGAGTGGCATGAGCCACTGAGCCCTTATAGATAAGGAAGCCGAGCCTTAGAAGCTTAAGTCACAGCAGGGTCACCTCTTAGAAGGCCTGGCCTATACCCTGTTCTTGGACAACTGGCAACTGAAGCCTGGGGTCTAACTACCATGAAAATCCTATGTGATTTCAAATTCTCCCCTCCCCTCCCCTCACTTTGTTTCCATAGCTCTCTGGATCAGGGATGGAGCTGGCCAGAGCTGGCCACTCAGAGGCTCTTTCCAGAAAATAGGGAGTTGGGACACTGTCAGTTGGATGGTAGACTTGGGAGAGGATGTAGAAAAAGGAACACATCTGAGATTGATGCACAGAGGAACAAAAAGAGGGGGTAGGGAATGGGGGAGGGGTGGACAGAAAGAGACAAACAGAGAGAGAGAGAAGGTCCAGAAAGACAGAAAGCAGCCTTGAATCCCAACTCTCCATTCCCTTGTATGGCGTAGCTGTACTCCCTACTCTCAGATGCCAAGAGACACTCCCTTATTTTCCACCCCTCTTGCTTGAGATACTTTCCTATCCTAAGTCCCTTAGCAGAGCTCAGACTTAATGATGCGGAGGCCAGCCCTGGTGTTCAGCTGGAGATTAGTGGACTCTGGTATCCCCTCAGACTACAGGGGCCAGCTGGGCCCCAGGAGAACAGTGGGCTCAGATCTAGGATTGCAGTCTGAAAACGGGGCAGAATGGAGACAGCCCCTCACCACAGACCATCGGAGATGTCTGAACTCTGCGAAGTTTTCCTGAAGGACCACCCCTGCCCCAATCCCTGACACCCTAACACTGGGCTATGTGCAGGTGAACTGCAGAGAAACGCCATGTGCTGGCAGCCTGTCTCTGGCCCTGATTTTTTAAGGAAGGGAGGAGGAAAAAAAAAGCAGGAAGAAAAAAGTGAACATGAGTAATGGGCCTGGAATGAGGCATACGAGATAACACTGAATAATAACACGTCAAAAACTACAAGATGTATTTTTTTTATTTCCCAGTGGAGTTTCCATTGCACTAATCCATCACTGTAGGGCAGGCAAGATTATGCGTCCCCAAAAAAAAACTCTGGGAGATAAATGTGAGTAAATTAGGGTTTATTATATTATTTGGGGTGATATAATTTCCAAGCGGGCCCTTATTAAATTACTTCCTCTGGTGCTGACACCTCCTGCCTCACGGTCTCTGCACCTCCACTCCACTTTTCCTGTCTGAAGCTGCTTTGTATTTTAATGTGTCTCATCATTTTTTGGTGGGGGTGGGTTGCCAGGGGAGAGAGCTGGAAGAAGTGCTGAGTCACTGCTGTCGGGCTGTTTCTTCCTTGCCAGCTTCTCTATGCTCGCAGAACCACAGGCTCACACATCCATGCTGGCAAAACATGGAGATACCCAGTCTGCACCCTCATAGATGGAGAAACTGAGGCCCAAGGGAGAAAGGTGGCTTTAGGTCATGCAACCGGGCAGAGGCAGATTTGAGACTGGTACCCACCCACGTGCTGACTTTCAGCCCAGCGCCCGGTCTCTGTGTGGGATCTTGTTTTGTCTGTCAGCTTTGGCTTCGGAGCTTCAAGCCTAACAGCAGAGGCTCATGGAATTTAGGGTCTTAATCATCTATATAAAATATGCCCAGTGACCCAAAGGAAGATAGGAGAGAAGACCTCCTATGATCTAGGTTTGGCTTGATCAGAAAAAGCTGTTCGACTCTAGGCAAGGAACTTCACCTATCTGAGCCTTTACAGTAGGTACACCACCTTTACAGTGAAAGAGCTTGGAGTAGATGAATGATTTTCAGACTGTTTTTAGCAGTAGAACCTCTTAAAAATGACATTTTATGAAATGAACTTTAACATGTAGAATATTTAAAGGAGGAATGACTCTGATTGACTGTGGGGGGTGGGGGGAAGGGGCCCTGATCCATTCCAGCCCTCAGGATCCCTGCTTCCTTCTTACTCAGTTTGAAGCTACAGTGCCCAGTTTCAGCACCTGACCCCGACTTCACCGTGCAATGCCCTCCTTGCATTCTCACTGAGACTGCGCGGTTCTGGAGATGGGCGCTGGTGTCTCCTCCAGCCCTGACAGTGTCAGCAAACGCCATGTTATGCATCCACACAGCTCTGTTCTCTTGATCTCAGCAAGTGCGATCCAATTGCGCTAAACAGTGGTTAAGAACATAGTTTTACCATTTATTAGCTGGGTGACCTTGGGCAAGTTGTTGGTGTTATTATTATTTTAGATGGACTCTCGCTCTGTTGCCCAGGCTGGAGTGCAGTGCTGCTGCAATTTGGCTCACTACAACTTCCTCTGGGTTCAAGGGATTCTCCTGCTTTAGCTTCCTGAGAAGCTAGGATTACAGGTGCCCGCTATCATGCCTGGCTAATTTTTATATTTTTAGTAGAGATGGGATTTCACCTTGTTGGCCAGGCTGGTCTTGAACTCCTGACTTTAAGTGATCCAGCTGCCCCTGCCTCCCAAAGTGCTGGGATTATAGGCATGAGCCACTATGCTTAATCTCCTTGAGTGTCTTATCATTTTAAAAATGGGATAATAACAACTTTCACTTCATAAAATAGATTTAAATGAGAAAATACATACGAACAGGTAGCATGGTACCTCACATGCTGTAAGCTGCCGTTACTGTCTTCATGAATTCTTTCACATAGGTATTTTTGGTGAGGCTCCTGTGAGTTAGAGTCTTTATCAGTACATAATAGATGCTTAACAAATTACTTTTCTATTGCTGTACAACTTAGCATACACTTTCTGGTTTAAAACGATACCTACAAATTCACAGACACAGAAAGTAGCATGGTGGTTGCCAGGGACTGACGAAGACTTGTTGAATGGGTACAGGGTTTCTGTTTTGTAAGATGAAAGTGCTTTGGGGACAGATGGTGGTGACGGCTGCACAGGGTGTGAAGACGTTGAATACTAGTGAATAGTGTATTTAAAATTGGTAAAGATGTTAAATTTCAGTTAGGTATATTTTACCACAGTGAAAAATGTTAAAGAGGACAAAATAAAAACAGCAACAGCATCAACAAAAAGCCACATGCCCATGTATGGTGTCCCAGTTCTGTAACTTGGAAGTATGGCATGGCTGCAAGTATCCATGAGGCTGAACTCAAGGTGTGGGGCTGAGTTCCCATCTGAGACTCTGGAAAATAATCCCCCTCTAAGCTCATGTGTGGTGTTAGAAGTCGTAGGACTGAAGTCCCAATTTCCTTGCTGGCTGCTGGCTGGTTGTCACTTTCAGCTCCCAGAGGCCACTCCAGGTCCTGTCCACACGGCTCCCTCCACCTTCACGCCAGCAAGGTGTGCTGAATCCTTTTCATGTCTCCTATCTCTCTGGCTTCCCTTCTGTGGCCAGCAGAATAAGCTCTGCTTTTATTTGCTTACTGAGACAATGTCTCACTCTGCCACCCAGGGAGGAGTGCAGTGGTACAGTCTTGGCTCACTGCAACCTCCACCTCCCAGCTTCAAGCAGTTCTTGTGCCTCAGCCTTGCGAGTAGCTGGGATTACAGGCACATGCCATCATACCTGGTGAATTTTTGCATTTTTGGTAGAGTCGGGGTTTCACCATGCTGGCTAGGCTGATCTTGAGCTCCTGACTTTAAGTGATCCACCCACTTTGGCCTCCCAAAGTGCTGGGATTACAGGTGTGCACCACCACACCTGGCCAAGCTCTGCTTTTAAGGGGCTGAGTGATTGTCAGTCCCACCTGGACAATTCCTGTCTCTTAAGGCCAACCGATTTGGGACTTTTTATCTGCAAAATTCCTTACTGCAGTTCTGAGATTTGTGTTTGACGAAATATCCAGGGGTAAGGAATCTTGGTGGCTGGTCTGGGTGTTTGTGGTGTGGGTGTGCTGTGTGAGCAGGAGCAGAACTGGGTGGGCATGGGAGATGCTGGAGCTCCCCATTGAGGGAGGGGCCGCTGAAGGTGTGTAAGGATAGGAGTGGCCTCTTGGGGTAGTTTAGGAAGGGGGGAATAGGAGCACTTTGGACCAGAGTTGTCTGAGAAAAGAAGAAATGTTCTCCTTTTGCCTGCAAAAGAGGAGCATGGCTCCTTTCTCCCTTCACTCATTTACTCCTCATTCAGTAGGCATTAATACGATGAGCCTGGCCTTTGCTGGACTCCGAAGACCAGTGGTGAACAGCATGGATGGGACCCATCTCCTCTTCCTGCAGCTGAGAGGGGAGAGATGAAGCTGAGGAGCTTCCCATACAGAGAACACAGCAGCAGGGGAGGCACTAGGTGCTATGGGAGCCCTGATGAGGGTCCCGACCTCAGGTCCTGGTTTCAAGTGGATGGAGCAGGAGCTCCTCATCCCTGTTCAGGGGGCTGGAAGGTGGAGGAGTGACAGAGGTCCCGTGAAGGGCTTCCAGGGGGCTCTCACCCAGGCTCCTTCTCCCCTTCATGCAGGAGGAAGGCTGCGCTGGTGCTGGGAGGAACCCAGAATGGCCCAAAGATCCCAATTCTGGGAGCGTGGGAGCAGGGGCAGTGGAAGGAAGTCCAAAACTGTGTGATCCTCAGAGTCTGGCCCCTGATGAAGAGCTAAGTGTCTTTTTTCTGGCAGCTGCAGCAAAAGGTGCAATCATTAGAAGGTGGCATTTTGCATTAAAATTGTCCCCATCAGTCAGTGACATTTTCCTGTTCCTTCTGGTCAGGAGACCTTTCAGTGCCACGGATTCAAATGACTCCGATGTCAATTTCTTCCCCTCTGGGAGAGAAACCCAGTGTAGTCACCCTGGGGTGGATGTACACATTAGCCAAGGTTAAAAAAGCAGGTGAACTGGTGAGCACAGCAAGGACCGCAGGCTGTATGTGAGGGCGTGGAAGGAAACATCAGCGTGCATCTGTGTTTCGTGAAGCTGAACCACTTGTGCCTATAAGGATGACAAGCCTGGGGTATCAGGCCCAGAAGCCATGTGCCCTGCAAGTACACTCATTCTTTGGAAAGAAAGACACATACAGAGGCTCACATGTGAGTATGTGTACCAAGGAGAGAAATGAGCAAGCCTGTACATGAGTGTGTGCACATGTGTGTGCAGGCGGGCACCCACTAGTGCCTGGGCACATGTCAGCTGCCCAGCTCACAGTAGTTATTAGGCGGCCTACCTGAAGGGCAGGGGCCATCTACCCCTATCCTTCCCTACTTCCATATCCTTCCCTGTCTCAATAAAGGGCACTGCACACACCCAGTTGTCAAGAGAAACCCAGGAGTCCTCCTTTCTTTCTTTCTTCTTAAGTTCAAATGTCTCCTCTCCAGATATGCCTTCTCTGCCCACATCAATGAAAATAGCTCTCTGTTCCCTCTGTACTTCCCATCACTGCCTGAGCTGCTTTTCCTGGATGGCGTTATCCCTACGGGGAATTATCTTGCTATGTGTGTGTGTGTGTGTGTGTGTGCATATCCTCCCACCTTCTCCAGAATGCAGCTTCCTGAGAGCAGGGCTGTCTATCCTGTTCACTTCTGTACGCTCGGTACTAGCATGACTTGTTTCCTTGTGTTGCCCCAGAGCTGGCTTGTGGGAGTGGGGTAGGCATCCTTTGGTGCTAAGGTTGTAATGTCGTGGAACAAATTGGCTTATGGGCGAGTAAGCTCCTTGTCACAGAAAGCATTCAAATAGAGACAGAATGAACACCGTTGCCTTCTCACGCCTACAGTGCCATATTGTGGAATACAAGGATCATTGACACTAGTCCCATTTGGCCTCCCCAGCCCCACTGTTGCCTGATTGTGTCCTGTTCATTCATACCTCCCGGTCTGCTTGTGCCATTATACCTGGAAGGCCCTCCCTTTCTTCCTTGCTTGGAAATGCATTCTCACCTGTATTTGAAAAGTCATGCTCTTCTATGACGTCACCTTGTACCCACCAGACAGAACCAAGCTCTCCTTTGTCCTGCTCTGGGTTTCTTTTGGTGTGCCTGGTTGTAGCTGAGACCACCATGGATATGTTTCCTTGTGTTCCTGGCAATAGACCTGAGCCTTCTATGGTCAAGACTGTTAGCTCAGCATCCCCAGGCTTAGCACAGGGCTGCCATGGTACCCAAGAGATGCTTGGGAGCTGTTTGCAGCAGAAGCGTGATGGGCATTTTGGCAGGCAGGTGAGAGACACAGCTCCCCTAGTAGACGCTTCTACCTCTGGCCCATACCTCACTGCTCCTCTGATTTTGCAGTCACCTGTTGGTTCTTTCTGGTGGCTGTGGGCTCAGCTTACTAACCTCTCAAGCCTCTCCCTGGAAAATACATTGAACAGGTGACTATCCAGACCCCAGATGAGCCCAACTCCCAGCTCAGGCTATTGACTGAGAGCCAGTGCTTAGTGGGGAGGCCCAAGCCCGAGCCGTCCTCACAGGGCTCGGATGGATTGTTCTGGGGAGACCCCACACAAAGAGATAACATCTTTTGAGAAGTGGGGGCTGGCTGAGAATAAAGAAGGTGAGCTCTAAAGATCCCCAGTCTCAGTCTACAGCAGAGATAAAGAGAATAGACACAGGAGCAAGTGCGGGGGTGGTATTCTAGGGATGAGTCAACCTGGGCTCATTCATGCTGAGCATTTAGGGGAGCTCGGGCCACCTGAGGCAGGGCGCCAGTGTTGGGGCAGGCTGGGTTCACGGGGTGCATGTCTGCAGCAGAGAGCACTGGAGGGACAGTGGGACAGCACCCTGAACCTGCAGTCAGGAGCCACGGGTTCCAGTCTGGTTCTACCACTTTCTAAGAGTACAGCCTTGGGCAAGAGTCTCAAATTCATCCCAGCCTCAGGTTCTCATCTGCAAAAGAGGATCCTAGGTATTTAGCACTGTGCTGTGCACTAATGATTTAATCTTCATGATGTCTCTGTGAGGTAAGCAGTGTTATATTTCCCAGGTGAGCAAACTGAGGCTTAGGCCACCTAGTCTGCACCGAGCCACAGTTGCCCGGTGCTGGGATTTGAACCTGAACGCTGGCTGGCTGCAAAGCTCAGTTTTCAGCCACTGCTCCACATTGCCTTGCAATGCCTGTGGAGCCTCACTCCCAGGGTTGCTGTGACCATCTGAGGAGATGATAGCTGATTACAGTTGAGGGGCCCTGCATAGGCCAGGTGCAGGACCCTACTGTGTGGCTTTGAGCTCGGGACACCCCCCTCTCCCTGGCACGTCTCCCCTCCTCTTCTTGGCTCATGCTGGGCTGCCCCTGGGGCAGGTGCAGGCTGGTGCCCTCTCTGCCTGCTTCTGCTGATGCTAAACTTTACACTGGGCTCTGTCATCAGCCCGACAACAAGCTCCCTGTTTGACTAGCCCTGTCCAAATTTGCTCGGTGCGAGCAGGAGCCCATGGTAAGTAAACGGTTTTCTGTTGATATTTGAGCACTAATGAAGAGGCAGCGAGCAGGGCCCATTAATAACTGAGGAGATGATTGTGTTTGCAGAAGGCCCGTACACAGCGTGTCAGCCTGCCAGGCAGGGCCCGCCTCCTTATTGATTTCCCAATAAGCCGATGCAGAGCTCTTGTTCTTATCCCAGGCGGGAGGTGTCCTCTGTGCAGCTCCTGGGTTGGATCTCCTTTCCCTGGGTGCTGGGACCCTGCAGAGGCACTCAGCCTGGATTTCAGGTAAGGGTAGGGTTTTCATTCACACTCTGTACCAATCTCCTCTCACTACAGCCTTGGGGTTGGGGTGCATCGCCAGATAACAGAAGGAACTGTACTGCTGGAGCCCAGGGCCCGATGATGATGCTGGGGTCCAAGGAAGTGAGTGAGGAGGACTGAAGCAAATGCTGAGCTAGACCTAAGGAAACCCGGCTCACATGGCATCCTCCCTTATGGGACACAGAGGTGAGGCTGCTGGCTTGAGTATCCTCTACCAGATGGCCCCTAACACTTGGGACCAAGGAGGCAATCCAGAGCCTTGGGGTCCTAAAAGAGTTTTTAGAATAAGCATCTACACTGAGCCTGCTCCCTCAGCCTTTTGTTCTAGCCTGGAAACTATCCACTTTTTTTCTCACTCATTTTCAAGTTCCAGGGAGTCCAGCCAAGGACTAGAGGCAGGCTTTCTGCTGGGCTGTAACCTCTGGATCAGTGGGTGTCTCTTTGGTATATTTATTCTAAGGCAGAAGACAGGGTTTGGGCAGTAGAGACCTCCTTTCCATCATTCTCATGGCCACACTGCTTTGCACTACTTACTGTTTCTCACTGAGAGATGAAAAGCACCAACCCTAGTACCCCCATCAATTCCTATCCCCCAGGCCCAGGAGAGCAAGGAAGTTTGAAATGGAAGGCTGTTCAATTATGCATCTGGACCCCTTTCCCAGGATGGGGACCTGTGTCTCTCCTGGGGATCTTGTCTATAGCCAGCAGAAGAACATCTTTGGTAAGACAGAGAAAGTGACATTCAGTTACACCATGAGTAGTCTATATCTATGAAGTGGTTCCCAACCCTGATTGCACTTTAGAATCACCTAGAGATTGCAGATGATGCCCGGACCCCACTCCAGACCAAGTGAATCAGTGTCTGGGGGATGGAGCCCAGGCATCTTTATCCTAAAGAGTAGCCCACAGCTGGGCATGATGGTTCATGCCTGTAATTCCAGCACTTTGGGAGGCCAAGGTGGGAGGATCACTTGAGCCTAGGAGTTCAAAACCAGCCTGGGCAACATAGTGGGACTCCATCTCTACAAAAAATCTAAGGAGGGGTCCCAAGATGGCTGAATAAGAGGCAGCTTTGGAAAGCAGCTCCCAGTGAGAGAGATGCAGAAGCTGAGTGGTCTCCACAATTCCAAACAAGGTACCAGGTTCATTTCGTGGGTCTGGTTGGACAGTGGGTATAAACCAAATAGGGCAAGTTGAGGCAAGGTGGGAAACTGCCCCACCCAGGAGGAGCATGCAACTGATCTCCCCCTCTGGGACTTTGGTTTGGATACAGCACTCCACCCAAGCCCTCTGCAACTCACAGAACAAGAGATCTTCACCGGGCTGGAAAGCCTCAGTGAGTTGCCTGAACAGGGCAGAACAGCAACTTCGGCTGGCACTGGGGCTGTCAGTATAGATCTAGGTGGAAGCACCGCCTGATGCTGAGAAAGCCAGAAAGCCAGCAGGACAGAGCTACCCACTCCCAAGAAAGAAGGGGAACTGAAAACAGGGAAACAGGCCATATGGCAGGACAGGTCTCCCCCACACAAAGCCTAACAGGCTAAAAAACCCTCACTTCAGAGTTTTGCACCCAAAACATCACCTAGAGAGTGACCAGGAATGATCGAGCTCAGCAGGGGAAGGGCAGCCACCATTGCAGAAGCCGGCCTCATTTTCCTGAGTAAATAATTGACGTAGGAGCTCCACTGAATCCGTGGCAGCTCAGCAGCGCCTCTGCAGGCAGACAAAGGAAAGGCTGCCTCCCAAGCAGCTACCTGAGATGAAAGCTATACAAATCCAAGATGAGAAAAAAACAGCGCAAGAAGAATGAAACCATCAAAAACCAGAACGCCTCTCCCCCATCAGGAGATCACAACTCCTCACCAGCAAGGGAGCAAAGCTGGATGGAGAATGAATTTGACGAATTGACAGAAGCAGGCTTCAGAAGGTGGGTAATAACAAACTTCTCTGAGTTAAAGGAACATGTTCTATCCCAATGCAAAGAAACTAAAAACCTTGAAAAAAGGTTAGATGAGATGCTAACTAGAATAAGCAGCTTGGAGAAGAACATAAACGACTTGATAGAGCTGAAAAACACAGCACGAGAACTTCGTGAGGCATATACAAGTTTCAATAGCCAAATCGATCAAGCAGAAGAAAGGATATCAGAGATTGAAGATCAACTCAATGAAATAAAATGAGAAGGCAAGAAAAGAGAACAAAGAGTGAAAAGAAAGGA
>NW_016107343.1:4310739-4326653 GCF_001604975.1 Cebus imitator | reverse complement strand
ACATAATGGTAAAAGGATCAATACAACAAGAAGAGCTAACTATCCTAAATATAAACGCACCCAATACAGGAGTAGCTAGATACATAATGCAAGTCCTTAATGACCTACAAAGAGACTTAGACTCCCACACAATAATAGTGGGAGACTTGAATACTCCACTGTCAATATTAGATCAACGAGACAGAAAATCAAGGAAATCCAGGACTTGAACACAGATCTGGACCAAGCAAACTTAACAGACATTTACAAAACTCTCAACCTCAAGTCCACAGAATATACATTCTTCTCAGCACCACATCACTTACTCTAAAATCGACCACATAATTGGAAGTAAATCACTCCTCAGCAAATGCAAAAGAATGGAAATCATAACAAACAGTCTCTCAGACCACACTGCAATCTTTCAGGATTAAGATTGCACTCTCAGACCACAGTGCAAAGTTTCAGGATTAAGAAACTAACTCAAAACTGCACAACTTCATGGAAACTGAACAACTGGCTTCTGAATGTCGACTGGATAAACAATGGAATGAAGGCAGAAATAAAGATGTTCTTTGAAACCAATGAGAACAAAGACACAATGTGCCAGAATCTCTGGCACACATTTAAAGCAGTGTCTAGAGAGAAATTCATAGCAATAAATGCCCACATGAGGAGCAAGGAAAGATCTAAAATTGACACCCTATTATCAAAATTGAAAGAGTTAGAGGAGCAAGATTAAAAAAAACTCAAAAGCTAGCAGAAGACCAGAAATAACTAAGATGAGAGCAGAACTGAAGGAGATAGAGACACCAAAAACCCTTCAAAAAATCAACAAATCCAGGATCTGGTTTTTTGAAAAGATCAACAAAATAGATAGACCACTAGCCAGACTAATAAGAAAAGAGAGAAGAATCAAATAGATGCAATAAAGAACGATAAAGGGGACATCACCACCAATTCCACAGAAATACAAACTACCATCAGAGATTACTGCAAACAACTCTGTGCACATAAACCAGTAAATCTGCAAGAAATGGATAAATTCCTGGACACTTGCACTCTCTCAAGACTAAACCAGGAAGAAGTTGAAACCCTGAATAGACAAATAACAAGGGCTGAAGTTGAGGCAGCAATTAATAGCCTACCAACCAAGAAAAGTCCAGGTTCAGATGGGTTTACAGACGAATTCTACTAGACATACAAAGAGGAGCTGGTACCATTCCTTCTGAAACTATTCCAAACAATACAAAATGAGGGAATCCTCCCCAAATCATTTTATGAGACCAACATCATCCTGATACCAAAACCTGGCAGAGACCCAACTAAAAAAAAAAAACTTCAGGCCAATATCCATGATGAACATCGATGCAAAGATCTTCAATAAAATACTGGCAAACCAATTGCAACAGCACATCAAAAAGCTTATCCACCATGATCAAGTAGGCATCATCCTGGGGATGCAAGGCTGGTTCAACTTATGCAAGTCTATAAATGTAATCCACCACATAAACAGAACCAAAGACAAAAATGACATTATTATCTCAATAGATGCAGAGAAGCCCTTTGACAAAATTCAACAGCCCTGTATGCTAAAAACTCTCAATAAACTAGGTATAGACAGAGCATATCTCAAAATAATAAAAGCTATTTATGACAAACCCACAGCCAATATACTGAACTGGCAAAAGCTGGATGCATTCCCTTTGAAATCTGGCACAAGACAAGGATGCCCTCTCTCACCACTCCTATTCAATATAGTATTGGAAGTTCTAGCCAAAGCAATCCGGCAAGAAAAAGAAATAAAGGATATTCAATTAGGAAAAGAGGAAGCGAAATTGTCTCTATTTGCAGATGACATGATTGTATATTTAAAAGACCCCATTGTCTCAGCCCAGTACCTCCTGAAACTGATAAGTAACTTCAGCAAAGTCTCAGGATACAAAATCAGTGTGCAGAAATTACAGGCATTCCTATACACCAATAACAGACTTAGAGCAGAGCCAAATCAAGAACAAACTGCCATTCACAATTGCTACAAAGAGAATAAAATACCTGGGAATACAACTAACAAAGGATGTAAAGGACCTCTTCAAGGAGAACTACAAGCCACTGCTCAACGAAATAAGAGAGGACACAAACAGATGGAAAAACATTCCATGCTCATGGTTAGGAATTATCAATATTGTAAAAATGGCCATACTGCCCAAAGTAATTTATAGATTCAGTGCTATCCCCAACAAGCTACCAATGGCCTTCACAGATCTGGAAAAAACCACTTCAAACTTCAGATGGAACCAAAAGAGAGCCCGCATAGCCATGACAATCCTAAGCAAAAAGAACAAAGCTGGAGGCATCACGCTGCCTGACTTCAAACTATACTACAAGGCCACAGTAATCAAAACAGCATGGTACTGGTACCAAAACAGAGACATAGATCAATACAACAGAACAGAGGCCTCAGAAGCAAAGCCACATGTCTATAATCATCTGATCTTTGATTAACTTGACAAAAGCAATGGGGAAAGGATTCCCTGTTTAATAAATGGTGTTGGGAAAACTGGCTAGCCATGTGCAGAAAGCTGAAACTGGATCCCTTCCTGACACCTTACACTAAAATTAACTCCAGATGGATTAAAGATCTAAACATAAGGCCTAACACCATAAAAAACCCTAGAAGAAAACCTAGGCAAAAACCATTCAGGACACAGGCCTAGGCAAGAACTTCATGACTAAAACACCAAAAGCATTGGCAACAAAAACCAAAATAAACAAATGGGATCGAATTAAATTCCAGAGCTTCTGTACAGCAAAAGAAACAATCATTAGAGTGAACTGGCAACCAACAGAATGGGAAAAAATTTTTGCAATCTACCCGTCATCTGACAAAGGGCTAATATCCAGAATCTACAAAGAACTAAAACAGATTTACAAGAAAAAAACGAACCCATTCAAAAGTGGGCAAAGGATATGAACAGACGCTTTTCAAAAGAAGACATCTATGAGGCCAAGAAACATGAAAAAATGCTCATCATCACTGGTCATTAGAGAAATGCAAATGAAAACCACATTGAGATACCATCTCACACCAGTTAGAATGGCGATCATTAAAAAATCAGGAGACGACAGATGCTGGAGAGGATGTGGAGAAATAGGAACACTTTTACACTGTTGGTGGGAGTGTAAATTAGAGCAACCATTGTGGAAAACAGTGTGGCAATTTCTCAAGGACCTAGAAATAGAAACACCATTTGTCCCAGCAATCCCATTACTGGGTATATACCCAAAGAATTGTAAGTTGTTCTATTATAAAGACAAATGCACATGTACATTCATTGCAGCACTGTTTACAATAGCAAAGACTTGGAACCAACCCAAATGTCCATCAAGGATAGACTGGAAAAAAAATGGGGCACATATACATCATGGAATACTATGCAGCCATAAAAACCAATGAGTTCGTGTCCTTCATAGGGACATGGATGAATCTGGAAACCATCATTCTCAGGAAACTGACACAAGGACAGAAAACCAAACACCGCATGTTCTCACTCATAGGTAGTTGTTGAACAATGAGAACACATGGACACTGGGAGGGGAGCATCACACACTGCAGACAGTTGAGGGGGCTAGGGGAAGGACAGCGGGGGGTGGGGAGAGTGGGGAGGGATAATGTGGGGAGAAATACCAGATATAGGTGATGGAGGGGATGTAGGCAGCAAACCACCTTGCTATGTATGACCTATGCAACAATCCTGCATGATCTGCACACGTACTCCAGAACCTAAAGTACAATAAAAAAAGGAAAAAAAAAAAATCCCAAAATCAGCCAGGCATAGTGATGCATGCCTGCAATCCCAGCTACTCAGCAGGAGGATTGCTTGAGTTCAGGAGGTAGAGGCTTCAGTGAGTTATGATTGGTGCCCCTGCACTTCATCCTGGGTGACAGAGTGAGACTCTGTCTTTAAAAAAAAAAAAAAAAAAAAAAGTCTGCCCAGATGGTTTTGATGCATAGTGAGGGCAGAGAACTTCTGAGTTGGAGAGGGTTTATCTTCTGGGTATTATCTCTCCTGTCCTGCATGTAGGACTTGTAGGATCTGAAGTCCCCTTTGATTTCCATCAAGGGGAAAACGGGATGAAACCTACTGCGTGAGTGCCTGAGAGAGAGGTCAGGAGGAAGAAGCACCTGGACCTGGGAGGGAAGAAGAGAGGACCCAAGATCTAAGAGGGGATGAGGGAGCAGAAGGATGGACCCCCAGATATCAGTCAAGGGGACTTGGCACAGATAGAGGCAGACAGCTGCTTTGTACTCTCTTCAGCTCTGTGTGCGTGCTTGACTGTCTGATGAGAAGATTGATTTCTGAGAATGGGCTGACCTTCCGTGCTTCCAGCTACTAAGAGCACAGTTAGGGGTATATTTGGGGAGTTACCCTTTGGAATTTTGGATCGAACATCCAGGGCCCTGCTGCACTGCAGATGAACACTGTGCTGAGATTGTTTTCACACTGTCTAATTGCTGGACTCGGGGTACGGAGATGGAGGCAGAGTCAGTATGAGCTGTGGAATGCCACCAGAAAGCCACAGGGACGTGGGGACAACCACACAGATGGGAACTGCAATTTGAGAAAGAAAGAAAATTTCCAGGTGAAGAGCCAGACTTCTGGGGCACTCGGTCAGAACACTGAAAAGAAAAAGACAAATTCCTTTGTGAACTTATCAGCTGGAATTTTTTTTTTTTAAGTAGCCTTAATGGACTTCTAATTCCAGAAGAAGTTCATCTTTTTTTTTTTTTTAAGGCTAGAAGAGGTCAGGGCAGAAATGCAGGAACTCATTCCTGGCTTTTGCCCTGCATCATCATCTGAGGCTGGATGCCCCGGGGTCCTGGCTGCTGATGTGGAACTGGATACTGGGAGTCAAGTCAGCTCTGGAATCACTGGTACTAACTGCCAGTTAGCAAGACCCACCAGTTCTTCCAGGAACTGGAGGGGGGTACTAGGAATATGCTGCTGAGAATGAAAGGAAAAGATTTGTGTAGGGAGATGCTGCTGTTCAGGGCACACAAAGAGTAACTAATATGCCCCTTCACTGTTCGTGGACCCAGAGCCATACAGACTCATGTGTCTGCACAGTGCTGGCCCCTGACATGAAATGAACACAAGACCATGTGGGAGGAATGGCTTTCTCCTCCCTCAGCATTTTACCTTGGTCCATTATAAAGGAGCTCCAGCCCTTTTGGAAACAGCAATCCGAGCTGTTGCTGCTTATCCCGCCATGCTGTCAATTGCTCTCTCTCTCCAAGTGGGTGATGCGATAAGAAGAGGGGCCTGCAGCGGGGCGGCACAGACTCCCTTGCTCTGCCATTAGGGCTGCCCTGCCTTCAGGGAGCCTGCATTCTACTCCCCCTCACTGGGGTAAGGTTTACTCCTGCACAGAAAAGACGTGCAGTTCTGAGTGCAGGTGAAACTATCAAGAGCCCAGCTGTGGATGTAGACCCAGCTGTGCTTGCCAACCCAGCCTTCTTGGCGACAAAGCTGATGATGGCTCCTGTTCCCATGGAAGGGACTGATATTTCATCCAGATAGCAAAGATGGCCCACTTGGGTTAGGGGAGAGAAAGCATTGAAGGAAAGGAAGGTGGCATGGGTGACGTGGTGGAGGTGCCCAGAGAAGGGTACTAGCAAGCAAAGCGGAAGGAGAGGGAAGAGGCTGGCCACAGGGGGCCTTGGGTGCCATGCTGAGAAGTTCAAGCTTATTGGACAGACATATGGGAGCCACTAAAGTTTGTTTATGACAAAAAATCAGAATTTAAGATTCTGAGAACTTGGCCACGGACTAGAAGGAAGGAGTAAGAGAGGTCTCAGGGGATGAGGGGTCACGGGGAAGTCTGGGGTTTCGAGTGTGGTGGCCTGAAAGCGGCATATGGCATTCTGAGAAGCTAGAGGGTGAAGAGGAGGAGGTAGGTAGGGTGGGGAAAACAACAACGTTGGTGTCAGACATTTGGGACTGAGCTGGTATAGGACAGCCAGAGAGGAGGGTCCAGCAGAAGCCTTGGGAGGGAGGCTGGAGCCCTCTCAGGAGGTGGGGAGGCCTGGAGTTTCGATAGGAGAACTATCATTATGTGAGAGTGGGGCCATGGAGGGAGAGGGCATGGTGGGAGGGCACGTCTGGACATACATTGATGAGAAAACGTTCACATGGGGCTCAGAGAAAGAGGTGGTGAGAGGCGCAGGCAGGGAATGGCAGAGGGGCAGGAAGCCAGAAAGCAGCCATGGAGTGCTGCCCCCATCAAGGCCTGGGAGGGACCAGACTCTGAGTAGAACTTAAGAATGCTGTCCAAAGTGAGAAACACCACTCAGAAGTCAGAGGATGAAGTCTCAGATGGCTCTTAGAGGTGGTCACTGGGGGGTCTTTAGTGCCCTCAGCAGTATCGATAGCCAGACTGCAGGGGCTTGAGGGAGCAACAGTGGGGAGGCAGTGGAGGAGCCAGGTCACACCCTACCTGGAAGCTGGTAAGGGAAGGGGAGAAGGAACCAGAGCTCAGTAGTTCAAGTGAGAAGCAGGTGTGTGTGCCTGTCTGGGAGTGGGAGGATGTGTAGGTCATGGTTTCCTCACTGGACTCCCTCCTGGGAAATGGATGTTTCCCTTCTTCCTGGCAGGAGGTGAGACAGCAGCCACCTTAACGGGGCTGGATGGGTGGCCAGGCTGCTGATTGCACAGCCAGTGTAGGGATGGTGAGATTTACTGGGAAGCAGTTGGGCCTGCTCCAGGTCTGCTTCTCTTTATGCCCACCATGGCTGGTGGCTTCATTTTGTGCTCCTGGGAGGGGACCGGGTTCATTCCCTCCTATCTACACACCCCTGTCCTTGCTACCTGGCCCTCAGGGAGGCAGCAGTCCCAGCTCCTCACCTGCTGTGGCTGCAGACACCACTGACAGCTCTGAGAGTGCTCAGGAAACTTGGTGGGGCCATGGGTTTGTTTGAGAGGCAGACAGCAGTGCTCCTAATTAGAAGTACTGCAATTCACTCCCACATATACTGCGACATTCCCACGTTGTCCTCAAAATCATCCTTATACAAACTAGACTTCCCTGTTTCCCACTGACTAAGGTTCAAGCTCCTTAGCATAGCCTATGAGGGCTGGCCCCATGTTAGCCCTGCAATTTTTTTCAGCCAGACTTGGATTTCTTAGGTCCCTTGTGTCCCCAGCTCTCCAGTCCTGCCAAGTGTCTCCTGGTCCTTTGAGCGCCTTGCTATGCTTTTTCAGATGCTGAGCCCAGTGCCTGGGATCACCTTCTCCCTCTTGTCTCACAGATAACTCCTCCTCATTGTTGAAGACTGATATGGTTTGACTGTGTCCCTGCCCAAATCTCATCTTGAGTTGCTCCCATACTTCCCACATGTTGTGGGAGGGACCCAGTGGGAGATAATTAAATCATGGGGGCAGTTTCCCCCATACTGTTCTGGTGGTAGTGAATAAGTCTCTCTAGAGCTGATGGTTTTATAAGGGGAAACCCCTTTCACTTGGCTCTCATTTTCTCTTGTTTGCCACCACGTAAGACGTGCCTTTTGCTTTCTGCCATGACTGTGAGGTCTCCCCAACCACCTGGAACTGTGAGTCCATTAAACCTCTTTTTCTTTATAAATTAAAGAATTAAACAGTCTCAGATATGTCTTTATCAGCAATGTGAGAACAGACTAATACAAAGACCCAGATCATAGGCCACCTCCTCTGGAGAGCTTTCCTGTTTCCCACCTTTCCTTTGGGGATCTTATCATGGACATTGTTGATGTTTTACTCAGTTGCAATTTTTCTTCTTCTTCTTTTTTTTGGGGGGGGGATGGGGTCTTGAACTCCAGGCTCAAGCAATCCTCTCACCTTGGCCTCCAAAGTATTGGGATTACAGACATGAGTCACTGTGCCCAGCCCCCATTTCTACTTCTGAAAATTCACAGCAGACCCTGATTTTGTTTGGGTGCTCTCCACTCTCCTACATAGCCAGTGGCTTTAGGGGAAAGTAGACTCCCTGCGACTCCCGAGCTTCAGGATTGAGTCTGATTGGTTCAAAATAAACCCTTGCCAGTGACTGGTTCAGGAATTGGGAATATATCCCATATTGGACCAATAAGATGCACTAAATGTAGACTAGGGAGCTTTATGAAAACAAATTACTTTTAGAAGAAAGCTACGGGAAGAGAAAAATCAACCTCCTTCTTTTACATTGTACACTGTCAGGTCTGGAAGGCATGCCTCTGCAGACTGAAGGTGAAGCCAAAACCTGGGGGAAGCATAGAGGAAAGACAGAAAGGACTGGGGTTTCCAGTCACACTGTCAAGTCCATGAATTCTCTCTGACTCCTAGACTTCCTGCTACATTAAATAACACATTTTCATTATTATTTTTGAGATGGAGTCTCTCTCTTGTTGCCCAGGCTGGAGTGCAGTGTGCAATCTTGGCTCACTGAAACCTCTGCCTCCCAGGTACAAGCTTCTCTTGCCTCAGCCTCCTGAGTATCTGGGATTATAGGTGCCTGCCACCATGCCTGGCTAAGTTTTGTACTTTTAGTAGAGACAGGGTTTCACTATGTTGGCCAGGCTAGTCTCGAACACCTGACCTCAGGTGATCTGCCTGCCTCATCCTCCCAAAGTGCTGGGATTATAGGCATGAGCCATCATGCCTGGCCCATTTTCTTTATTATTTAAGTCACTTTTGGTTTTTGTTACTTACAATCAAAAGCTAGCTAACTGATACAGTTCCAATAGTATTTTTTACATGCTCATTGAGATCATGTCATATTCCAGACTAGGAGATTCTTACATGGTCACATTCATGTCTCTGTCCCTGGATCTTGGAATGCAGGTCAAATGTGGATTGAATAAGTGAACTGATGGGCTCAGGCATTAGGGTGTTCTGCCTTGAGTCTGCTGTAGCACCAGTTCCCCCTCTCTCCAAGAAGTTTCAAATCCTTCACCAGCATTCTGTCCTTGCTCCCTTCTTGGTATGGCTGTCCTGAGACAGAGAAAAACCAGGCTTCAGGGACTTTCTTGATGCCATGCTGTGAGCCAGCATCAGAGTCGGGGCCACAGGTCAAGATTTTTGGCTCCTGGACTGACACTTAGAATGTGCCAGGAACTGTGCTCAGGAGGTAGAGGTAAGTGGCATACAGTCCCTGCTTCACAGATTGTTTCCAGTCAAACAAGTCAGTAAGGAAACACACAGAGGCATGATACAATTGCAACTGGTATGAACCACTGCACAAACCTGGCGCACAAGCACAACCACATTTTAAAATCTGGTTGCTGACTGGGTGCGGTGGCTCACACCTGTAATCCCAGCACTTTGGGAGGCTGAGGCAGGCAGATCACCTGAGGTCGGGATTTCTAGACCAGACTGACCAACATGGAGACACCCTGTCTCTGCTAAAAATACAAAATTAGGCAGGTGTGGTAGCACATGCCTGTAATCCCAGCTACACGGGGGACTGAGGCAGGACAATTGCTTGAACCCTGGAGGCAGAGGTTGCAGTGAACCAAGATGGTGCCATTGCACTCCAGCCTGGGCAACAAGCAAAACTGTCTCAATAATAATAATTTGGTTGCCTGCAAGCCCACCTTCCTGATTAGCAGCTAGCCTGGGATCTCCCTCTTGAGGTGCCCTCCCCCTGGCCTCTTGAATTGTTCATTAACCCTGGTGGCATACTTGGTCCAAAAGGGGTTGCCTTCTTCCAAAGCCAACTGCAGAGAGAGCAGCAGCCGGATGGCCCAGCATGACTGGGACTTGCTGCAGTGCTGGGCTTCACGGGCTCCAGTTCTCAGGCCCTAAGGCCTCTGCCAGACCACAGTGGGCCCCAAGGGCTTTAAGCCTTCAGCAGTCATTTCCAAAGTACAAACTCCAACCAGTGGTCTCTGGGCCTGGAAGAACTTCTCTACCACACATAGTCTGTCCAAGCTAGTACTCTTCCATGAACTTCTGTGGCCCTCTTTCAGGCCCCGGTCACTCACCTTGACATCCTTTTCTCTTAAGATAACTTAGGGTCCTGAATTTTACCGCACATTCGTTCGGCAACAGATCTCCCTGACCTTGAATTAGAGAGCTCTGGAAGTTAGGCTATTCATCTCTTTCCTTCCAAAAGGTTCTGGGCTTTTTATGTAAACTGGGCTTCTGCCCTAGCCACAAAAAGATAAGGTTAATATTGTTAAACCATTTAAACAAAAAGCAAAAACAATAACAATAGAATACCCAAAGCACAGATTTTGTTACATCTTGATGCCTTCAATGATGAACCCCTTCTAGCCTCATCTCTGCGTAAGTAAGAAGGCTCCTCAATTGACACTTGGAAGGACAAGATCAGCTTCACAAGGCAAGAGCCCGTGTAAGTGACCACAATTAGTAAGGAGAAGTGAGAGATGAATTGTTTCCAAGATTGGCATGTAGAGTGAGGGGAAGGCAAAGGAGAAAGGCTTCAGAAAAGTGAGGCTGGAACAAGAACGCCCCACCCCCAACATTATGAAAATTATTAAGCATACAGGGAAGTTGAAAGAATTTTTCAGTGAACACTCAACCCACTGCTTAGGTTGTACTGTTACCACTGCATAATACTTAATTCATCACAACTATCCCTATCTGTCAATTAGCGTTACTGATTAACGGCTTTACTGCTAATTTTATTCATACCATAAGATTCAGCTGTTGTAAATATACAGTTCAATGATTTTTAGTAAGTTTATACCTTTGTGCAACTATCACCACAATCCCGTTTTAGAATGCTTATTTATTTATTTTTTTTTAGATGGAGTTTCGCTCTTGTTGCCCAGGCTGGATCGCGCAATGGCACGATCTCGGCTCACCGCAACCTCCGCCTCCTGGGTTCAGGCAATTCTCCTGCCTCAGCCTCCTGAGTAGCTGGGATTACAGGCACGCGCCACCATGCCCAGCTGATTTTTTGTATTTTAGTAGAGACGGGGTTTCACCATGTTGACCAGGATGGTCTCGATCTCTTGACCTCGTGATCCACCCGCCTCGGCGTCCCAAAGTGCTGGGATTACAGGCCTGAACCACCATGCCCGGCCCAGAATGCTTATTAATACTTCCATCACTCCCAAAGACTCCCTTCATGCCCATATGCTGTCAATTACTACTCCAACTCCACTCAAGGCAACCACTGACCTGCCTCCAGCCTCTCTCTGTTTGCCTTTTCTGGAAATTTCATGTAAATGGACTATGTAACACAGCGGTCCCCAACCTTTTTGGCACCAGGGACCGGTTTTGTAGAAGACATTTTTTCTGCAGACCCGGGCCAGGATGATTCAAGCACATTACATGTATTGTGCACTTTATTATTACATTGTAGTACATAATGATACAACTCACCATAATGTTGAATCTGTGGGAGCCCTGAGCTTGTTTTCCTGTAACTAGTCGGTCTCATCTGGGGATGATGGGAGGCAGTGACAGTGTTGAGTTAGATCAGCAAGGTGTTAGATTCTCATAAGGAGGGTGCAGCCTAGATCCTTTCCATGCACAGTTCATAATAGGGCATGTGCTCCTGGGAGAATTGAATGCACTGCTGATGTAACAGCAGGCAGAGCTCAGGTGGTAATGTGAGCCATGGGGAGTGGCTGTAAATATGGATGAGGATTCACTCACCTGCAGGCCCCTCGCCACCTGCTGTGTAGCCCCGGTTCCTAACAGGCCATGGACCAGTAGAGGACCCCTGATATAATACACAATGTTGTGTGCCTGCCTTCCTTCACTTAACATGTTTGTGGTCCATTCTTGTTGCATGTAACAATAGTTTGTTTCTTCTCACTGCTGAGCTGTATTCCATTGTATGGATGTACCACAGTTTGTTTATCCATTCACCAGTTAACGGGCATTTGGATTGTTTCTGGTTTGGGGCCAGTATGAATTATGCTGCAGTGAACCTTCCTGTAAAAGTTTTTGTGTGGACATATGTTTTCTTTGCAAGGTTTTAAAGGCCAAGTAGGAGCTGACCAGGTTTGTTAAAGCCAGAGGGTAGTATTCCTGGTGGGATGCATGTGCAAAGACTCAGAAAATTAAATCTCTTCATGTGTGCAGGGGATGGCAGGAGTTCTGTGTCATGGAGGAGTGGGATAAAGAGGCAGTAGGGGCTGGACCACAAAGCCTGGGGCACTGTGCTCAGGGGAGGCAGGTGTGGATTATCTTAAAGGCTCTAAGGAACCTTGAAGAATTTTATTGGAACCAACATGGTCAGAAGTGCCCTGTAGAAAGATCACTGGGTTGTAGCTTAGAGAATGAGTCAGTTAGAAAAGTAATTACTAGATGAGAGACTCAAGGTTCTAAACCTGGTCCTGGGTTGGGGGCGTGGGAGTTGGTGGGTGGATTGGATAGATTGAGGCTCTGTGTATGTATGTGTCGTCAGGGAGGGGATGACATGGGGTGTCTTGAGGGCAGCTGAGTGATCCAGCCTTGCTTAGCTCCACGAACACCCCTTGGCCAGCAAGGAGGCAGTCCTAGCTGTCTTCTCACCAGCCTGTGTGGGCTCTCAAGGTTAGCGCCATGGGGGTCAGTGCTGTTTAAACGTTGATTACAGAGACGGCGGGAGCCGCTCAGATTTGTAATTAAGATTAAAGAATGTCCCTGGCTTATAAATGGTTCTAGGAATGTATAATTTGATTAGCCTGTTTTCTCCGGGCGCTTTAATTCTGGATTAGTGAAGGTGGCCTCTCACGGCAGGTAGGGCTGGTTACTCATCACACACACAGTTTGGGGCTTAACAGGGCATTGGGAGTTGGATGAAGAGGGGAAGTTGGTAGAGCAAGAGGAAGAGAGTGAGCTCTGGGAAACAGGCCAGGCCAGAGTGGTACTTCTCTGTTTTCTCCCCTTTCTCCCCACTTACAGAGAATGAAGGATGTGCAACTTGAGATCAAAAAGAACCCAAAATATTTACTATAAAATAAAGGTGCTCACCTGGACCTCACTTACATTCGTTGACCGTGACGCAAAGGCACAGAGGCCAGGTCCTCCTACTCCTGCATCGGTCCTCTTCCCCCTTCCTCATTTTGAGCCCAGCCTGCCAACGTTCCCTGCAGGACCTGCCCTGTAGGGCAGAGGTCATTTTAGAGATCATTGCTGGCATTCACAGGATGTTCCACTGTCAATCATAATTGCCATGACAACTCTTGGGTCCATTCAGCAGCTGCCCCTTTCCATTGGGCCCTGGGCACTGCCAGTGAGGGGCTGGGTTGACTGCAAGCTCTGGTTGCCATGGGAAGTCATTTCTGCCCTGTGGGAAGCTCCCAGGTGCCAGGGCAGTCACCTGCCACCCTCCCCACATCCCTTGTCCTCCTGCCCCAGGCCATATTATGACTTCTGTGGCCCCTTAGGCACTTTGGCTTTCATGGGTTCCTTTTTCCATTAAAAAAAGAAAAAAAACTCACTATGACTGCATTAGTAGACAGATGAGTAAGTTAATATTGTATATTAAAATACTTTATTCTCTCTGAAAGCTCATTTATTTTCTTCTGATGTTAAAAGAAATCAAAATATTTCCACAAACTCCTCAAAGTGTCGTGGGCCCTCAGCCCTAAGCCTCCTGCAACTAGTGGATAAGGTGGTCCTGTCGTGTCCCCCAAAGCTCCTGATAGGCAGCACACCTGTCTGCCCACTCACCCAGTGACAGGTGGCACATCCTCCAGGGCTGGCAAGTCATGTGCTGCTCCTCCCTGCAGAAGTCCTCAGAGCAAGGCTGGCCGAGCTCTGCCCTTGGGCTATTCCTGCGGAAGAGCAGGGGGCTCACAGCATCAGGCCAGGCGGAGCAGGCCATGGGCTCCCTAGCCTCTCCTCACCCACACTCCGAGACCAAGGCATTCCTGTAGAGAGGGGCAAAGGTTCCCCACCCTCCACCAGGCCCTGCCTCCCTGGACCCCACCTGTACCTTTACCTGGCTGCCTGCTGAGAGTTTCTGTGCAATGCTCAGCTCCTGGTGGGCAGGGGTTCTCAAAGAGGAATGCCCTTTATTCAGACTGCATGAGGAGTGGGAGTGTGTGTGTGTGTGCATGTGTGTGTGAAGAGTGTGTTTAAAGCAGAGTCCAGGGGCTCTAACCCAGACTATTATATTAGAATCTCTGGCTGGGCCATAAATCTGCCTTTTTTATTTTTATTTTTTATTACACTTTAGGTTCTGGAGCACATGTGCAGATCGTGCAGGACTGTTACATAGGTATACACACGCCATGGTGGTTTGCTGCATCCATCCCCCACCATCTACATTTGGTATTTCTCCTAATGTTATCCCTCCCCAATCCCCCCACTACCTGCTATCCCTCTTCTAGCCCCAAATCTGCCCTTTAAGGAACTCCCCGGTGATTTCTTGCACTCCTGGGCACCTGGAGTTTTGGGAAGCCTGGCATCAGGAAAGGGCATGAACTCAGCCTCCTGGCCTCTGCTTCCTTCTCATGGACCGCCACTACTTGCTTCTCCAGTTCACCTCTGCCTGAAGTTCAGCAAACACTATTCAGCACCATGTTAGGCATTACAGGGGTGCAGGGGTTGGCGGGGTCCAGCCCTCTGCTTTGTGGAGCTTATAAACTCTTTTCCCAGGAGGTGGGGGGTACCCTCCCCCCAACTTCACTCCGCCTCATTCAAGAGGCTGGTCTTTGCATGCCTCTGAGGATGTCTGGACATGCAGCTCTGCCCACCAGCTTCTGAATTCAATAGGAAATGTCCCTTGTTCATGGAATACTTGTTCATGGACAAATGCCCAATTTCAGGAAAGCGGTGGTCAGCAACAGAGTATGGGATGATTACATGCGTGTAAAGGATTACGGTTGCAGCCCCTCTGAGTGGGCTTGGAGACATCGCAAGGAGTCTGGAGACCACACACCTGGGCTCTGGCCCTAGCCCTGCCAATATCTCTGAGCCTGTTGCTCATTAGGACCCACTCAGATGATGCAGATAAAGGCACTTTGTAGATTGTCAATTGCAGGTCATTCATTGTTTTTCACTGGGATGTGTTCTAAGTATTGCTGTAGTTATTCCAAGGGTATGTTCCCCCAGCATGGAAGGAGGAGCTGGATACCAGTTGGCCTCTGCTTCTCACTGGCCTTCAGGGTCTGGGCTGTGTACTCATCATCCCTAATAAACGCGGGAGAAGGGAATACTATCTTGGTTTTACAACTTCTAGGCCAGTCTTAACTCTGAGGGCAAGGCCAAGATCTGCCAGAAGTGCAGCCTGGCAAACCTGGAACAAACTCTGAGCTCGGGTTTCTGTCTCCGCAGTCCTTCAGCCCTGGCCCGGGCCTTACAGGAGGCCCATATTGGGCAACAGGGTCTTTAGCGGATGAAGGCGAGGTTCTGGAGGCTGCTTGGGGCAATCCCTGAGAGATTTAGGAAGACAAAGTGCTTACGGAAGTCCACGCCCCGGAAGACTGGCCAGGGTCGCAGCGTGGTCTCCGACTCCTTCTCCACCACCTGGGGGCCGCCTGAGTGAGGCCTTCCCCGCCGTCCTGTCTCCCTTACCCGGAGGGGGCCAACAGATACACCTGCAGTTAGTTGTGTCTGGGGTCCCGCTGCTCTCCCTTTTTCTGCTGTGGTGTCCCAGTTTTCGGAGGGCCTGGGAAAGGGATCTGAGCCAGCAGGGGTGGGCGGCGCGGTCTGGCCGCGGTCCCTGCTCTCCGCCAGGCCACCGTCTGGCTGGCGAGGGGACACTCCCGGTTCCCCACACCGCTTAGGAAACATGTCGGGACCCGGCTAATGATAATTAACACTTGGGGCGCGTTTTGTCTTCCAAGTGCTTTACAAACACGATCTAATTAGCCCGCGGGGAGGAGCGGCACCACCGAAACGCTGTGTTTATTATTCAATTCTGTACAGTCTGGAGCCGGCGGTCCGGCGCGTGAGTGCTAGCGGGGAGGAGGCGCTTTAGGAGGGCTCCGAGGGTTGAGACTTGCAATTCGG
>NW_016107343.1:4226108-4310642 GCF_001604975.1 Cebus imitator | reverse complement strand
TGCCGCGCTCTCGGCTCACCGCAACCTCCCCGTTCTGGGTTCAAGTGACTGTCCTGCGTTCAAGTGACTGTCCTGCCTCAGCCTTCGGAGTAGCTGGGATTACAGGCATGCGCCACCATGCAGGGCTAATTTTGTATTTTGGGTAGAGATGGGGTTTCACCATGTTGGCCAGGCTGATCTCGAACTCCCAAGCATTCCATTAAATCTTTGCTGCAATCTAGAGAGATGGGTAGGCCCTGGGGCTCAGAGAGGTTAAGTGACATGTCCAGGACCACACAGCCGATACGGGGGTGCGGCAACTCAAACCCGGGCCCCTAACCCTAAAGCTTCAGCCCTTGGTCACTTTCCTGGGCGCCTCGCGGGCCCTGCGCCGGGAGGCTCGGGGCAAACGCCCGGCTCGTGGCCTCCGGGCGCAGGGACGAAGGCGGGCGGCAGCGGCTGGCGGCGGGCGGCTGGCGGCGGGGCGCTAGCACTCCCGGGCGGGCGGAAACTGTTGCCAGCGCAAAGCTCCCCGCTACACCTGAGCGGGGGACAGATGTGCATCAATATTTATTCGGAACTCCCAGGAAACCTGGATGAAGTGTAATTATCTCAGCTCAATCAGCTCGGATTAGCATAACATCAAGTCACCCATCAGACGGAGGGTTTGATTTCGGGGATCAAAGCGACGGCTGTAGCAGCTGATTAATCGGGGAGAAGGGAGCGGCGAGAAGAAAGCGGCGCCGGCTCCGCGAGCCGCAGCTGCACGGCTTTGAAGCGCCGGCGGTGCCAGTTAACTTTCCCGGCCGCCCCCGCTGCTTCCCTACCCGCTGCGCCCGCCGGCTCTAAAACCGTGCCCCCTGCCCACCCGGCTCTGTGCTGGGGGACTGGTTTTCCTCCGTCCAGGATCTGCTCCGAGGTGGAGGGGCGCTGCGGGGCTTGCTCCGCCTGGGGAGCTGGGCTGGACGCTCACGAGCGAGGCCGCGCTCTCTTCCTCGGGCCCTCGTCGGAGGTGCGCTTTGGAGGCTGCCTGAAGCCGGAGTGGAGGAATGAAATGATCAGCGCGAGGCCTTCCCCAAGCTGGTCTCAGCCGGCCTTTCCTGCCTCACCTGCCGCATCCCCTCACACGACACACAGCTTACTCATTTTCTTAACTCTGTCAGGCTTTCTTGGTTCTGTACCTTTGTACAATCTGTTTCCCCAACTGGAATGCACTTCTGTCTCCTCTTCCCCACCCACTCTGACGTCTGTAATAACAAACCCAAGCGGCATCTTACCCTGCCGAAGCCGGACCTCATGCTTCCAGTGGTCGGTGGTTTCCCAGGACTGGGGGAGCTAGGGGAGCCTCTGCTCTGGCGGAATGGACGGCATGGTGCCGTCGTGATTTGAATAATCGTCCCCTCTTCCCCTGTAGACTTTGCACTGCAGACTGGGAGGGGCCCACCGTTTTCTGGAACCCTAGTTGGGCCCTGGAGAAAAACGCTTTTGGTGGGGGAGGCGGTGAGGAAGGGCTACTGGTTAAGTTTGCTTTGTAATCCTTGTGACTGTTCTGCTGACTTTCTGCTCTCCCGCCTAACTGGCGCTGGCTTTCCCCATTCTCTGTGCCGAGGGCAGGAACCCTGTCTTATGTTTGAGTCCCCTTACATACAGTTCTTGGGACAAAGTGCATGTGGATTCCATCTCTTGGCTTCTGCTGACGTTGTTCGCCAGATGAAGGCACTGGACCTCCCAGGAACTCAGGCTGCTGCTTTCAGAGGTCTTTGCGGCTGTGACCTTTCTTCAGAAGCCACTGCTCAGCTTATCTGCTTCCAGGGGAGACTCCCCCCCACCCCCGTGGATGTCAGAGAATCCTAGAACCTTAGGGTAAAATGGAAGCTCCCAGACCCTTCCTCATTCACCTGATAACCCGTCTCCTCCTCTGCTTAAGGGGCTGCAGCTGGCCCATTTGAGAGCTTGCCCAGCATGGCGGGTACAGAGGGACTGGGAAGGACCGACATGATCACTCTCCAAGGCTCTCTCTGGCTGATCAGATGATGGCACCAGAGTCCCCTGGCCAGCCCTTCCCAGCCCTTCCCATCCTCCTGTCTCCCTCAGGAAACCAGACAATTGGATTTCCACACAGATGTGTAAATGAGGCAGTAACAGCAATTCACAATGCCCCTGCCCAAGAACTTGACCTGGCCAAAATATAAACAAAAACTTGAATATCAAAGCTTCCACTTTGCAGATGATTTTCTCAATTTCACATTTCAAGTTTTCTGTAAATTGCTATAAGTGTCTACCCCTATAATTCAGTGATCTTTATCACAGCCCCTTGAAGTACCATAAAATGATTACATACATGTGTACAGTATGTGACTATTTCAGAGCCTCTCCCAGCCATCGTCTTGTTTGATCCTCTCAGCAATCTTTGAGAGGTAGAAAGGGAAGATGGTTGTCTCCATTGGACAGAAGAGGAAATGAGAACTCTAAGAGATAGAGTGATGTGATCAAGGCCACAGAGCTGGGTGAAGCCAGGAGAGCATGGGTCTCCTAGTGGCTCAGGCTGGGATTCTTTCCATCATGCTGTGAAGCTGAGTATTTTTTTTGTTTGTTTTAGAGAAGATTCAACAAGATCCCAAGAGGTGAAGAGACTTATCTTGGGTCTCAGAGAAGTCACTGCCCATTTGGGTGTAGGATGGTGTTCTGCCAGTTCCTTCTTTCTTCCATGCCATGGCATTGCCTTAGGGGGCTGGGGGTGGGATCTCAAAGCTGAGGCATGTGTGTCCATTGTTATTCTTCTTTGGAATGTAATCTTCTTGAGGTCAGAGACCATTTCTATTTTGCTCCTTACCGTGTCCAGAATCAAAGCTCAATGCCTGGGACACAGTAGGTTCTTAAAAAATAGATGTAGAATAAATGTAAGAAGGAGGTAATGAAAGACGAAGGAAAGAAGGATTGGAGGGAGGAAGGGAGAGAGAAAGGGAGGAAAGGAAGGAGGGAGGGAGGGAAGATTACAGGATTGCCAGCCCTGGCAGGGGGCTGTGTCTTGAGAGTGGGTGGGCATGTGCCCAGTATACTGGCAGAAAGATGATTTATCTCCATTCCAAATCTCAGCTCTGCAACATCGTGGATTTTTCTCTCCCCTTTAATTAAGAACTAAATATAGATCTTAATTAAGACACTGATGAATTTAATTTAGAGTGGCATTAGGGCCCTAACTTGTAGAGCTCAATGCCGTGTTTGTATAATGTGGGATATAAGCTAAATGAGTGCTTGCTTGGTACCACCATAAATAATTCCCTGGTAAATCCCTTTCGAAGCATGGTTCACATGAACCCACTCCTGTCCAGAGGATGTTCTTGGATTCCCACTGCCTAGCTCCTCTTCATGTGTCCCCGTCACAAGTGGTCCTGTCGTGCCCCACGTGCTCTGACTAAACTGGAACCTCCTTCCCCAATCACAGCTGCTTTGCTCACCTCTGCATCTTTGTTTGCACAAGTTCCTCCCTTGAGAAGTCCTTTTTCTGCACTTCTCATTCCAAGCCTGTCAGAAGAACCCTTCCCCTTCCTCCCAGTTTCAGCCCAAGTACTTGGATTTGGTGAGACCCTCTCTCCCCTTCTCTACCTGTCTCCTGATCTCTAAGCATGCTAGGCATGAGCTCTAAATTCCCCCATTTGTATGGTTCCCGGCACTCCCTCTGCCACATGCTGATAGTGTTTATATCTGTCTTTTCTCCTGGGCACTAATTGGAGAGTGAGTGCCAAGCACGGCCTGAACAGAGTAGGTGATCAGGAAGAGGCTGTGACTTTGGCTTCCATCCATGGAGCTCAAGGAGGTAACCTTCTCATTTCAGTTCACTTCAAAAAAATGTGTATTGAGCACCTGATGTATGCCAGACACTGTGGTAGAGCCTGGGAGATCCTTACAATTTATGCAGTGGGTCAGGGGCTGAATGAAGACACATGGCAAAGGCAGGCAGGCTTTCTAATCATGCCATGTGAAGGAGCAGAGCGTGGCATGCCTTATCCATTGCCCACTCTCCCATCTGATGCAAGAGAGCAAGCACAGCATGGTGGTTAAGAGCTGGCGCTCTAGAGTCTGGCAGTCTGAGGCTAGCCATGGTTACCTGGAAAATAGGGTCGTTATGAGGCTAAATGAGATTTTGCCCTCAGTGCAGTACCTGACACATAGTAAGTGCTAAGTAAACAGTAGTGATGTTGATGATGGTGTCTTGTTGACATGATGACCTGTTGGAGATTGGGCAACTTCCCATCAAATGGAGGAGCAGACTGTGCCATTCAAGCTTTGTAGCAAAATGGGGTCCAGAGAGTGGCCTCTTCAGGAGCTTCATGCTTTTGATCCACATTGTCTGTGGCTCTGGGCCCTTCCTCCACCCTCTGTGCTTCTCACTTGTGAAAAGAGGGAGTGGGTTGGAGTGATTTCCCCCCTTCCCTTTGTCATCTCAGGTGACTCAGCCCCCTGGTACCTCCTCCTCTCTTTCTTAATCTTACATTGGTGCAATTTCATCACAAGTGTTTTGAGAGTGGGGCCACTTTTTCAACAACCTCCCCCTACCCTCTGCAGTGCTGGCACATAGCTCTTTCATGTGGCAAATGCTAACAATCTGTGATTTCTGTCTAGGAGGCTCTAGACCAGAGTTTTTCAGCCTTGGCACTACTAACTTCTGGGGCTGGATAATTCTTTGCTGGGGAGCATTCTGTGCACTGTAGGATGCTTAGCAGCTTCCTGGCCTCTATGCACTCATGAAATCTGGGCACTCTCCTTACCTCCTTAGCCTCAGTTTCTCACCTTCAATATGTTGACAGTCATAACTCTTAGGATTACTGTCAAGTTCTTAGCACAGTGCTAAGTAAGTATTCAATAAGTATTAGCAAATATTCTTTTGTAGATACACGTTCAGACTCAACAAACGTTTTTGCATGCTTGCCATGTACCAGTACCAGTACCAGTTAATAATTATTGAATGCTCACTATGTGCCAGGCACTGTTTCAATGTATTGCCTTGTTTATTTGACCCTAACAGGAATCCATGTGGTAAATACTATTCTTGTTATCCAGATGAGGAACAGAAGCACAGAGGGTTAAAAAATTTGTTGGCAACTTGGATTTGAACCCCAGACCACGTGGTTAGAGAGTCAATGCTCATAGCTGCTGCCCAGTGCTGTGACACTAAGCTGTTATTGGAAGCTTTCAGGTTCATTTCAGTTGCAAGTTACCAGCCCCCTCTCCAGAAACGCCTCTTTCTAGAACTATGCTGTCTAGTTTGGTAGCTACCAGCTACATGTGGCTATTTAATTGGAAATTAACCAAAATTTAAAAATCCAGTTCCTTGGTCACACTAGCCATACTTCAACTTCTCAACAGCCCTGTGTATTTAGTGGCTAGGCATTGGACAGAGCAGGTAGAGGACATCTCCATCATCACAGAGTTCTACTGGACAGCTCTGTTCTACAGACTGTGGGAAGTGGATTTCCTTCTCCTAGGAGTGTTTTGATGTCCCTTTAGGTAATTGGTGTCAGCCAGTCAACGTTGTGCCCAGAGTTGTATAGCCACCAGAGTGTTCTGTTCAGTTAACATTAAGTCCCAACTATGTGTCTGGAACAGTATTTGGGACTGAAGAAACAAAGATAGATAAATGCGGTCCCTCCTCATAAAAGTAATTTATGATAGCATTAGGGCATTAACCCGCAGAGCTCAATGTCGCGTTCGTGTCATGTGGCCTAGGGGCGAAATGAATGTGATAGCTGCTAAATGTGTGCAAGAGCACAGATGTCATGGTAGCCAGGGCCAGGGGAGTTAATTCAGAGTTGGGCCTGGGGGTTCCTGAAGGAGGGACCCAGGAGCGCTGCCTTGAAGGATGTGTAGTAATCCTTGGGCCATCAAAGATTGGTCAACAACTTCGTGGTCCTAGAGATACTCAGACTCTCTTTGCCTGGAATTTTTGCTATAGAAATTGCAGGAAAGAGAGTTGAGATATTAGAGCAGGTCAGCATTATTTAAAGGAGAGCAATTGGTAAAGAAGGTACATCCCAGGTGAAGCCAGGGTTGAGCCCAGTGAGTGGGCTAGGAAGCCCAGAGACAGGCAATACCAGGGTATCACGTCTGCTTACAGCTCTGGAGACTCCAGCATCCTTCTTTCCTAATCCCAAGCTGAGGACTTCCTCTCCCCTTCCCGAAACTCTCCAGCCACGCTCCCTATCGTGTCAGCTGACCCTGCCCAATTGCCTGTCTTCCTGCTCCAATTCAACACTCTCCTAGCTCAGAAATTGCTTGGCGATATTGGGAACAATGAGGCCTGACTCTGTTAGTTCAGAGCAAAATGGCTTTTTTTTTTTTTTTTCTTTTAAAGGGTATTGTATTCCTAGTGATGTATGGACAAGTCAGGAGAGCAGAGAAGGGCCAGGGTGGGAGGGGAAGGGGAAGAGTTGTACTCCAGAGTAGCTGGTGCCTTGTCAGGCAGGGAAGGTGGCTGATTTCGTGGATGAGTGGACTCTTGGTCCTGCAGAGCTGGGCCCAGGCTGAACTGGGCTAGAGGAAAAGCCCTGGGTGCTTATTGGCTGGAATGGGTAAGTCATCAGGACTGCTGATGAACCAGGGGCTGTGGAAAGCTTACTCTTTTTAGGGAGGCAAGAGAGGTGTGGAATTTAGCTTCTGTCTTGTTCTATTGAGGCAGTGAGATGGGCTGGAGTGAGAAGGTTTCCCTGGCAGCCACACTCAGGCCCAGAAACTGCAAGTGACTTGCCTAGTGTCACACAGCACATCAGTGAGTGGCTCTGTTACTAGAACCCAGGGATGTGTTTGTGTGAATGGTGTGAATGATTCACTCCTTTTTATTGCTGGGTAGTATTCCATGCTATGCCTGTAACACGGTTTAGTTCAACCATTCACCAGTTGGAGGGCGTTTGGGTTGTTTCTAAGTTTTGGCTATAAATGTTTATTTGTTTTAATTAACAGGCTTTATTATTATTATTATTTGAGACAGAGTCTCACTGGGTCACCCAGGCTGTAGTGCAGTGGTGTGATCTTGGCTCACTGCAGCCTCTGCCTCCTGGGTTCAAGCGATTCTTGTGCCTCGGCTTCCTGAGTAGCTGGGATTGCAGGTGTGCACCACCATGCCTTGCTAATTTTTGTATTTTTAGTAGAGACAGGGTTTCACCATGTTGGCCAGGCTGGTCTTGAACTCCTGACCTCAAGTGATCCACCCACCTTAGTCTCCCAAAGTGCTGGGATTACAGGCGTGGGCCACTGTGCCTGGTCAACAGACTTTTTTTTCTTTTTCTTTTTAGAACACTTTTAGGTTTACAGTACAGCTGACTGAAAAGGACAGAGTGCCCATATGACTCCCTCTTGCCCTGCTCACAGGGCGCAATCATTTTATTGCCCTGAACCTCCCCTGTGATCCATCCCTCTCTCCTTTCCTCCAGAACCCTTGACAACCACAGATCTTTTTACTGCCCCTACAGTTTTGCCAGAGCTTTTCTGTTTGTGTCTCTAGAATTTTCTGCAGATTCCCTCTTGGATCTCTAGGCCCAACCGTGCCTTACTACAAGAGCTTCCTTGGAATGCAGCCCCATGGGGAGTTATTTGCAGGGGTGTGTGATCAGCCTGTAGATGAACTGGAATCGCTTTCTTTTTAGGACTGACTATTTCGGGAATAGGCTGCTTCAGCCCCATTCCACTGGTTGAGCTGTGGCCTCAAGGGGTCTTAGTTCTTCTGGCCCCGTTTGGGGGTGAAGGAGAACAGAGGGGAGGAAGAGCGGCCCTGTCAACTGAGAGCTCAGCTCTGGGGGCCTTTTCCAACCCTGAGGCCCTGGGAGACCCCAAGCACTCAGCTTCTTTACAACACAGCTCCGGAGCCAGCTGCCTGGTCTTCTCCCTCCCGGTGCCTCTGGCTCAGCCTGGGGCTGCCTCCTGGCCTGCAGGCTCCCCTCTGAGTCCCACTTTCATTTCTAAACAGACAGGAAAATAAGCAATTGGTTTTTGGATATTATATAAGCCAGCGAGAGAAACTTTAATAAGGAAAAGAGCAGAGGGAGGGGTCTGAAGCTCTTAAATGGAAAACTACAAAAAGCCCACTATTTCCAACTCAAATGGAGACAGCTGCAAATCTGCTATGATCAGAGAGATGGTACAGGTGGCCCCAGGCCCCTGGGAGAAGACTGGCCCAGCCAGCAAGGGCTCTGCCATGTCCCACTGGAGGCTGAGACCAGGCAGGGTTCTTCTCCTGCCCTCCCACACCCCTGCTCCTGGGGATATCCCCTTTGTTCACAGAGTTTTCTGCACCTCTACATTCACACTTTCATGTGATTCTCAAACAACCTTGGCGGCAGGGCAGGCTGGGACTTCAGACAGTCAGGGGCACACAGGATATAGGGTGGGAGGGACTGCAGAAAGAAAAGTCAACTACGTCCTTTTACAGATAAAGGAACTAGGGGTGAAAGTGCTGTTTATGCAGAACAGGGGCTGCAGCTCAGTGTCTGAATGCCCAGGGCAGTGCCCCTTCCATTGCTCAGGGAGATGGTTATACATGGCCTTTTGCAGGGTGTCCAGGTGAGGACACTGGGATTTGGAGAAGTGGCTCTCCCTTGCCCAGGCCTTTGGACTCCTGGTTTGGCATTCTTGCCTGTTCCGTGTTTTCTTTACGGTTCTACCTATCTAGCTCATTTCAGGTTGAGTGGACTGTCCAGATGAGGCCATTGGGGTGTGTGTGTGTGTGTGTGTGTGTGTGTGTGTGTGTGTGTGTGGTGTGTTAGGGTTCTGTAAGCCCAGGGGTTGTGGGCATGAATGGTAGGGAGGGATAACTGTGACTTGGCAGGAGGAGGTGGAAGGTTAGGATGGGCCTCATGGATCCTGCCATCTGCTTGATCATGTGCCAGCTACCCAGGCTTAGAAAATTCTCATTTAGAACATATGGCCCTGAGCAGAACATAAGGCAGGTGCTGGCGTGTCCTCTGTCCTGCCTTTTCTTAGCCTCCTTTAGCTCTAGAGTCCAAGGAATGCTGGCAGACAGGCCCATGAATCCCCATCTCCCCCCGAAACCTGGTATCCTATGAACAGGAGCCCCAGAGGGCTGAGAAAGGAGGATGGGTGACCCTATCTCTATGACCCCTTGCTGACCTGCTTAGAGGTCTGCGATGGGGTTGGGACTTGAAGCCAGCGCCTGAGAAGTGCTCCCCATCCCATTGATCACAGTGAGAGGACATCTGTCTTGCATCTTATGTCACTGTACTTTTCCCAGTAACTAACTCCTTGGATTCTCTTGGATTCTCTTTAAGGAGATATTTGGAAATGTGAGAAAGCAGGAAAGGCTTGGGGTTATAGATAGAATGTTTGTGTACCCCAAAGTTCATGTGTTGAAGCCCTACTCCCCATCATTCCCAATATAAAGGTATTCAGAGATAGGGCCTGTCTTTGGGAGGTAATTAGGTTTAGATGGGGTCATGAGAGTGGAGCCCCCATGGTAGGATTAGTGTCCTTATAAGAAGAGGGGAGATCAGAGCTCTCTCTTTCTCCACTATTTGAAGATAAAGTGAGAAAACGGCCATCTGTAAGCCAAGAAGAGGGCTCTTACCAGGAAACGAATCTTCCGATACCTGGATTGTGCACTTCCCAGTCTCTAGAACCTGGAGGAATAAATGTTGGTTGTTAACACCATCCAGTCTATGGTATTTTGTCATAGCATCCCGAACTGACTAAGACACTTGGTGACCTCCTTTTGCTGGATTGTGGAGATACAGGATAGTCCCTGTCCCAGTTGTTTATACTCATGGAGGAGAGTACACAAGTGCACAGGAAGGCTGTGTGAAAAGAAGCAGGCCACAGTTCAACATCCTAAGGGAGGTACCAAGAGGAGCGTGGATTCGGGGGTGAGAGCAGCCTCTGCTTGGTGTGAACCTGAGTGGGCGCAGTTCAGGTCTGAGTTCAATCTCAGACTACGGGTAAGAAATTGATAAATAGCAGTGGCAGGAAAGAGTGTTCTAAGTGGCAAGAATGGCATGAGGAAGGCTACCAGACAAGAAATGGTGTTATATCTGGGAGCTGGTGAGGTATCCGTGTAATTGATGCATGGAGTGTAGGCAGAAGAGGGATGATAGGGAAACCGTGGGCAGTGGTTGGGCCATATCATGGAGGACCTGGAAGCCCAGGATTGGGCTTTGCTGAATTATCAGTGATGGTAACTCTCGGATGGGGCTTGAGCTGGAGATGGCGGGATGAGAGTGTGGCTTGAGGATGATTACTGAGCAGAGCTGCACATGTTGGCCTGGAGCAGCAGCATGCGATGTGGTGGTTTGGGCAGAGGTGGGTGGCCATGTGAAGAGGTACAGGCTGTGCGCTGGGGAACTTTAGGGAAGAGGAGGACTTGGCACCCTGCTGTCAGCCTGGCTGGAGACATACGACCAACAATGTATATGAAAAATGGGGAAAAGGTCTAAGAAAAGTATGTAATGAACTGCCAATTGGGATATGGTCAAGTGCCAAAATACATGTTTTGGGCTGATAGAAAGGGATGAATCAACAGCAGCTGGAGAGAAGAAAAAGGCCTCTTGGACCAGGTGAGACTTGAGCTGGTTCTTGAACATGGGAGGATTTGAGCATAAGGAGCACTGGGAAAGGAGACAGGGAGGCTCTGGCAGGGAACAGTGCGGCGGGGGTGAGGGTATGTGATTAGGCCCTGAAGGCAGGGACTGAGCTAATCATATTATTCCTGGATACAGTGTATTATTAAACCTGGGACTCTTGGGGCTTGAACGTTGGGGTCATTAGGAAGGGCCAGGTGAGGGTCTCCAGCCTCTGCCCTCTGCAAGGCTCCAGATCTCTAGGCCCACCTAGCCAGGACCTCCACAAAGTCTTGAATAGGCTAGCCTCATCTCTTCTGGCCAGTCAGAGGCCAGAACTCTCACCTCAACCTCTATGCTAAGACTGGGCCTTTCTGTGGGAAGCACAGAAGAGAGCCAGAGAAGCAATACAGGCCCAGGAGTCAGGTTCTGAGAGAGCAGACTGGCTTGTAGGAGTCAACGAAAAAGACACACTTTTGAGATCTTGGCTGATCCCCTCACCTGGTCCTAGGTCTCCTGGGTGCCCACAGGGGCCCCCAGATTTCTATGAGGGAATCTATATTTTGAGATCCAAAGGTGCAGTTATCCCTGGCACCCTGCCTTCCCTCCACTCACTCTGCCCTTCGTGGCTTCACCAGAAGACTTCTTTAACATTCCCTTTGGTTGTTTCTGAAATGAGTCTTTGTAGAGAGAAGACGAACACCCAGCTCATGGTTGCAGTCCTGGCCTGATTCTGAAGCGGTGAGTTCAGGGGCAGGAGAGATGATGGGAGCCATCCCTGCTGGGGGCACATATATCCTACACCCTCCCCTGTCTGAGGCAGCGGGGAGCCCATGGCAGTTACCATTCCACCTGCCTGGGGGGCAGGCCAGGCTGGTCCCAGCTCCTCATCCTGGCCCAGGAATCTAACTCTAGACTGCTTGAGACGTGTATTGATGGCTCCAGTTTTGATCTTGTTGGGAAGTCAAAGCTGTGGGGAAATGACCCAAGACAGGCAAAGGGATAAGGAGTATTTGGGGTCTGGTAATTTGATCCTGTATCTCTCCTCTACCACAATCCTGGCATCTGTTCAGATGACTAAAGGCTAAGTTTCTGGTTGGTACCTCTTGGCAGGGGCACTTGAGTGACTAAAGAGGAACTTGGAGCCTGGGAGGGAAGAAGTACACTGTCAGATGGCTCCATATGCATGTTCCATGATGTGTGGTACCATTAGAGGGACCTGTGCCTCCCAGACCCCCTGCCATCAGCCCATGGAATCGGGGGTACACAAGCACTGAGGGGGTTGCTGTACTGGCTTTGGAGTGGGCATGTATCTTGGCATCATTTCAGGATGGGTCTTTCTCCCTCTGCTGAGGGGTTTGCAAAGGCTTTTCTGCCGCCTTTAGCCCAAAGCTCATTTTTGGGTGACTCGCATGCTATTTAGAAAATAGTCAGGTCTGGCCACTCACTGCTTGTAAAGAGCTGGCACTTGGTCTTCAACCTGCTGGGATGAAATCGCAGCTCCATCATCACTTAGAAGCAGGGATGGGGCATCAGTGGGTGAAGTCGTGGCTCCCTAGGGTGGGGGTCGGAGCCTGGGAGGGACATGCTCTGGCAGTGGGGTAATTCCAGCGGGCATAGTCTTGTGAGGGCTGGGCCCTGGCACACACAGCATGAGGGCTCCCAGAGACCCAGGATGGAGAGCCTCCTGTTGGCATCTTGGACACTAGCCCAGCATTTCCGCATTCCTCACACAACCTGGGAGATGAAAGCATGAACAAACTGCCAACCCTCTGGCCCTAGGGACTCTGAACTGAGGAAATGGCTGAATAATGAATGAGGCCAGAGCACTTCAGAGAGCAGGTGGCCCTGGGGACTGTGTGGGCAAGGGGAGAGGCATGGATGGGTTGGGGGAGTGGCTGGCACATGGAGAGATGCTGGGAGCCTGATAAGGGTCTTGGCTGTGGCTTCTACTGCAGAGTAAGTCTACTGACTTACACAGAGGGACGTGGCCACAAGTCGGCCCAGGGATTGTGTTGCAAACCCTCAGTCTGTCGCACATCTGACCTCCTGGTGCTGTTTCTTTTGTACCTCATACCTTGATAGTTTGTGCAGCTGGATTTAGGCTGGATTCAGGGAGCCCTTCCTAGGATGAAGGCTGCAGAACAGGAAACTGACTCCAGGGTGTCTTGGTGGTGATATGTACATTCAACTTGCAGCAGGTGATGAACAACAGCTTGCATGGGCAGCCAGAGGGAACTGAGGGTCCTTGAGGCATCCCTGCCAGATGCTTGCTTCTGGTGATGAGATGCTCTCTTCTTTTGAGGCTGCCCTTTTCATTATGAGGGTATTCAAACCTGTGACCTGGGAGTCCCTGGGCCTCTTGCTTTGTCTCTTGTTTCTACGCTTTCGGCGTGGCCTTTAAGGGGCAGCACTCCTACAACTCAGCCAGCAGGAATAAAGGAACATACCTGTGTTGAGTGCCTGCTATGTGTCAGGTGGTTTTCTCATTGAATTCACACGATAGTTTGTGTAAGTCCTGGTATCACCCCTTTTGAAGAGGAATAGACTGGAGTAAAGACAGGCTGTGTAACTTGACCTGAATCACACAGCTAACAATGGGTGAGCTGGACCCAGATTTATGTGGCTGAGCTAAGATTTGAATCCTGGTCGCTTTTCCTGCCAATCTGCAGCTTGGGGAGGTTCTCAGCCTTCTATTGGGCATTTTGAGGGCCTTTCAGTTAGGTTCACTGTTGGGATAGCTTCTCAGGGCTCACCACTCCAGTCCCCCAGCTCTCTTAAGCCCTTCTATGCATAAAGCAGGTACTACAGCATGTGTCGGACCAGGGAGACTGCTTGATCTTGGATCCCTTTCACAGGAATTCCTTCTCCCCTTTCTTTGCAAAGCCTGGTTGGTGCATGGGGAGGTTCTGTATTTGCCAGCTTGTGCCCAACCACCTTATAGCCCTTGTGTCTGGTCGTACGCAGGGGCACTTTCCTGGGCTTTCTCTCTTTGCCAACACCAAGCATGCCACTGTAGCAAGCAGGAGATCCTTTCTACCTCCTTCAGCTCAAAGCATTGAAGACAGCATCCCTGGGCTCTGATTGGCCCAGGGCCATCCTGTACACATTCTTCTAGGTGGCAGTCAACCCTGCCACATAAGCAAAGCTCTCCTAGGCCTGCTCTGGCTGTTGTAATAAATACTGGCCAGATCAAAGCCCAGTCAAAGCACTTTTGCATAGGAGAAAAGCTGGACATCGCCCCACCTGTTCTGGCAGGCACCTGTATCCCTAACTTGAAGAACTGGAGTCAGGAGTGCCAACTCTGGCCTTGGAAAGATGGTCTGGAGAAAAGGTTTGCAGCTTTAGTGTGAGCTAGCTTGGATCAACAGGGGGCTGGGAAAGTCCTGGGAAATACGTCTGGACACACACTTCATAGGAGCCTGGAGGTGGAGGGAGGATGGGGCAGGTAGTGGGGGAGACCCCTCCTCAAGGAGGCTTTGCTGAAAGTTTGAGGCCACCCTGACCGCACTCAGGGGCTTTTCCACAAGTGCAGTTCTCCCCTGTTGCCTAGCCAGGCCCCTCTCCAGGGCTTCTCCTCCAGGCTGGTCCCTTGGGTTCCTTGCCTCCATCAGTTCTGACATCCTGCATCCCTTAGGCTGGGCTGGGCTGGGTTCTGAGCTGGACTGCACAGAGCAGAGAAACCTCTGGGCAAGGCCATGTTAGAATGACTCTAAGCCTGGAGATTCCCTTCAACTCAAATGCACATGTCATTGCATCTCACAACAAATTTCACTGTCGTTCATGTTTTATTAGTATAAGTGCCTTAAAAGCAGATCAGAGATTCAACTAATTTGCTCATTAGTAAAAGGAAATTAGCCATTTGAGATCTGTTCTAATAAAATTAGCTTGGTGACAAACGCTTTGTTGCTGTGTTTATTAGATTACCATACTCCCTGCATTTTAAAGGCCAGAGCAGTCGTCAGCAACTCTTCAGGGTATTCTCCTAGTTTCTCTCTTCTTCTTTTTTGTTCTTCCTTTCAGGCCTGTGGAGATTTTGTTCCCTTTCAAGGCTAATTGGGAAGGCCTGACCCAAATCTGTGCTCTATTCACACAATCCCAGGAGCCCCAGGCATGCCCGCTCCTTCCCCTCCACCTCTGCTCTCCCTTCCCAGCCTCTCCCTGCTCCAGCCCCTGCCCCACCCTTTTAGGCTTTCCATGTTGCTGGTCCTTTAAATGAAGCCAACATCTCCATTCCTCATCTCCCAGGCCTGTGACAGACCCTCAGCAGCAACCCTCCCCACTCCTCTGGGTCTCCTTGCCCCATGGAACTTTCTGGATTATCCTCCAGGTGAAGAGCACCCTCTGAACTCATGCTTTGGCTTCACCCAGTTGCTTGTTCCTATCTCCTGGAAGTGGCCTGCTGTCAGTGCGGTCAGATTCCACATTTGCCTCCACCTTGCACACGTGTGCTGGCTGTCTGGAACTCGACTGGCATAGCCAGGAAGCTCACAAGGCATCCATCATGCACCGAGCTGCCCGGGGTCCCACCTGTATCTGAGGCTGGGCAAGGAATGTGTGACCATGGGAAGCTCCTAGTGAACCCAGGAGTATATGATCAGCAGCAAGTGCTGTCTGCATCACTATGGAGATGATGGCTGGCACCTCTTTGTGGCCATCCCACCTGATGCATTCTCTTCCCACCCACCGTGGGCATTTACTCTGTGCCAGGCACTGGGGGTGGCTGTATTTTATTTACCTTCCTTCATGAAATTGTCTGGATGATATTAGAAACATGTTGTTTTCATTTTAAAGAGACAGGACTGACATTTGCAAAGTTCCCCAAGTTTACCCTGCTTGTAAGCTGCAGAGTAAGAATTTGTTGTTGTTGGGGTTTTGAGACACAGTCTCACTCTGTCGCCCAGGCTGGAGTGTAGTGGCATGATTTCTGCTCACTGCAACCTCTGCCTCCCAGGTTGAAGCGATTCTCCTGCCTCAGCCTCTCAAGTAGCTGGGATTATAGGTGTAGGTCACCATGGCTGGCTAATTTTTGTATTTTTAGAAGAGATGGGGTTTTGCCATGTTGGCCAGGCTGGTCTTGAACTCCTGACCTCAGGTGATCCCCCCACACACACCCCCACCCCCGCCGCTCTGTCTCCCAAAGTGCTGGGATTATAGGCGTGAGCCACCACACCTGGCCTGCAGAGTGAGAATTTGAACCCAGGCTGTGGGTCTCCAAACCCCTGACTTTCACCACTAGGCTACATGGTGTGCCTGGGTGAATGTCTGCTGCCTGCCCTCACTGGTGCGTGACTTGGGAGCTTTCTGAATGTGGATCTCTGCCTCATGATCTCTGTATTCCTCACAGTGCCTGGCACTGATGTGGCATATAGTGAGTGCTCAGAAACATCTACTGAGTGAAGGTAGCTTGAGAAGAGATGTCAGACAACCCAAACTACTCTGGGGCCGGGGGCTTGTTGCAGGGCATCCAGGATGGTCCAGTAGAACCTGCGTGCTCTTCCTTCTCTCCCTTAGCTGTCAGTAGCCTCCCGCCATAGGCCCAGCCTCTCTTTGGCCCTTCTAGATTCCTTCTATCCTGATACAAATCACTGGCTCAGACAACAGCGATGTGTTTATCCCATAGGATGTGACTCTGAATATTAGAATGTCAGAAGTGGCTGCTTTTGCAATAAGTTGCTGTCAGAGAGGAAATAAAGGGGGAGTTGCAGTTATTTAATTTGGAGCATGCTGGCGAAAGGCTGGGTCTGAGGATGCACTGCTATTTCTCCAGCAGCTGGGGCACCTGCTCTGATTCTCATCCTCTCTTGGGCCTGAGGGGGGGACTGCTCACACCTCCCTCCAGCTCCTGTGTTCTAAGTAGGTTCCCGGCAAGCTCTCCCCTTTCTCCAGGGCTCTGCCCGCTCCTCTGCCTCTGCAACCCAAACTTGCCTTGGTAGCTTCAAGTCTTTCTCAGCCCTTCCAGTCCTCAGCGTGCCCTGCATTGTCACCCCTGCTCTCTGTTGTCCACGCTGCTGCCAAGCCTCCTCTCTCCTGGCTCCCTTACGATATTTCCTCACTCATTTATCCCTACCACTCCTGCGAGGTTTTTAAAGAACAAGGGAGCAGGGGCTCAGAAAGCCTGGGCATCCAGGTCTTCTGATTCCATAGACTCTAAAGGAGGCTGGAAAGAAGGTTTAACTGTCCCCCAGCACCTCCTGTGGGCTAAACTCTGGGAGAGCAAGATGAGTGAGACATGAGGTTTGTGCCCTGAGCTGGGGTGGGGTGGACAGTGTGCTCTTGCTCACAGGGGTGGGGTGGGATTGGGATGGCCAAGGAAGAGATGGGTACTGGCCAGAGGAGGCTGTGGATGGGGCCTCCCTGAGTGGCAAATACTTGGGATCTGAATCTCCTTCCCTCTAGTAGAAGGTGAGTATCCTTTCTTTGGTTTCAGCCTCAGGGTGCTCTGGGGTGCAGCATGGGCAGAGGGCACTGGAGTGAGAAAGGGTGCTCAGCCTGAGACTCGAGAGCGCTTTTCTTGATTGAGACAGGGTCCCTCTTTACAGTGCTGGACCTTGGGGTATAAACCATTGTGCTGCTGCTCCCAGCCTTCCCCGAGAGGAGTCTGGGTTACTATTCAGACCCAGATACCCCAGAGAGATAGAGGAGCACAGGCTTTGGAATCCATCACATTAGGACACAAATCCAGGTGCCTCAGTTGCATGGCCTCAGGCTAATTGCACAGACTGCCCAGGCCTCAGATTCCTCAGCTGGTGTCCACTTGTCAGGAGAGATGTGAGGATGAATGGAAACTGGGAGTGAAGCATCTGAGGAGTGGCCCTGTGGCTGGGAGGCAATGCCCAGATAGACTTTCAGCCAGGCATAGGCAGGAGGTCGCTGGAGCTGGAGCCTGCAGGGTCCATTTAGCTGAAGCTCTTGGGCATCCTGAGTCAGCCCAGAATCAGCTTCTGTTCAACCCCAGCCCCTGCCTGGTGAATCAACCCTCTGGAGAAAGGGCATATCTCCTTGGGAGTGGGGCAGCCCATGCTGGCGAGAGGCCCTGGCTCTCTGTGGACAGAGGGGAGGGACATGCAGGCTGTTAGATCTGTGTTCACCCTGTTTCCTGCTCTGCTCCTTCCTGAGCCCCAGACTCCTACTCAGCACTGCTCTCTGCCCAGAGTCGCACCTCCAGGCATCCTTCCCTGATCCAGGGCTCTGAGACCTCCATTGCTGGGTCTCCCAGGGCATAGAGTGTGAGCATCAGAGGCATCAGAGTGCTGGGGGAAAGCCATGAAGAAGAGGGACCTTGGTTCTAGTCCTGGATGGGCCAGTTGCCAGCTTTGTGAGCTGTGCCGTTGCTTTACCTCTTGGAGCCTTGTCTGCATCTTGGGAATGTGGCTATAGAACAGCTCAAAGACTATTGTGGGGACCAATGGGCTGATTTAAGTGTTGGCATGGTGCCCAGCACAGAGTAGGTACAGTTTCTCCTTGAGCACAGAGCTGAAGCTTGCAGGGGCTCTCACCACACACCCAGCAGCTCCTGACCTTCCTCTCCCAAATCCAAAATGTAGAGGTGAAGAGGACTTCAAGTAGGAAGACATCTTGATTCTTCTAACATTTTTCTACCCCTTTCTCTTCCTCCTGTCTTCTGGGTCTCCCATCACAGGTATATTGGTACAATTGATGTCATCCCACCAGTGTCTGAGACTGTTCATTTTCCTTCAGTAATTTTTCTCTTTGTTCATCAAATTGGATAATTTCTACTGACTTATCTTGTCATCATGCATTCCTTTAGCTCTTTAAATGTGGCTTTCTTTAACTCTTTAAATGAATTTATAGCAGTTGCCTTTGAAGATTTTGTCTGTTAACTCTAATATCTGGGTCTGCTTAGAGTTGGTTTATATTAAATTTTATTTCTGAATATGGGTTATCTTCCTGTTTCTTTACATGTTGTAACATTTTTGTTGAAAACTGGACATTTTAGATAATATGTTGTACAAACTTGGAATTCTGATATTTCCCCCACTGAGAGTTGTTGTTGCTGTTTGTTTTTTAACAACATATTTGAACTTAATCTGGGGAATCTGTCTCCCTAGTGTTGCACGGTTGCTAATGTCTCTACTCAGTTTTTTAAAAATCTTTTAATTTTTATCCTGACTTCTTAAAATTTGTCTCTATGTCTGATTAGCTTGGTTGTCATCCAGCAATTGGTCAGAGATGTGTGCAAATATCTTGAGCCATAGATGTCCCATCCCATCCTCTGACTGGGGGAACATCTTAAAAGTTTGGGCAGTTTTCTGGTCTTCCTTCCTTTTACTTCCTACCAGCCCACCTGTGTGTCAACCTCCCAGGTTATCAGGAAGAGATACTTCAGGGGCTCTGTGGCTCTCACTTCCAGGAGCTACCTGCTAAATTTCTGTTTTTTATTTTTTTTATTTTTATTTTTTATTTTTTGGTTGTTGTTTTCTCTGCTGTTTGTCCCAGTTGGGACTCTAACCTCAGTCAAGCAGAGCTGTGGGTTCTGCCCATTCACTTTCCCACTCAGCCAGCTGTTTTTGCTGTTGACCCCTGGAAACCCACAGGCTTGAGGTCTTCTGCTCCAAATCAAATCCACCCTCCTGCCATCAAGATGTCCCCTGCCCCTGCTCCTTTATTTTTTTTTTTAATTAGTGAGCCCCACCCAAGAAGGAACACACACAGATATGAGTGGGGATGGGAACAGCAACAGGCTAGAACTTTGTAGATTCCTACTTTTCTTATCCAAAGTTCAGATTTTTTATGAACAAATGCTTCTTGATGTGTTGCTTTGCCTTTGGTTGATTTCCAGAGCCATGAATCTTTTATTTTTCTATTCTGTCCTTTTTTTTTTTTTTTTTTTTTTTTTTTTTTATTTATCAGATTTTTTTTCTTTTTTTTTTTTATTGCATTTCAGACAGAGTCTTGCTCTGTTACCCGTGGTGCTATCTCAACTCACTACAACCCCCTTACCAATCCCTGCCTCCCGGATCAAGTGATTCTCCTGCCTTAGCCTCCCAAGTAGCTGAGATTACAGGTGCATGCCACCACACCTGGCTAATTTTTGTATTTTTAGTAGAGACAGGGTTTCACCATGTTGGTCAGGCTGGTCTTGAACACCTGACCTCAGGTGATCCACCTGCCTCAGCCTCCCAAAGTGCTGGGATTACAGGGGTGAGCCACTATGCCTGGCCTATTCAGTCCAGTTTTACAGTTGATTTTGAGAAGAAGATTTGCTGACCTTTTCATTCCACCATTGCTGGAAATCCTGTCTTGATTCTTGAGACCTGGGTTTGTCAACACGTAACTTGAGTTTTATTTGCAAATGATGAAGAACCCTCTCTACCTGTTCAGGGCCTCACAGGCTTCTTGAGGCTTTTGATAACCTGACCTTTCCCCAAGGAAAAGCTAATGGAGAGTTGCATGCTGTCTTGAGTTCTGGCTACTTCACCTGAGGATGTCTCCATCTCTGCCCCTTCCAGAGGGGAGGACCAGGCCCTGCACCAGTCAAGCCATTCCAAGACCTAGAAACATTCTCTGCTAATTCTCTCTGTTTATCCATCAGCCCTACCTGTTCCATGCCTGCTGAGATCAGCTCAGTCATAGAGACCCCACCCAGGTGGCACTGAAGGAATTGAGAAGCAGACACCTAGATAGAACAGCAAAGTGGGACTATCTGGGGGGCTATCAACCTTTTGTACTGAGAGCCTCAGGAGCTTCCAGCATTCCAGGCTGAGGGCCTTGAGCAGACTCTGACTCAGGTAGTTACTCTCTCTGAACAGGTGATTATTATTAACATATCAATAATTTTTTTTTTTTTTAAGATGGGGTTTCACCATGATGGCCAGGCTGGTCTGGAACTCCTGACCTCAGGTGATCCACCCACCTTGGCCTCCCAAAGTGCTAGGATTACAGGTGTGAGTCACCACGCCCAGCTGAATAGGTGATTATTATTAACAAACCGGTGTTTGGTGTTTTCTCATAGAATCAAGATAAATTAGGTGGGCAACTAGTGCCTGTTTACCACTGATCAAGGACAAATTAGAAAATATTCTCCATGAGGGAGCCATGGGGCAGGGTCACAGATCCCATGCTTAAATAATTGTTTTAACTGGTGTATGATATACATATACTGTTTTTCCACTTTAGAATGCCCCAAGTAGTTTTCCACTGGGGGGTGCTGGCTAGGTTTTCTTGGCCATCATTTTTCTTAGTAAACAATAGATTTTATCATACACTCAGATTTCTCAACACATGCCACTGACTGAAACAGAGGGCAGTGGTTTCCATCCAGGACCTGAAAGTGTGCAGCTTATGTTGTGAGCTCTCCCTTTAGAAGAAGGACATCAGTCCAACCTCTCCGTAATGGAGGGGATGCTGCTTTCTGAGGAATCTTTTGTTCCCACTGCCTCCAGGTCTCTGTAGTCTCTGGAGCAGCAGGCTTATTTCTCCCTATCCTTCTTTCTAACATAGATTTAACATCTCACCTTCTTGCTTATCATCCTTCTTTGCTCAGCTCTTGCTATTGGATAGCATCTAAACCTTCTAGCTTGGCATTCGAAGGCCTCATAATCTGGCCCAAATCACTTTCTAGTTGCAGCTGCCATCACTACTCACACTGCTTTAGCCCGGCAGAATTACTTGCTGTTCTTTGGATTTGCCATGCTTTAACACTTCTGTACTTTTGCATATGCTGTTCCCTCTGCCTGGAATGCCTTTGTCCCCTCTCCATCTGGTAAACTCCTCTCTTCATGGACCACCCTAGTTGTCACCTCATCTGCTAAGCCCCCTTTGATTCCCCGGGACAGGGTTGCTGTACCCTCCTTCATCCTTCTATTGTACTTTGCTTTGGCCCAGGCGATCTCATTGCATGGCCACCACCTGTTTACATGCCTGCTTCTCCCTCCTCTGCGAGGAATTTGGGGACAGGGCTGCCTTTAGCTCCTCTTTGTATCCCAATGTCTGAACCGGTGCTTGACACATAGTAGGCTCCTCCTAAATATGTGCTGAATGTCAGAATGACTGTCTATAACCTTTCCTGCCAGAAGTGAGTTCTCTCGATGGCTCTCTGCAGGCTTTGAAGTCTTTGGAGTATGATTTATAATCAGATTATATTCAAATGTAGGATCTACATGACAACATTCAATTAAATTCAACTTTTAAAAACCATTTTGAATGGTTTTTGACTTATGTATTATTCATTGTCAGTAGCATTGGAAGCCCCTTGCAGGCCCCCCCACCTGACTCTACATTCAGGCTGTAGAATTGCTTAATTTAGTTTTGTCCTCCTGTTGTGAATAGCTGTCTTTGGCACCTAAAGAAAAAACCTCCCTACCTTGGCCCCCGCCTGTGCCCTTGGGGGCAGGGTTCCTGGTGCTTGTTACTGTCACCATGAGCTTTTCGGGGGCAGCTGACATGCATGTTCATGTGCATGCACATGTATGTAAGAATGTTTGTGTAGGGAGGGGAGAACCTCATCAAATGGTATGGGATCAGTTTGCTATTTTATTATTTCTTCTTTTTAATAACCAAATTACTGATGCTGGCAAGTATTAAAGATTAATCCAGTAAATTCCTCTCTGAGCCGTAGTGATCCTTTAAACAGGCCCATTCCTTGATGGAATACATGCCAGGAAAGAGGCTCCAGAATGAATCCTGTCCTGGTTAGGGATACCTGTGACTTTGAACTCTTAAGCTGACACTTGCCCTGTCTGGTAGCTGGAGGGTGGCAGCCTTGGGGGGAGTGGTGGGATATTGGTTGGGACCCTGTTCCCTGCCTGTCCTTGAAGCCAGTGACCCCCATCCCCTAAGAGAAATGGTGAAGCTGCTGCTGACCAAAGCTGTGACCTGAAGGAATGAAAGACAAGGGCTTTGGGGAAGCTCACTGAATTGGGTGGGGGACTCCTGGGATTATAGCCCCATGATACATCATCCAGGTCACCCCAGACTTCCAGACAGGTCTAAATCCAAAGAGTTCCTAACTGAGAAATTTAGGAGACACCTCACCTGGTTCCCAGTTGTCAGAGAGAGCTGGATGGTGCCATGGTGCCCTGTCATGACACCTCCAGTGCTATGTCTGGCTCCTACTTGACTCCTTAGGGCCAGAGCTGCATCTTATTTATTTTTATATTTCAGTGCCTAGCACTGTGCCTGGAATGTAGAGTGGGTTCACTGGAGACTTACTGAATGGGAAAAAGAACGCGTGGGTTGGGGGAGACAGCTCTGGTTGGAGGTAGGGACCAGACGAGAAGACCCTGACTATAACACAAGTGGGCACTGGCCTTCATATGTGGATGGTGACTCTTTCACTTGTGAGGGCCCCCGCTATGCACTCTAAAGCCCCTCAAACACTGCTGTTCAGCAGGGTTCCATCATTCTCACAGCAGGTTAGAGCTAAAAACAGGGTCCCTGACTGGTCTAAAACAAGAAGCAGGCCCAGTCAGGGTCCCAGTAGGAAGCAGATGGCCCACTCCAAAGGCTGATTAAAGGGTTCTGATGGTGGTTATTCACAGAGGTGTAGGGAGGGCTAAGGAAAACCAGAGAGGATAGTCAAGCACCCTAGGGCTTAGCAGTGGGGTACAGGGCAGGGGGGGTGTGATATTATCCCCCAGGGCTGAAAGGCACAGGGAGAGAACAGTGACTACCAGGTGATGGCTGCAGTTATAGGGATTATGGCCTTAGGGGAAGGTCTGGGGGTGAGAATGGGGAAGAATAGCCCTGCCTCCCTCTCTCCTTCCTCCTTCCACTCTCTTACTGTGTCTCCCCTGGTGAACTCACATGAATGCCTGGGAGCAAGGGAGCTGGGGTGTTGCCATCCATTGAGGTGGGACCCTGGGACACACAGCAGGGTAAAGAGGGCGCAGGTGAGATCGGAAGGGAACTGATAATATCTAGCACACAAAACATGGTACACGCTGAGAGGGTCCAGCTCAGAGAGTGTGTATGAATCCACAGGCCTCATCTCACCTAGTGGCTGAGCTAGGGCAAAGGTCTCCGGAGAGGTGTGACCCTTGAATCTGTCTCAGAAATGCAGAACTACAAATGCAACTCATCCACCCAGCTCATCCCTGACCAGGGATGGGCTTCTTGGTCTCTGATCCCACAACCCAACAGATATTTTCCCTTCCTTTTCTGTCTTATTAAAGACCATCTACCCCAGGCAAGAGAGCCAGCTGGCTGCCACTGAAACACCAATAGCCTCCTACTCTCTTAATCAATATTGGAGTGGAGAGGAAAACAATTAGTGGTTTTTCATCTTCCAAGAAGCGGGCTGTGTTTAGTGCAGGGCAGAGGTAGAGAGCACCCGGTGAGGGACACCAAAGTGCTTCATAAATCAAAAGCTAGTGATTTCTGGGTCTTGTGGGATTCCATGCCAGGCGTATTGATGGACGTTTGTATGGCTGTCTGGGTTTGGTTGGAGTTAGGGAATGGGAGGGGAGGTGATTTAAGGTCCTCGTCCTAAGGGGGTGAGTTGAGAGAGTGAGAGACATTGGGTTCCAGGGACTGGCCTCATAGTTTCTAAGGGCAGCTTTTCTTGGCCCACCCCAGTGTTGGCCACAAGCTTCCAAATCTGAGAGTGCAGGCTCTTGGGCTTGAAGAAACTTAGAGATCTTGTGGACAAACCACTTCATTTTACAGAGGGAAACACTGGGGCTTCATGAACACAGTGACTGTCCCAAGGTCACATAGGGTGTCCATCACAACATCACACACTATCTAATGAAATCCTTTTCTTAGGCCTACGAGGTGGGCTCCATCCATCCTGTTCTACAGCTGAGGAGGTAGAGACTCAGAGAGGCCAAGTAACTGGCTCAGGGCCACACAGCCAATTCATGGAGAAGCCTAGGTCTGCCTGGCACTACAGTCCATGCCCTTCCACCAGACATGCTGAGATAGTCCTGTGGGGCCAACCTGGGGCCATCGTCTCATCTCACACCCTGTGAGCAGAGCATGGATGCTTTATTTTGACAACATCCAAATTCTATAGCACTAATTGCTATTGTCTGCCTGAAGTGGCACAGCTCTGTGTTTGGGATGATGCATGAGGGTCAGCCTAGGGATAATTAATGGGATCCATTCTCCTTTCTGCTACTCAATTTAACTCAATTTGGGTGATTTCCATTAGTCCAGCTGGAGGCCTTATCCCATGCAGGGGTGGGAGACTAATTGGGTAGTCGTACCCCGGGTCACCTGAATCTCCCACAGCAGGGCAAGTGGGCTCATGTAGGTCATCCTTACGAGGGGCTGGCTAGGGCTGAAGTCTTCTTCCTTCTGGGGAGCAGAAGGACCACCCTGATGGCTCCTTCTCTGGGCACACACATGAGTGTGCAGCCACTGTGCCTCTCCCCTCTGTTCCTCCCTGGAGGCCTAGGATCTTGGAAGTTCTGAGATGAAAGAGATCAACTTGCTTTCAATTATTTGAGCATTTTCTGTAGCTCTCTTTCTCCCCCACACCCTCACCCAGTCTTTACTTGCATACCTCCAGGGACAGGACACTCACGACTCCTACCCCAGAGCTTATCTGGTTTGCTCCCAGGTGCATTTTATGATTTCTTCCCAGCCTTAGAACTGCCACGTCAGGGGGTCAGTGTCCCGTTGCTGGTATCCTATGGCTGCGGGCAACCTCTTCCATTCCTTTCCCCCTGCGGGCTGCACAGATAGGATCAACTTCTGTGTGAGCCATGATGGGAACATTGTCAGGACCCACTGCTGTAGATCTTTCAGTCTCGTTTTCTATGTCCTCATACAAGGCCCAAATCATTTTTTTTCTACCGTTTCCAACAACAATCTAATGCCTTTAAGGGCACAATGGTCAAGTCCACCCCATAGTAGCTCTTTAAATATTGGGTTGCTTATTCTTGTAAGTATTCTATAGGCTAGATAAGCCCAATTCTTTAATACTTCTCTTAAGACATTATTTGAAGTCTGTCCCATCCTACTTGCTTGCCTCTGTCAAAATTTCTCTAAAGCCAACATTCAGCACTAAACCCCATTCCTGGGAGGGAGAAGGAAGGTAAAAAAGAAAGAGAAAAAAATAAACTCCATTTCCACAGTCAGACAGGACTGCCACCATCTTCATTTTGGACCTTGTGTCTCCATGAAAGCAGCACATGCTCTGCTGGCTTGCCTGGCAACCTCTTCACAATGGTGACTTAATGCTGTCTGGAGCCCCTCAGTCCTTTTCTCAAGGACCAGATGAGACCTTAGCCCAGGACCCTAACCTGGGCCTTGGAGATACCTGTCAGAGGCTGTTACTGCCCTCCACTCTGCGCTCTTAGTTAAGAAAAGCCAACTAGCAAAAATTTTCTGAGTGGTCCTCAGACTTTTGTTTCTGCTCCCAAGAAGAGAGATGCCACAAGGTTACTGTGGTCATGTTGTGTCCTGTGAGGACAGCGCTGTCTCCCCTGGCTCCTGGTCTCTTGGTCTGTCCTTCCTTACCCCTGCTTTTCCTGGGGTCCTGTCCTCTGCTCCTGCTTCACTCCTTCCGGGGGTCCTGTCCTCTCCTCTCGCTTCACTCCTGCTGGATGGATTCTTGCTTAGCCTTAGTGCTGCAGAGTTGAAGAGTAGGAAGGGAGGATGCTGAGGTCTATCTATCCAGTGCTTGTCCTCCATTCTTGAGGCAGGTCAAGTCGTTTAGACTCTCACCTCCAGTTGGGGTAAATTTGTTCCTCCCAATCTGGTAGTTAGATGCTAGGGAGATCGAGCCATCCTTACCGTCCTTCAGAAGATGCTCATGGCCCCGGTCAGGTGTTCTGCTCGAGCTGATGGCTGTATGTCAGGTGCGCCCCACCAGCTCACTGTAATTGTAATACCAGGGGCTGGAGTCAGACAGACCTGGGGTGTAACCCACGCTCCATGCTTGTGAGTTGTGTGTCCTTGGGAAATCTACTTAACATGTCCAAGCCTCAGTGTTAAAATCTGTAATTTGGGATGTAATTTCCATCTGCCATAGTGGATCTTAAACTTGAAAGAATTTGTCATGTGGCTCAGTGCTTACACAGGGCCATGCATGCTGTAAAGGCTCAATTGTTTTTATACTGAAATTTTTCTACTGATAGTGAACTTAGCACTTTCCAAGGTAAGGAGTTTGAGCAAAGGGGGGATAACTTGGAGGTGGCATGGTTCAGGCATGGTGTCCCCAGGGCTGTCTCTCTCAGAGAGCCGGCTTCCTTCCAGGGCCAGGCCTCCAGAGCTGCTGCCGCTACTGCTGCCACTGCCTCCTCTGCCAGCGCTTCAGGTCCTGCAGGAGCTGTCGACTCTGCCTCCGGCTCTAGTGACACCGCAAGTAAACAGCAGTTGTCAGAGTCGATTTAACGTTGATATTTTTATCACATATCAGGGCCTGGTGCCATGGCAAAGAATGACAGAAGCAGAATGCTAAATAATTTCACTAAATAATGTACGCTCCCTGGGCTGCCTTAATGGAGCAGCTGAGGGAGAGTGGAGACTCTGGCTTGGCGTGCAGAGTTTGTGCGAGGGACACATTTAGTCCCTCATCCCTGGGGTCCTGTGCCGACAGCCCCCCATGGGCTGGGTCCTAGGTGAATAGAGCTGACCACAGAGCAGCAGATGAGACAGATCCAGGGGTGTGCACAGAAGGGGAGAGGGAGAGAGAGAGAGAGAGATAGAGAGGCTCAGGTTCAGTAAGTACTTGTTGATTTGATTTGAAAGAAGGGAGGAGGAAAACAAGGCAAGACAAAGAAGCAGAGAAAGCAGCTGAATTAGAGACAGAGGCCGGAGAGAGAAAAGACGGAGGCACAGATGGAAGGAGGTGAAAGGAGCAGGGAAACTCAGGGAAAAAGCACGAGAGAGAGAGAGAGAGAGAGAGAGAGAGAGAGAGAGAGAGACAGATGGGGGAACCATGGGAGAGCAGTGAAAGGGGCTTGGCCAGGGGCCCGGGGAGAGAGGGAGGGGTTGGGCAGAGATGAAGCAGAAGGGTAGGCTGGGGACCCCAGAGGGCTATAACAGCAGTGTTAGGCCAGGCCACGCCAGGGGCCCCATAGGGTGACAACCCTGTCATTTCCAAACCTCCACTTTGCTCCCCATCTCTGCTGATTTGTAGCCTCCTTCTGGACATAGAGTTATTCCTCTGGGCTTTGGGAGAGACAGGGAGGTCAAGGCTGTGCAGGTTCAAAGCCCTGCCAGGTAGACTGGGCTCAGTCCACCTGGGAGCCAGGGAAGAGAAGTCCCACCTCTTCTCACCCTCACCCTGCCTGACCAGAGAAGGGGACACTGCCCCAGGGTACTGCTGACAACTCCAGGCCAACAGAGGCCAGTGCCTGAGAGCACTAGTAGCACGACTTCCAAGGATATTGGCTGTCACCAAGATACTTTCAGTCCTCAGTCTCCCTCTGCAAAGCTGCATCTATGTGTGGACAGGGAGAGTGTCTTAGTTGTCTCTAATTTCAGCCCCTAGTGAGGTCCCTGGAATGCAGTAGGTAGTCAATTTGTATTCATGGAATGAGTGAAGGTGTGAATGAACCATCTTTGGGTGAAAGAAAGGAAACATCAGAGACGTAGAGAGATGGAATGACCCAGTCCCACAGCACATGGGTGACAGGCCATAGTCCCTCAGACCGGGAAGAAGGTCTTCCATCATCTCCATAACCAACTCTGGAGGCTGGATGAGGCTTGGACCCTAGCCCCTGTTAATAAACAAGGTAGATGAAGTCGGAGATCAATCCAAGGTGTGGCTGAGCCCTTTTGGAAAGGTCTGACTCTTTCTACCTTCCCACTTCCTCTTTCTTCTCTCAACCATTTTCCCACATCTTCCTCTGCCAACCCAATCTACCAAGGAAATACTGTGACTGATTCTCATGGAAATCTCCGGTCGGGTCATTGCCGCCACAGTGCTCCTTCATGCCATCCTTGGCCACCACACAGGCCAGGCTATGCTGCAGTGACAATGAACCCTCAAATCCCAGTGTCTTAGCACAGCCAGGGGGGATTTCTTGTTGCCTCATAGTCTGCTGCTGGTTGGGGTGGCTCTTCTTGGAGAAACTTCTTGAAGGGATGAATGATGCAGGGATCCTCGCCCCTTCTGTTTTCTGATGCTGCCATATTAAAATGTGCTCTCTAAAGGAGCCTTTGAAGGGGAAGAGAGAGTAAAAACAAGCACACATGGAGACTTATGCCAAGCTAGGAAGTGGCCTAGACCACTTCTGTTCACATGCCATTAGCCAGGACTCCATCAGATCACCCACGTAGGTACAAGGAAGGCTTGGAAATGTAGCTTTCCTGCTTGACCAGAAACAGGCAGATAATGTGGGACCTGGTGAACACTTTGTACAGCTGACCCTTGAACGATGCAGGGGATGGAAGCATCAAGCCCTTCCCCCACCACATAGTTGAAAGTCTGTGTATATTTACCCCAAAACCTAAAATGCAATAAAATAAATAAATGGGGAAAAAAATAAATAAATAAAAATAAAAAAAATAAAAAGAAAGTCTGTGTATAATTTTTGACTTTCCCAAAACTTAACTACCAATAGCCTACTGTTGATTGAAAGCTTTACTGATAACACAATCGATTGACAGATATTTTGATACCTGTGATCCCAGCACTTTGGGAGGCCAAGGCGGTTGGATTACGAGGTCAGGAGTTTGAGACCATCCTGGCCAACATGGTGAAACAGTGTCTCTACTAAAATACAAAAAATTAGCCAGTCGTGGTGGTGTGCACCTGTAGTCCCAGCTATTCAGGAGGCTGAGGCAGGGGAATCGCTTGAACCCGGGAGGCAGAGATCGCAGTGAGCCGAGATCATGCCACTGCATACCAACCTGGGTGGCAGAGCAAGACTCCGTCTCAGAAAAAAAAAAAAAAACCAGATATTTTGTATGCATATGTATTATATACTGTATTCTTTCAATAAAGTAAGCTAGAGGAAAGAAAATGTTATTAAAGCTTGTAATCCCAGCACACTGGGAGGCTGAGGATGGTGGATTGCTTGAGCCCAAGAGTTCGAGACCAGCCCAGGCAACACAGTGAAAACCTGTCTTTACAAAAAATATCACACACACACACACACACACACACAAAATTAGCTGGGCATTGTGGCATGCACCTGTAGTCCCAGCTACTTGGGAGGCTGAGATGGGAGGATTGATTGAGCCCAGGGGTCAAGGCTGTAGTGAGCTGGGATAGCGTCACTGCACTCCAGCCTGGGTGAAAGAGCAAGACCCTGTCTCAAAAATTCAATTCAAGTCAATCAATTCAATTTAATTTAAAAATGTATTAAGAAAAATCTCAAGGAAGAGAAAATATGTTTACTATTTAAGTGGAAGTGGATCCTCACAAATGTCTTCATCCTCGCCGTCTTCACACTGAGTAGGCTGAGGAAGAGGTGGAGTGGGTCTTGCTGTCTCAGGGATGGTGGTTCATCTGCAGGTTTTTTCCAAACAGTCACAAATCTCCACAGTTTTTCAATATAGTTGTTGAAAAAGATCTGTGTACAAGTGGATCTACACAGCTCAAATCTGTGTTGTTCCAGGGTCAGCTGTATTGTCTCTGCCATCCTACCTGAGACGTCATCTCTGCCACCATCTTTCCTCTTTCCTACCGGACCTATACTTCTCTGTGTGACCTCTCCCTGCCTCCCAAACCATTCCCTCTGTCCTCCGGTACCCCACCCCATGGTCCATAAATCCTCCTACCTCCTTGACATTTCCTCTGGAAGTTCCTTCCACCTCCTGGCCCTAACTGGAAACTGGTTCTTCCGAGGACACAGTGTTTCACAGTTATATGCCCCGGGGTTGGAAAGCGGGGTTGGTGTCTTCCTCATCTGCCAAAGCCAGGTCTGGGCCTTCACTTGCTCATAAGAAACTCGGCTCCAGAAGGCTGGTGCCATCTCATTCTGGCTCTCTCTTTCCCTCTTATCGTGGTCACCCACTGGCCTCTCAGTCACTCCCTCATTCACAGAAGATGTGGCATCTGTTCAGTCTTCGCCATGTGCCAAGTCCTTCCTAGGTCCTGGGGACTTCAATGCCCACATATAGGATTCACCCACATCCTGGCGAATCCGTCCTCATCACTTTGCGGATATATTCATCTCCCTCTTTTCTGTACTTCAGGCAGCCACTCCTATGGTGACATCTGGATCGTATGGTCCAGAATTGCTTTCCCCCGAGATCCTACATTGGAACATCCTGTGCTTTGGCCACAGGTTCCTATCAACCCAATTCTCTTGCTCAGCTTCTTCACCTAAGTGTGTTTCTCACTACTATTGAACATGCCTAGATTTCTTTACTTTCCTTGTCTTTACCTCTTTTCCCATCCAGTTTTAGTTCTCTGGTCCATCATTTAGCCACTGTATTAGCGTTCTCCAGAACCAAACTAATATATGTAAATGTGTATGTGTGTAATATACATATGTCTTATGTATATCATAAGGAATGGGCACACACAATTGGAGAGGCTGAGAAGTCCCCAGATCTGTAGCTGGCAAGTTGGACACCCAAGAGAGCTGATGGAGTAGTTCCAGATTTAAAGCTGGCAGCCTCAGCTCCCCAGAAGAGTCAGTGTTTCATTTGAGTCCGAAGCTAGAAAGAACCAGCGTCTCAGTTTGAAGGCTTTCAGGCAGGAATTTTCCTTTATTCATGGGAAGATTGCTTTTTTTGTTCTCTTCAGGCTTTCAATGGACTGAATGGGGCCTGCCTGCATTAAAGAGGACAATGTGCCTTACTCAGCCTACCCACTCAAATGTTAATCTCATCCAGAAATGCCCTCACAGATACACCCAGGATAGTGTTTGACCAAATGTCTGGGCACCCAATAGCCCAGTCATGTTGAGACATAAAATTAGCCGTCACGGCTACCCTCTTGCAATATCCTCAGGTACTTTGCTCCATTGCTTCCGTCTTATGACCTGGAAAAACTATAAACTCTGGATCAATTCGATGGTCTACTTTTTCTGCTTCTCAGTTTTGTCTGTTGAGTGGTGGTAGAGATATACATGTGCACATGGGTGTATGCAAGCATGTGCAAGCATGTACGCATGCATGTGTGAGCGTGTACACACTCACAGCCCCCCCACCCTAGACATGCACTGTTGAGTAGACTGGCTTCCGCAAATTCATGGCCACTGGCTTATCCTGAGCCTTCGATGCTCTAGTAGGTTTTCTTTGATTTCCTAGGTACCCTTCTTCCCATTTTTGTAAGACATTGCCTTAAACTTCCTTTATTCTCCTTGAACTTTCTTGGCACTCCATCCCCTTCCGCATCTCATCCCACCTGCTGGGATCTTTGAGACAATAGCAGCCCTCAAACAAAAATGTTTTAAACAAACTTCCCCTCCCTACAACAGTTTCTCTGCATCTGTACCAGGCCTTCTCCTGGTTCTTTCCTGTCTCAGTGGTCTCCTGCCTGAGTCTTAGTTTTCTGACCCTTGCATGGGGACTTTACACATCAGTGAACTCATTCTTCTGCTGAAACTTCAAGCACTCCCTCCCTTTCTGAATTCATCCACACATCATTTAAACATGATGTACCTGCATATAGCTCTCCCTCCTCTCCCCTCTCCTCCTCTCTCTTCCATTCCCCTCTCTTCCTCTCCTTTATTCCATTCCTTTTTCTTTTCTTTTCCCTTTCCTATCTCTCTCTCTCCCTCTCTTGCTTTGTCGCTCAGGCTGGAGGGTAAGGGTACGATCTTGGCTCACTGCAATCTCCACTCCTGTGCTCAAGGAATTATTCTGCCTTGGTCTGCCAAGTAGAGGGACTACAGGTGCTCATCACCGTGCCCAGCTAATTTTTTGTACTTTTAGTAGAGAAAAGGTTTTGCCCTGTTGGCCAGGCTGGTCTTGAACTCCTGACCTCAAGTGATCTACCCACTTCAGCCTCCCAAAGTGCTGGGATTATAGGAGTGAGCCACTGTGCCCAGCTGGACTTCTCTTTCACTCTCCATCTGCTAAAAATAGCAAATCCTGCCAGAGCTACCTCTGCAGCTTCTTTTAAATGCTTCCCTGTCTCTCCACTTTTACTGCTTTCTGGACTACTATCTTAAGTCCCAAATTTATCTCCCCATTTCTAGTTTTCTCACCTCCTGTCTCTTATCTCTACTAGGGCCAGATGACCTCATCACTTTCCTGTTTACAACCTTTAGTAGATCTCCATTGCCCTGAGCTCCCAGGTACCTACATACCCACCTGCCTTTGTAAGACCTCACCTCTGCCATTTCTCCAGCCTCATCTCTCATGGTTTGTCCCTATCATGGTCTATACAACATCCAGGATGAGATATTTGCAGTCTTAGGCATGTCATGCTGTACCCTCTGCCTCGAACTCCCTACCTTCCTCTCTAGGTCTAGCAAAACCTTTGTAGCTCAGATGACATCTTAGAGGTCTCTTTTCTCAAGAAGGCTTTTATCTTTTAAGACTGACCCAGATGTTCTGACCTAAGTCATCTGAAGCAACCTATGCTTGCTTTGTCATGGAAACAGCCACAGTGTGATTTCACGGCTGCTTTACTCACAGTTTCCCACCCCCACCATGAAGTTCCTTCTAGAAAGCCACTGTGCATTGTTCATCATTTGCATTCCCAGCACTTCATATAGTGCCTGGTGCCTAGCAGGTGTTCATTGTATGTATGTTAAGTGAAAGACTGAGTAAGGCCATAAGAGAGGCAATGCCTGAATTCACCCAGAGCCCAGGCAGGACCACAATAGACAAGGGCATCTATGTATAAGGAAGGACTCTGAGGGCGTGGTATACATATAAGATCATCACCACAATAGAGGAATGCCTGGTACTTGTTGGGCAATACTGATGTTAGTGGAAGTAGTGATGAGCCTCAGGCCAGATAACCTGAATTCCAGTTATGTGTCTGCCATTTCTTAGCTACAAATGACTCATGGCAATTCCATTAGTATTTCCAAGCCCTTGGTTTTCTCCTTAAATGGAGACGTTAATGCCAACTGAATGATATTATTGTCAGAATTAAATGGGGTGAGAGTTGTGGGAAGTGCTATGTATTCTGCAAGTGTGATGAAGGTGTCTTCAGCATCTGCTACAGACTTGAGCAAGCAGTGACCTTATACAGGCTTGGCTTGGTCAGACACAGAAAGGACAGCCGCTCTCTGGGGCCTGGGGATTGAGTCTCAGCAGGACAGAGAGTATCAGCTGCTCTGAGGCTCCTGGGAGCACCACAGCCTGGACTCAACTGCAGCCCAGACCCAGGCCTCCTGCCTGGGAATATGCCCCAGTGTGTATCACTGGGGAAGAGGACAGCCACGTCTGGGTGGGAGGCCCTGCCCCTCTGGGACTGGCAGGCTCCCAGCCCCCTCCCCTGTGCTGCTTCTTCCTGGGACCACATCTGTCTCTCCTTGATAATGTACCCAGAACCCCAACAAGACCACCTCTGGCCTAGAGAAGTTCCTGAGTCTGGGCTGAGAAGTAGCTGGACAAGGCAGGAAGGCTGTGAAGAAGTGAAAAGACTTGGGTTCCTGTCCTGGCTCTGCTACATATCAGCTTTATGACCTGGGCAGTTGCTTCTGGGCCTTTTCTCCATCTCAAGAATGAGGTTATAAGCCCACCACACAGGCTGTTGTGAGGACCAGCGGAGTACCAGGTCTGTAACGACTCCATGGATCATAAATGCTATGCAAAGAGTAAGGATATCAGAAAGACCAGGCTTTGTAAAGGCCTCCATGTAATTAGTGCACTTGTCCAAAGATGAGTCCTGCTCAGACCTGTTTCATCCTTAGCCCTGTACCAGGAGGTATGTGATGGGGGTTTCATGAGAAAGGATTTTTTAAAAAGGGAACTTTCTCTCCTGTGTGTCCTCCAGTGTTGGGAATTCCTGAGCTGTGAGGGGAGAGAGGTTGCTGCCTGGCTTCAGGAGGGAGATGAGGAAGGGTGAAGCCAGAGGAGAGGGTGACTATGATCAAGGGGAGCCCAGGAGGGTGAGAGGATCAGAGACCCTGTGAAAATGGCCAGGCTGATGCCAGGGCTCAGCTGTGCCAGAGTTTTAAACTGGTTGCTTATAGTTGAGTGTTTAAAGCAGTTTACTCATAGTGCCAACTGTTCTTGGATGATTTTCCCTAAATGTTTTATGTTTTGTACTTGTGCCCGGAGGCAATTTTATCTGGTGGGGGCACTTCTGTCAATCTGTCACCATGAATGATTAGAAGAAAGGAGGAGAGAGTGGGGAGAGAACAAGGGGAGGAGGAGCCCATGTCCTCCTGGGAGCCTGGGGGATGTCTGTGCACACAGTCAGGCAGTTAGGCCATTGGTCAGTCCACCTGCTGGACTGAGAGTCCTTCAGCTCCTTGATTGTCGATGGATGGGAGTGCCCGAGAAACTGGGGCTGGAGTCTTTGCCCTCAGGGCACTTGGGACTGAGTGATGTATATGCAGACACACACACACACACACCCACCCACCCACCCCAAGAAGCTTGGACACATTAGTCACAAGCTAACCTTACCAGCAGTTTCCTATAGGACATGATTTAGAGTAGTCTGGGAAGATTCTCTATCAAGAAATTGCTCTTCTGTTCTGTTAACCTGGAATTCCTTTTTTTGCAAGGTGCCACTTTGACTTTCCTTGTATCTTAGAGGCAGGGTAGGTACTGCCAGAGCGAGCTGCCTAGTCTGGGAGGTAGGCAGGCTACCAGCCTGGCTTCTCCCTCTTTGGTTCCTGACTTAGCTGCTCAGATGCCAAGTAGGGGCCACTCAGGGCTCAGAGCCAGGCCCAGCGCAGCCTCTGGGCCAACTGGAGGAGCTGCCATCAAAAGCTGGAACACAAGCTCCTGGGGCACAGGCTCATGTCGAGTTTGTTTAGTGCCTAGAACTGTGCCTGGCATACCATTAACACTTTGTGAATATTTGTTGGATGAATAAATGAATGAATGAAGATCTTTCAGGACTCCAGAATCAAAGTTTTACTTTACGAGTGGACTCTTCTAAAATGCAGATGCCTGGGTGAGAGGCAGGGCACTAAGTTGCCCTGAGTCATGAGAAGTGATCAGGCTTCGGGTCAGACAGATCCAGGTTAGAATCTCAACTTAGCCACAAGTGTGTGATCTCAGTTTCTTCATCTGAAAAATGGGATAATGACATCTACCTCTTAGAGTCGTGGCATGGATTAAATGTGTAGGAACGTGTAAGCTGAGAGTGAGAGGAGAAGGCACACAAGAAGCTCAAGCAGAAGCAAGACTAAAGAGAAACAGCTTAATTTCAGGAAACTCTTGCTGCAAGCTGGTTTGGCAGGGAGTCCCTGAAGTGGGACACTCACATCCTTGGCTGGCTTGGGGAGCCAAATCCAGCTCTTGTGTTCCAGTCCTGAAGTGGTGGGGGATCTGGTCCTTACCAGGCATGGGGGCAGAATGGACCCATAACTCCTTAATCAGGACTGTTTATTTCTCCCTGTTATAAGTCAGTTCCACCTTACTGTGGATGAGTTTGCGAAAACCTGCTTTTTCCTTCTGACTAAAGGAATAGAAGTTTTGATACAGTAATGAGGACAACGGGGGATTATTTGGGGGCATGGAGGTGAAGCCTAAGGAGACTTAACCAGGGTGTCTCAAACCTGGGGAAAAGCATAGAAAGCAGATCATTGAGGAACTATTTTTCCCTAGACATACTTGCTTGGGAACTAGAAAATCAAAACGTAGTAACTCTGCACAAAGTGCTTTGTAAACCTGCACTTTTAATCTAATTACTGCAAAACTCAGAGAGGTTTTCATGGAAGACATTATTTTTCCAATTTGAAGCTGGTGAGACTACAGACCAGAGAATGGAGGGAGATAGGGATACAAGCTTGCTTTGAGGATGCTTTCTAATCCTTGGAAAATACCTTTCTTGGCTGATGCAACTGTTAAAGCTAGAAGAACCAAATGGCTATTTGGGAGCTTTGGTCACTGAAGGTTGGTCTTTCCAAGATTAGTAAGGTTAAAAAGGCTGTAAAGAGTGAGGACAGGAGACAGTGGGGACAGGCTTACCTCCAATTCTGCCAGCCACAATGGAGGCAGCAAGAGATTGCAGTGGGGCAGAGCTGGATCCTGGAAGACATGGAGAGGGGCTGGAGCCAGATACTCCTAGTGCTGTTACCAGGTCCAACTGTCCCCGTGCCTGGGATGGCCTTGTGATCGTGTCATCTGCAATGGCAGGGTGTCATTCAGACTCTGGGGTTCAGGACCTGGGATAAAGTCTTCATGCTGCTACCTGTTGGCTGTACAGCCTTAGGACACAGACATCCGGGTCCTCACAGCAAGATGGTGCCCTCTCTGGGTGACTCTGTATCAGGAAGTGAAGCTGGCCAGGCAGAATGGGCCACACCAGGAAGGGCCTCTTCTGATCGCAAAGCTGTATGGATGTTAGCTTGGAAGTGGACAGCCCAGGGTGTACAGCGTGTCATACAGGTGCTTAAGCCCGTACATGTGGAATTGAAGTGAATAATATCCTGGATGGCACCAGCTGCATAATTTGTCATTCCTTTAGTGCAAAATGAAAATGTAGGACCCCTTGTTCAGGAAGTGTTAAGAATTTCAATACAGTGATACCATTAAACAAAATGAGGCAGTCTCTGAGTGCGTGCCCAGAGTGACTGCCCAGGTCAGACACCCATGAAGCCAGACCTGATCCTGGGGCAGAGGGCTTTTGGGGCTAGAAAGGGTTTTCTCCTTCTGTCCTTGCAGGCTTAGATTTGCCTGCAAGTCTTCAGTTTGTTCTGGGGCTACAGAAGGCTAGAAAACATGCTCCTTGCAGACTTCCTTCCCTGAAAGATCTGGGGCCTGGAAAGGGGGCAGAGGAACATGGGGTTGGGGAACGAGGGCTGCCTCTGATGCAGCAGGCACAGAGGGAAGTCTCCCCACCTCCCACCCAGCACTGTTCCCTTCCCACCCCAAAGCCAGAGCAAGGTAATAGTTTTCGACACATTTCATTGAAATAAAATATTTGCATGATGTTATTAGATAAATAAGGGTTGACTTGAGGCAGTGCTTATTGGGAAGTACGATATGAAAATTCATTTAATATGAAAGAACTTGGAAGCTTAAGGTTATGGTAATGGATTGATTGCAGATAGTATCTAATAACTCTATACAAATATATTTCAATCACAATATTTGTCGGGTTGGTCCTTGGCTCCAGAGGTATAAGGGGGTGATTGTATGCCCGACCTCTCTTCTGTGCCAGATTAGAATTAATTGCTAATATTGTGACATTACTTTTATCATTAAGAAGCGCCACCGTTTCCAGTGGCAGCGATAACAAAAAGTGTTTGTTATTGTCTCAGATGAGGCGGGGAGGAGGAAGAGAAGCAGAAAACTCATAGACAGAGGGGAATCCAGAGAGGGAGAATGTATTATTTCACTCTTTGGGTCTTGAGGTTTTCTGTCTTGCCTGCAGAATGGAGCCCCGGGTAAGTGACAGGGTCTCAAGGCTGGGCCACAGGCAGAGCTTTGGGCACCTGCTTGGAAGGTCAAAGGTGATGTCTCTTGCAGATCTGGCCCAGGAGCCAGGTGAGTGAGGGGGCTTGGTCAGGAGGGAAGCCGTGGCTGTGACCAGGATAGGGAAAGAAGAGACCATAGGTGAGTCATGGCTGATGAGCTAGTGACATCCCCCTTCCTCCTTTGATAAACTGTGAAATCCATTTGTCCTTGGGTGAGATGAGCTGAGTGAGGTGGTTGCTGTCACTTCTGGGCATCTGTAGAGGGGCTGGAGGAGGGGGAGAGGTGCCAGTCCAAGGCCCATATGCTGGCTGGTCTCCCAACACATGACCCTGGGCGTTTGCTTGTCTTTCTGCCTTTTCCCTTCCTGGGCAGAAAATGGAAATAATTTCCTTTGAAACATGACATTTCCTAATCCAGCGCCCGGCTTGGCTGACAGCAGGATTAGCGTGCACGGGCTGCCAAGCCTGGCTGGCCATATGCAGGCCTGTCCCAGGGGATGCGGTGGCCAGCGCCAGCCCCTCCCCGAGCTTTTCTCCCACTCCAGTCCAGTCTCAGCTGCCCCTCCATCTGTGCATTGGGAACTGGTGGACTGGAAGCCGCTCAGGCCCTTTCCTGAGCCTTGGATGGGGTACGGGTTGCAGTGGGCTCTTTTACCCACCAGAAGCCGTCAGTGTTGTTAACCCAAGGGAGAGTGAGGAAGCCAGGAACCTGGAGAGCTGGGTTCAGGTCTTGGTTCTGCACAGACCCGTTGTGTGACCTGGGACTATTCACACCCTCTCTGGGTGTTAGTCTTTTTATCTTCCAAATGAGAGTTTTGCAGTAGATTGTCTGTACCCTGTTGGCTCCCAGCAGTCTGATTAGAGTCTTCCTTAAAGCACTTTTGGTAATAAGGGCCAGACCAAATAATAAAAAACGAGTAGCTGTTCACGGGGGAGGCATTCTTCTGGCTCTGCTCTCCTTCTCTATTCTTTTCTCCTCAGGTCCCTGGGACTGGGGGCTTTGCCTGTGTGGTCTCTCCATCATGACTCGGTAGACAGCACTTCAAACCCTCTTGCCATCTTGCGCTTAGCTGATGAGTGTGCATGATGGTGAAACCCCACAACAGTGTGACAGGTAGATCACCTTTTCCTGCTTTTTAAAGAGGAAGAAACTGTGCATCAGAGAAGTTAGGTGACTTTCTTCAGTGATTAGCTTAAGCAGATTTGAAGCCAGAGTGGCCCAGGCTGCGTCTCATGTGTATGAAGCATCCTCCCCCAATCCCCACCTGAGGCCTTCGAAATCTAGGAGTTGGATTACTAGCCCTAGCCAACCCTGGCTGTGTGTGTAATTTTTATTTTTATTTTTGCAGTGGGGATGGGGTGCTTCCTATGGGGCATCCTAGCATGCCCCTCCGTGCCATAGCCAGGATCAGACGTTGTGGTCTCCAAGACTGGGACTTCAGAGGTGTCCCCAGGTGCAGAATGCCTGAGCCCCAGGCTGTGTCCACAGATCGAAACAAGAGCTGAAAATTCAGATTGGACAACTCAACAAGGAGAACACTACAAGGAGATCTGAATAGTTTTGCTGGAGTGGGGTTTTCTGGAGCAGATGCTCATCTCTTTTCTGACCTTGAGACCAAGAGAAGAACCTGAGGGAGCCCAGGATTTGGGTGATGAATCAGTGAGAGGAGGAGGAGCTGGGAGCTCTGGCCAGGAGAGCTGGACCCTGGGAGGCCTTGGCAGCTGGGGCCATGGAATTCCTTCCCACCTCTGGTCTCAGTTTCCAATCTGTCCATCAGAGACCCTAGACTGTGAGAGTCTAGGGTCTTTCTGAAGCACTTCGAGGCCAGTGGGGGCCGGGGAGGTGGAGACATACTGCTCCTGCCCCTCCTCGTTCCTCCTCACCCTGCCTTCTCTGCTGTGTGCTAATGTAACGTGACTTAAAAGTTGAAGAACGTTTTCTTTAGGGGGCTGGAGTGTTTGTGGTGGAAATGAGGGAGGGGAGTTGAAGGGTAATTGTCGTTTTAATGGCAGGAAGCTCAGCTCCCCCTTCCTGGTCTCTAACACAGACAGCCCACAAGCAAGCGCCTTCACTGCTTTCAGAATTACAGATGGGAGAGAACACTTCCAGCGCACGGCCCCATGGTGGAAGGAAGACAGCTTGGTCATAGAATGTTCATCTTGTTTAAAAAAAAAAAAAAAAAAGTCCAAACCCCATGGGCTGGGAGAGCTGGGCCCACCTACGTGGGATAGGTATGATCCACCAGGAACACCCATCCCTTCTCCTGAGGTGGTTGTCTACCTGGCCTGCCTCTTTCAGGGATCTTTGCCCCACTCCATAGTCCTATCTCTTTCACATTCGTTTGTCTCTCACCTTGTCCTTTCTTCCGTGCTGGTGTCTCTTTCTTGGTGTCTCTGCCCCTCCCTTTTCCTCTCTCGTTCGCTCCCTCCCCATCATCGATCTCCCCGACCTCTGCATTAGCATTCGCAACCTCTGGCACCAGCCACTTAGGCCAGAAAGACAGGTCCTTGGAAACACAATTGAAATATTTTTATAGATGACCAGCGGAGTTTGAGTGACATGTCCTTCTTAGGCTAAATAAAATTAAAGTTAAACCTTCTAAAAAATACATGAGCCAAATATCCTCTGCACATTTCATTATGCAAATGCAGCTGTCCGGCGCTGCACAAATTAGCCCTCCTTTTGAAATTTGCTGCTGCTTCTTCCCTTCCCTTTGCTTTCCTCTTTTTTTCCCCTCTCTGGATTTTGAGCGAAAAGGCTTTGTGATTTTAGGCTGGCAGCTGAAGTCTGGGGGAGAGGCAGGAGGCTGGAGGGTGGGAGGACCAATGAACTCCTTCTGATTTTCTCTTTGTCCCCTTTCTTCCCTGTCTTTGAAAGGAAGGCGATGGAAAAACAATGAGCACAGAATGACGCCGGCCTCACCCTTTCTCTTTCCAAACTGCTTTGCAGGGTCTGGCCAGGAGAGGTCAGTCTGGGGTTGGGAATAAGGGCTCCCAGGTGTAGGGGCTCTGCTGTCTCTCAGTCTAGGGGCCCTGGTTGCCGGCAGCCCTGAGGGGATGGAAGGATGAACAGACCACAGACCCATCTCCACCCCAGGTCCAGGCGTTCAGGCCCAGTGTCTGCATTATAAAGCATGTCTTTTCTCTATGGCCTCAATCCCAATGGATTGGAAAATTAAGCTACGTTTCAGATGTGTCCTTTCCTCTGTGTCCAGGCCACAGTGTCAGGGAGAATTTGGCTTTCTTGCAGAATATGGCTTTCATGGGAGAGTCACAGCCCTTGTCAGGAGACTATGAAAAGGGATGTGCGATTGGGACAGACTGGAGACAGCTACCCTCCCCTGGCCATCGGACCAGGTCACTGAGGGAGGACTGTGGTCCTTATAATGTTCCCTGCACATGAGCTACCACAGGGTGAAATATCTCCATGAGAATAACTTACTTTCCTCCAACCCCTTAATGAGGAAAATGCATCAGGGAGAGGGACAAAAATAAGTTACATGGAAATATAAATTACCCCCTAGAATCTCAGCATTTAGAGTGTTTTAGAGGGTTTTTGGTTTCATGCTATTGGTATAGGGGCTGAGATCAAAGTTGATATGTTAACTTGGCCAAGGCCACAGGCCTGATGAGAACAGGCTCCTGGTTTAATGCTGTCCGAGTTGCTTCAGGCTGGTATCACAGGACACCATAGACAAGGTAATGTCTAAACAACAGAATCATATTTCTCACAATTCTGGAGGCTAGAAAGTGCAAGGTCAAGGTGCTGACAGATTCTGTCTGATGAGGGCCCCTTTCTGGTTCTGCTTTCTGTGTCTTCACATGGTGAAAGGGGCTAGCTTGCTCTCTGGGGTCTCTTTTATAAGGAAACGAATCCCATTTGTAAGGATGGAACCCTCATGACCTCATCATCTCCCAAGGCACCCATTCTTAATACCATTAACCTGGAGATTCTGATACGGGAAACTTGGGGTGGGGGGAACGCAAACATTCAGTCTGTTGCACATTCTCGTCTCTAAGCAGAAGCACCAAGGGTTAGGCACAGAAAGAAGACAAAAAGAAGGTGCAGGGGCAGAATGACCTTCTGGGACAAATGTCAACTGACCTTTCCCCGTCCCCAGATGTGGTCCTGCCCCCCTGCCTCCCACGGGTGTGGTCTTGCTTCCATCCAACTTGTCCTGCACCTGTTCCTGGTTAATTCACTCTGAACCTCCAGGACTGAGTGTTGATTCCAGATGATTCCTCCCTCATCAAGTCTCCGAGCAATTCCAATTGAATCCATGGAGTCTTGGCTGGTCTTGCCCTTGCTGTCCTACTGCTTACCTCCTCTTCCTGAGCTCTGTCCACCTAGAGGATCGGGCGTGGGGAAGGGACGGGGCAGAGAGAGAGAGAGTGGTAGATGGAAGTAACTCAGTGTACTAAATGTGTCACAAAGTGGGGAGACTGACAGCAGCCTTCCTTCCCATTCCAGCCTTCCTAATCCAGACCCTCCTCTTTCATAAGCTCCTTCACTCCCATTCTGAGCCACCCTTCCCTATTGCTGGGGAGATTCCCTTTCTGGCTCCCTGATTCTTATCAGCACTTTCTTACCCTAGAGCTTTAAATGTCTAGCCTGGCATCAACATATATTTACTGAGTCTCTGCTATATGCTAGGCATTAAGCCAGGTAGAGGGAGCATGGTTGATCCCTGCCCTTGTGTAGTTTATAATCTAGTAGGGAAAAGGGATAGGGCCATGTGGAAGGAGACAGTGTGGGGGATGGAAGCCTCTTGAGAAGTGGGGATGTGACAGTGTGGCAGACACTGGCTAGTTGTGTCAAAACCTTTCTTCTTCCTGGGAAAGATCAGACTACATGTCCACTCTCCCTTGCAGTGAGGTATGATTTTGTGACTGAGGCCTAGCTCTGTGCTAGTCAAGGTATTGTTCCTAGGACGGCAGCATCAGTATTGCCTGGGAGCTTGCTAGGAGTGCTAAGTCTCAAACTCCATGTCAGACACACTGAATCGGAATCTCTGGGAGTGGGACCCAGGAATCTGCAGGCAAAAGTGTGAGAAGCTGTTTTAGCCAATGGAATAGGAGTGGAAGTGGGACTCCTAGGCCCAATGGTTTTGAGTGGTTGCATTCTTTTTCCTTCTGTTTATTAGACAGCAGGTGCATAGAATTGAGCTAATCATTCCTGGTGGTACTTGGAAACAGTCGTCATTCCTCTATGAAGATCCCTATTTGTTTTATTTTGTTTCTTTATTTCTTTCCATTTCACTCCCACCCCTATCTCCCTATCTCCAACTCCATCTCCATCTCTTGTGAGAAACAGACACATACATGTATATATATTTTGGTCTGTTTCTTACCTTTTTCACTCCACCCTGTTTTAAATGCTAATTTATGCTGCTATACAGGTATCTATCTATTTCACTACTTCTGGCTTGCTACATAGTATTTCAGCTTATGCACCCACTAAATATTGCTTTTGATTCCTCTCACTTCTGACAGACACCCAGGTTGGCTCGAATTCCTGGCAGTGATGAATAATTTCAAGCATGTTCTTTCATGGATCACGTGGAAGTTTATTTGAGGTTTGTCCCCAGGAGAGGGGTCGCTGGGCTGTACTCAGTTTCCCTTGAACTTCTAATAGCCCTCTCAGTGGACTTCCCCAGCCCCCAACTGGCTGTGCCTGTTTCTCCACATTTTTTTTTCCCCAACACTTGGTGTTATCTGGCTTTCTAACTCTTGCCAGGCTGATGGGTTTAAAGGGGTACTTCACTGTTCTTTTCTTATTTCTTTGATTACTATGTGGTTGTACATCTCTTCACATACCAGTTATGGGGAAGGACTTTTTCAGATTTTATGCTATGTGAATTGCCTGGTCATATTTTTTTCATTCTTCAGTTGTCTGTTTCTTGTAGATTTGAAGGAGTTCCTAATATACGCCAGCTACGCGCATATTCTTTGTCTTATTTGTTGCAATAATTTTTCCTCGTTGGTCACCTGCCTGTTAGCTCTATAGTACCCTTCAATGAACAGAAACCCTCAATTTTATTTTAGTCAAATGCATTATTTCTTTTTTGCCTTATGGTTTGTACCTCTTGGGGTCTTATTACAGAATTTTCTCACACCAAGGTCACAAATATATTCTGTTTACATTTTCCTCCATTAGCTTTAGAGTTTTACATATCACATTTAGGGCCTTCATCTTCTGGAGTTCGTTTAGGTTTTTGTATAGCAGAAGGAAAGATGTAAAGTTTTATTTTTTTAAATTTGTATGAGAAGCCAATTTTCTCAATACTACCCACCAAACAAAGCCTTTTCCTCCAGGTGCATGCACATGTGTGAGCGTGTGCACACACACACACACACACACACACATCTATATGTTTTACTCCTAGGTTCTCTCCTCTGTTCCACTGGTTTGTCAGTTCACAGTTCCTGCAATCATACTATAGTTTTCTTTTTAAAAAATTATTGTGGTAGTTATTAGAACTGTTCGCAAACAGTTTAATTCTTCTGTCTTTCAGGAAAATGGTATGTTTGCACTTTCCTCTTCACTTGGAGTTAGATGTAATTATGTGACTTGATACAGCGACATGTGAACATAAGTGATATATGTCACTTCTGGGCAGAAGCTTTTAGAGCCAGTGTGTAATTCTCTGTGTCCCCTTTCCCTGCCATTACAAACTCCATGACGGCCTGGATTGTGGAGTGAGGAGATGCAGAGCAGATCCTTTAGGCAATCCACCGTGAACATGCAACAAGAGCAAGGAACACATTTTTGCTGTTTGAAATGATTGTGCTTGGAGGTTTTTGTTTCTGCACCAACATCTAGCCTGTCCCAACTGAAACAGCTACCATGGTGTGTACTGTTAGCTGAGTGGGAACATTCCTCCTCTTTGTTCTTTAAAAAATTACTTCTTTGTGGCTTTTGTTCTTCCATTTTAGAACTTGTTTGTCTATCTTCTAAGAAATTCCAGTTGAAAAGAATCTACCCATCCAAGCAGTTTTGAGCAAGAGTGTGACAGAGATGGGAGGGGTTTATATTGCTGAAATACAGAAAGATTTAGTCTTCACAAGCAGCATCACCTTTTAAAGTACATGTGAGGTGCCACATCCCCAACGTCTTCACTGCCCTCGATTTATTCCAGCCTCTTGCTGCTTTTCTGGCTCATGCTTCCCTATCTTCCCTTCTTTTGATTTTCATTCTCTCTCATACTCCCTTTCATATGAACAACAAATTCCTCCTGAGTCTCTTGCAGGAAGCTTTGCCCCTTCATCCAAAGGTTTGGTGCTTCTGGTGGGTGGAGGTGGAGGTGGGGTAGGTAAGTAGTCTTCACCTTTTATCCCTCATTTATCAAGAGAGCCTTCCAAACAGTGACAGTTCTTCGCTAAGAGGAATTCTGATGCCAGCTGTTAAGATAATACAAAATTACCCACTTTGTTATAAATAAAAGATGTGAAGAAAAATTACATAGCTATTAGGCGTGGAGAGAGGGGAAGGAAGACATCCGTTCAGATAATGTATATTATAAAGGAATGCATTTCATATGGATAAAGAAGTTAATTTTAAAAGGAATGACACATGCACACTATGTATTTTAGTTACAATTTTATGTATGTAAAAATGAAGTCATAGAAAAAAATAGATGAAACATCGAACCCATTTCTTTTTTATAATTAATTTATTATTTATTATTATTTTTGGACATGGAGTTTTGCTCTTGTTGCCCAGGCTGGAGTACAATGGCCCGATCTTGGCTTACTGCAACCTCTGCATCCCAGGTTCAAGTGATTCTCCTGCCTCAGCCTCCCGAGGAGCTGGGATTACAGGCATGCGCCACTATGCCCAGCTAATTTTGTATTTTTAGTAGAGATGGGGTTTCTCCATGTTGATCAGGCTGATCTCAAACTCTCAACTTCAGGTGACCCACCCACCTTGGCCTCCCAAAGTGCTGGGATTACAGGCATGAGCCACCCCACCCAGCCTATTTTTTTTATTTTTTGAGACAGAATCCCACTCTGTTCCCAGGCTGGAATGCAGTGGCGTGACCTTGGCTCACTGCTACTTCTGTCTCCAGAGTTCAAGCAGTTCTCCTGCCTCGGCCTCCTGAGTAGCAGGGACTACAGGCATGCACCACCATGCCCAGGTAATTTTTGTATTTTTAGTTGAGATGGGGTTTTGCCAAGTTGGTCAGGCTGGTCTTGAACCACTGGCCTCAAGTGATCTGCCTGCCTCTGTCTCCCAAAGTGCTGGGATTACAGGTGTGAGCCACCACACCCACCCTTAACCCATTTCTAATCTTAAAAGTAATGGTAGAAATCATTTACAAGGGAACAGACTGGTTTTTTGTTTGTTGGTTTTTTTACTGAGACAGGGTATTGCTCTGCCACCCAGGCTGGAATGCAATTATTACAGAATCTCTGGGGCTATCGACTTTTCTGGCCAGAAAGCTCTGTGGCTGTGGTGCCAGTTGCCCAAGTTCTTGTCCTGTGTCCAGTAAGAATGAGGTATGCAGACAAGTGAAGGGTGATGAACAAGAAGAGTTTTATTTAGTGTTAGAACAGCTCAGAGGAGTGAGTGGCTCCTCTCTGCACGCAGGTGGTCTCTGCAGCTCTCAGCAGAGAGGACACTCCTCTCTGCAGCTGGTCTTCCCATTCTCTCTCTGCCTTCTTTGTTCTCTGGCCATCCTCTGCCCTCCTCTGGCTGAGCCCATGGACCTCAGAGGGGAGGGAGGAAGTGCTTACTGATTGGTCCATGGGCGGCCATGGGCCATCCAGAAAAGGTACCACAAGTCCTCAGGCTGGTAGCAATACTGGCAGCCCTGCCCTCAGCCTTCAGGCCCTTGCTGGCCTGAAGGTGGGGCATTACTGAGCACTCACCCCCTTCAGCCCAATAACCAGTCTGCTTCTTGCTGTCATTCAGGGCCCTGGGGGTAGCCCCAGGGGTGATCCTCTTCCCAGATCTCCCAGATAGGAGCAGGCCCCAGGAGCAGAGAGAAGCCAGGCAGTGGGAGCAAATATCCCTGAACCTGTAGGAATGGAGTTCAGGTACAGAGGTCCTCCCTGGGGCCCCTGAGGGTGCAGGCTGCAGAGGCACCTGGCTCCTGCGCCTGGGAGGGTAGCCTCAGCCACACCCAGGAATACAAATCCTGCCTGCTTGTAGTCCTCCCCCAAGAGCACAGGGAGGCTCCCATCCACAGCTGCAGTTTGGGGGCCTGTAGTCTCACCCAGGAGGGTGGGGCTCCTGTCTACTCCGTAGAGCAGAAGGCTGGTGTCTGCAGGTGCGGTTTCTGTGGCTGCAGTGGTGCAGGGAGCTCCTGTCCCAACTCAGAAGAGGCAGGACTCCCACTGGGTCCATGGAGTGTGCAGCCCTATGGACTGCACTTCCCACTGTATCCCATGATCACAGTGGCATGATCATGGCTCACAGCAGTCTCAGCCTCCCAGGCATAAGTGGTCTTCCCACTTTGGTCTCCTAAGTAGCTGAGACTACAGGTATGCACCACCGCACCCAGCTAACTTTTAATTTTTTTGTAGAGATGGGGTCCCCCTGTGTTGCCCAGGCTGGTCTTGAACTCCTGGGCTGAAGTGATCCTCACACCTTGGCCTTCCAAAGTGTTGGGATTATAGGCGTGAGCCAGTCCATCCAGCCTGGACAGGCTTAACTGCATGAAAAGGTAAAACTTCTAAGTGTCCAAACAATATAAGCAGAATTTAAGGGCAATCAATAAACTTGGAGACATTTTTTATAAACATGATAGGAAAAAGTCTGTAACTTTAATAAATAAAGCATTCATCAAATCAAGAAAACCCAGTAACACTCTTTAGAAAAAAAGCAATCAGATAAAAAGTAATTCCCCAAGGAGGAAACAGAATAACAAAATAACTAATACACAGGAAAAATATTCAGATTCATTCATAATAAACAAAAAACTCATTTTAGAAATCCTGCTGGAATTTTGTTTGAAATTGTATTGCGTGTATAGATTAATTTGGGGATAATTTTCTCCATTAATTTGGGTCTTCTGTTTTACCATTTGATAATGTATAATTTTTCTTCATAAAGGTTCTTTGCATGTTTAAGTAGGTTAATTTAAGATACTTTCTTATCTTTTCTGTTGGTCTGCGCTGTGACTAACACCTCATTTCTAGTTGAATATTGGAGTAGGGGGTCCAGCTGTCTGCCTTGGAGCAGAAGATGAGCTTAGCATCTTTTCTTTTTCTAGTTTACCACCTCTCAGCTGCCACAGGCTCCCTCTCTGACCCCTTCAGTGTTCAGGGTACCAGGATGGGGGAGAATAAGAAAGAGAGTTCTTACCCAAATGATGCTGTTAAAGGATGGTCTTGATGATTTCGTGCCGTATCAGCTTAGCTAGAATTATGTTGTCCAGAATTTCTTCCCTGGCTGATTCCCTGCAATCCCCAACCTTGGAGGGCACCAGTGAGTTCAGTCAGCCTCCTGATTCATGGGGCTGTGGCTGGGGCTGGGACAGGGGCTGGAGTCAAGCAGCTGGGGATCTGGGCCGGGGAGAGGGTGTCAGATCCCCATTCTGCAGCAGAGGGGCTCCTCTGCTCCTGGTTTGCAGGCATGCCCTCCATATGTAGCTATGAGGCTCAAGCCCCTGCTCTCTTCTCTTCACCCCGCCAGCAGGCCAAACTGGGCTGAGGCTTGCTGGGGAGGCTAAGCCTGGGCTTTGCTGGATATCAGGGTGCTGGGCTTCTGTCCCCCTCAGGCATAGGTGGGTCTCTGAGACATAGCAGTTCCTTCCTCCAGCTCAGAGAAGAAGAAGCCCTCTCCCCAGAGAGCAGAGCCTCTGAACAACCTTGGCTTTGAATAGAACATTGTTGGAGTCAATAAGGGTGGTGGTACTTGAGCACACTGTGAGGAGCATCAGCATCTCCGTGCTAGTTTACATAGCTCACTCTTTCTAATTCTGAGAACAATCCTAAGAGATAGTGCTGTTGAGACTCAGGGTAAGAAAGTTGTCCAGGGTCAAATATCCAGCTAGTAAGTCACAACTCCACAAAAGTCATATCAAATCACGTGCCCACCAGCAAAAAGAAATCCTGGATCTTCATACTTTTGCCTACACAGTAGTATTGAACTCACTGGCTCTTGATCATCTGTTAGGTGTAAAGTGGTGTCATAATGTTAAGCATTTCTCTTATTGTGGGAGAGGTCCAGCATCTCTTCTGGTGTTTAAGAGTCATCTCCTTTTAGGAGAAGGTTTGTTTGTATGCTTTGTTCAACTTCTCATTGATTTAAAGTCGTTCTCTCTTTTTTTCAGAAAATTAACTCTTTGTGATATGGTTTCCAAAATATTTTCTTCCATTTAATCATTTCTTTTTTGGTTTTATTTATGCTGTTGAACACCCCATCAGCCCCCAACTAGGGAAATTTGATCATCATGTGGGCAAACTAATAAACTTTTTTTTCCCCCTGGCTCCGGGTTTTAGATCAGAGTCAAAAAGGTCTACCTCATACTAATATTATATTTGTAAAGTGCTCTTATTTTTCTAGAATTGTATTGTTTTATTCTTATGAAAATGTATATTTCTGGTTCTTAAGTTGATTTTGGTATAAGGTGTGTGATAGGGATCCAAGTTTTCTTTTGTGTCTTTCCCTCAGATGTTTACCACTTGTCTGAATGCCGTTTATGAAAAAATTCTGTCTTCCACTCTTGAAATCATGTGTCTTCTGTTTCATCAGATTGTTCCTCTGATCATGTCATGTAGTGTTTTAAATATAGCTCTGTCACTTTATAATATGTTTTACTATCTGGTAAGACTAGTCTTTATTCTACCAACCATTAATTTTCTTCAAAAAATATTTTTCTAGTAATTCTTGCTTATTTCTTTCTAGAGGTTATTAATTTCAGAATCATCTTTTAAGTTCTCCTCCCAAAACACACAAACAAAGACTTTTTCTAAAAAAATCATAATCTTGTTGATATTTGGGAGACAGGACTACATAAAATGTGTACACTAACATAAGGGGAGTTTGATCTAGTTTTGATGTTGAATCTTCATATGCAAGTTTTCTTTTGGTGCTTAGTTGTGTTTTTAGTTTTTTTCCTCCTAGATTTTCTGTGTTTCTTGGTTTGATTTTATGTGTCTTTCCTGCTTCAGTTGCTATTCTAAATGTATTCTTTTCTTTCATTATATCTTCTAATTGCTTGTTGTTTATAAATATATATTTCAGTATGTTAATTTTATAACTAGCTAACTTAATAAACATTCTTATTTGTAACATTACTTTGTTGATTATCTTGACTTTTCCGAGTCAGGAATCATATTAACTTAAAATGATGAAAATTTTTACCTTCCCCTTTCCAATTTTCATACCACTGGAACAATGTTAAATAATAGTGGCAACATTGTATATCCTAGTCTTGTTCCTGACTTGAATGAGAATATTCACAGTGTTTCCCCATTAAACATTATTGTGATTATTGCACAAACTTACCTTTTATATTTTAACTTTGCTACATTTTTATTGACTTTTTATTTTTGTAGTGACAGGGTCTTGCTATGTTGCTTAGGCTGAACTTGAACTCTGGGTTCAAGTGATCCTCCTGCCTTGGTTTCCCAAAATCTTTTATCATATTAAGGAAGTATCCATTCATTACTATTTTATGAGGCCTTACAAAATGAAGCATGAGTGTGAATTTTTCAAGTGTTTTTCCAGCATCTATGAGGATAACCGATGTGTTTTTTTTCTCTCTTGATCTATTAATAAACTGAATTTACAAAATATTTTTTAAATAATCATTCTTGAATTCTTAGAATAAAGTCTACTTGGCCATTATATTTTTAATGTGCCACTGATTTCTGTTTTCTAACATCTTAGTTTTTTGTTGTTGTGATATTTGTAAGTGATATCACACTTATGAAGTAAGTGTGTACTTTGTCACTGTTATGGTATTTCATAAAAGTAATTAAGTTTTTTCCTTTTTTTTTTTGAGAAGGAGATTCGCTCTTGTTGCCCAGGCTGGAGTGCAGTGGTGTGATCTTGGCTCACTACAACCTCTGCCTCCCAGGTTCAAGTAATTCTCCTGCCCAGCCTCCCGAGTAGCTGGGATTATAAGCACCCACTACCATGCCCGGCTAATTTTTGTATTTTTAGTAGAGGGAGGGATTTCACCATGTTGGCCAAGCTGGTCTCAAACCCCTGACCTCAGGTGATCCACCCACTTCCGCCTCCCAAAGTGTTGGAATTACAGGTGTGAGCTGCCACACCAAGCCATAAATTTTTTCTCTTTGTGTACTCTGAAGGAACTTACACAGCATCAGAACAGCTGTCCTTAGTGTTCCGTAGAAATGAATCTGTTAGATTGTTTAACTTTGCTGTAGTTTTGGCAATTTATATTTTTCTGTAAATATATCCTTTTATCGAGGTTCTCAAATTATTTTGCATATAAGTAAGCAAAGTAATGTCACATTATGTTTTAAATGTTATCAGTTTCTATGGTTATTTTCTCATTAAAATTCTTTATTTGGGTTGTTTCTGTTTTCTGTATTTAGCTTGATAATGTTACCTAATGATTTATCTATTTTATTAGTTTTAAAAAATAGAATCAGCTTTTGGATTTATATATTCTTCAGTTCTTTAATTCATTTTATTTTGCTTTCAAATAACTAATGCCTTTTTGCTGCTTTCCTTAGCTTGACTTTGTTGTCTGTTTTTCTAACTTCTTGGGTTGGATGCTTAATTATTTTCGTTTACTTCATGTTTACTTATTTTCATTTTTATTCTTTTGACATAAATATTTTCATTAGGATTATTTTGAGGGTATTTTTTAACTTTAGTTTTGACCTCTTTGTCCCAAGTACTATTTGAGAGAAAAAATAAAAATTTCTGAGTGAAAAGGATTTTACTTTAAAATTCTAATTTTATTACATTATAATCCCAGAGTATTATTTGTATAGTTTCTACTTTCCAGAGTATATCAAGGTTGTCTTTTCAGCTAAAGATTCTCAGTGTTTAAATTTTCTGTTTTCAGGGTATTGAGCTGAATATGTCAGAATGACCTTATGAATTAGATTATTCGCCCCTCTATATCCATTATTTTGTGTTGACTTCTGTCGTGGACTGTGTGGTCAACAGTAACATTTGCCTACTTATGTGCTTCTAATTCTTAGATTTCCTGTGGTTTTACTTTAAGGATGTTGATGTGATAGTATTTGAAGAACACATATTCTTGACTCTTAGATGCTCATTGGAGATGACACTCATCATTATCAAGCTTTTCTTTTTCTAATTTAATGCTCTTCTGCATCCTCACTTCCTCCCCCAAGTTCCATCTTGTCAGCTACTAAAATTGGCTCCTTGCTTTCTTTTTGTTTGTGTTTGCATGTTGTATTTTTGCCCAGTCTTCTGTTGTCAACCTAAGTAATTGTGTTGTAAAATATAGAAATGTGGGCTTTATTTTGTGATCTAGTCTGAGAGTAAGTATTTTTAGTAGGTAAAATGATTCCATTCACATAAATTAATATGACAGACATGCCTGGTCTTAGCTATTTTTACTTTTAAATCAAGTTTTATGTTATACCTTCTGGTTTTATTGCTGCCTTTTTTTTTTAAATCTTTTACCTCATATTCTATTTTTATTTGGTTGATTTTTATGTATGTATTTCTTCTAATAATTCAGAAGGCTTGCATTCCCCCCTTCTCAGTGGTTATGATTTCTATCTTTATATTGATATCCATGTCTATCTATATAAAGATAGAAATACATCTTTTTCCGTAATATCTGTTGGCTACTTTCGATGAGAATGAATGACTATATTTCCACTTACTATCTCCCCACTACCACTTTTAGCTTTTATTGTTACTATTTTTCTGAAAGTTTCCCTTTTATATATCTGAATACACATGTATATCTATCAATTTGTTAGCTTTAAGTGAGCTCTTTAACAGCTATAAACAAAAAAGTTATCAGCACATTGATACTACTTTTTACCTCCTCTTTTCTTCTCCCATTCAAATTTTGTGAGTTATAGAATTTTTACATTATTGAGGTTTCTAACCTTTATTTTTGGTTCTGTAAGTATAATCTTCACATGGCTTTAGCCTTGGTCTTACTCTCAATTACATAGATTCAATGTCATCCTCATTTTTTTCTATTGTGGTTTCTTCCATTTATCCTTTTTTGTTGAGACAGAGTTTTTGCTCCTGTTGCCCAGGCTGGCATGCCATGGTGCAATCTTGGCTCACTGCAGCCTCTGCCTCCCAGGTTTAAGCAATTCTCCTGCCTCAGCCACCCAAGTAGCTGGGATTACAGGCATATACCATCATGCTTGGCTAACTTTTTGTATTTAGTAGAGAGGGGGTTTCACTGTGTTGGTTAGGGTGGTCTCAAACTCCTGACCTCATATTCTCCACCTGCCTTGGCCTCCCAAAGGGCTGGGATTATAGGCGTGAGCCACCATGCCTGGCCTTCCCTTCATCTTTTGATGGCCTTCCTTGAAATTATTCTCTTCTTTCTTTAAACTCATGAGGTGAGTGTTTTATATTTTTGCACATTCATTAATGCTGTCTTTATACTTAATTAATAGTTTGCCTGGATTTTTTATTTCTTTGCATTAAATAACACTTTTTTTTTCTTTGCATTAAATAATGTAGAGACATCTGAGGTTACCTTGATTTTTTTCTTTCACTTAAAGGCAACTTGATCTTTTGGGCTGGATGCTCCAAAGGATTTTTTGTCTTTGAAGTCCCGTATCTTTTACTGGATTTGATTATTCTATGCCACAATTTTCCTGGAATCCAACAGATTCTTTCAATCTGAGATTTAGTTCTTTTTTTATTTTTGGAGAGTTCTTACAAATATTTTTTAAATATCTGTTTTCTTCACAGGGACATGAATTGTGTATATGTTTGTTTGTCTTTCATGCCTACCATTTTCTCTTTCATACTTTTAAAAACTTGTTTATTTCTACTAATTTCTCTTGCTTTTTTCAATTTTGTCCTCTATATTCCTTCCTATGCTGTCAGCGGTATCTCAGTTGGTTTTACAGTTTTCTTCTACTTATTTTCTGAACAATAGAATTTCATGATTTATATTACTTGCTTGTTTTGCTATGTTACTTTTTTTCTTTTTGTAAATGAGATGTGGTCTTGCTATGTTGCCCAGCCTGGCCTTGAACTCCTGGGTTCAAGTGATCCTCTTACCCTGGCCTCCCAAAGTGCTGGGATTACAGATGTGAGCCACCATGCCTGGCCATGAACACTTGTACCTCTTTTTTTACCCTCGTGGTTTGTAGAGGTAATTGCTTCACTGGGTTTTAACATTTTCCATGGTGATGTTTGTTCATCTTCTCATGACAACAGTTTTCTGATGGCTGTTTATCTACAATTTATTTTCCTGTCTCTCTCCTTTTTTTTTTTTTTTTTTTCAATATATTTATTGTATAGAGCCTATAGTTCCTTTTTTTCATTAATTCATCTTTGACTGAAATGCTTTCTTCCTGGGCCAGCTATTTGCATGAAGTTCTGGAGGCAGGGAGCAGGGGCTTGGCCTTATTCTAGGCTAGCAGGAATTCTATAGGGACATTGGTGTGAGTAAAGTCTTTTAAGTCTTGCTTCTCCTTGGCCAACTGGCAATGACAGTTTCAAACAAGCTCATGATGCAGAGCCTCTCTCCTCTATCCCACTTCATGGGCTGGCTGCTTCCTGCAGAAGTGACTTTTTATATGACTCATCATTCACCTCACCTTCTCTGTTTCTACTTTATATGAAAACAAATTCAAGAAGGCTCCCACTGCCAGCCCACATGCCTGTCTGTGCTCATTATCCTAACAAGCGAATGTTACATTTTGACCCTGGGATATGGCACTTACCTTGGAGAGCTGTGTGTGGCCAGCTTTATCTGAACTCTGCGCCATAGCTGTCTTTTCCTAGCATCTTTCTGTGCCCCAGCTGAACTTCACCGAACTTCCTCATGTATTGTGGCCTGGGTTTATAGATCTTTGCTAGCTTTGTCTAAGAAAGAATTTGTTTCTTAGTCTCCTGGTTGCTTTTAGGTGATTTTCAAGAGAAGTATTTTTCTTTTGGAAGAAACACCAATTTCTCAAAATTATTCTGACTCAAATTACAATAATAACACTGTTACCTTAATTCCTGTCTCTATGTATCTTTTTAGTTTTTTTTACAAACAACTGACTGGTGTTCTTCCCATGTTTACTATTCAAACTTACGAGACAATTTGGTTTATCTTACTAATAATAATATTCCTCATGTGTCTAGAACCTTTTGCCCTCATAGACCCTGGGCAGCCCTTGGGTCAGAGTTCTTCCACTGGTCAAGTAGCTGTAGATGAGGGGTCTTCAGTAACACTAGAGAATGTAGCAGTTTTGGAGTATCTCCTTAGCAGGGGGCTATGGGTAAGGGGGTTTGTTTAAGTAAAAATAGTCCAGGCAATGACTTGGGGTCAGAACTGAGTCTGGGGAGTTTGGGTTGGCTTGGGGGCTCCCAGGTAGAGCCTGGATGGAGTGGAACCTGCTGGGGAGTGGGGGGAGATAAGTTGAATGTGTAGAGGGGGTGGTAGCCCATAGAAGACTGAATTCAATGCTGAGGAGTTCGGACTTAAGGTCATAGGCTCTTGAGAGTATGGGAAACTGGAAAGACGTGACATGACAAAATGAGGGTTGTAGGAAGAGCTGCGTTCTTGCCTGTAGTCCCTCTGCTACAAGCTGAACTGTGTCCCTCCCAACCCAAGTTCATATTTGCTTGTTTTGCTGTATATGAAATGAACATTTGCACCCCAGAATGCAACTGTATTTGGTGATAGGGTCTTTATAGAGGTGATTAAGTTAAAGGAGGCCCTATGGATGGTACCTAGTCCAACATGACTGGTGTCCTTATAAGTAGAGGAAATTAAGTCACAGACATGTATAGAGGGAAGACTGCATGAAGATACAGTGAGAAGATGGTCATCTCCAAGCCACGGAAAAAGGCCAACCAAGGCCAGGCTCAGTGGCTCATGCTTGTAATCCCAGCACTTTGGGAGGCCTAGGCAGGCAGATCACTTGAGGTCAGGAGTTCAAAACCAGCCTGGCCAACATGGCAAAACCCTGTCTCTACTAAAAAAGTATAAAACAATTAGCTGGGCATGGTGGGAGATGCCTGTAATCCCAGCTTCTCAGGAGGCTGAGGCAAGGGAATGGTTTGAATTCAGGAGGCAGAGGTTGCAGTGAGCCAAGATCATGCCACTGTACTCCAGCCTGGGCAACAGAGTGAGACTCCATCTCAAAAAAAAAAAAAAAGAAAGAAAAAAAGAAAAAGACACCAACCACACTGACGCCTTGATCTCAGACTTCTGGCCTTCAGAACTGTGGGAGAGTAAATTTTTGTTCTTTAAGCCACCTAGTCTGAGTCCTTTGTGATGGCAGCCCAGTCCAACCAAACTAATATGCCATCTTTTCCCCTTCAGCCAGAGTGAGCTTTCCAAAGTGCAAAGCTGACCCCAGCTCTTCCCCACCATGAGATAAAGCCCAATGTGGTCTGCAGGCCTTTCATCATCTGGGCCCTGCCACTTCTCTGGCCTCATCTCTCACGACATCCCAAACCCAGCCTCATGTATTAAGCTCCGGAGATATCCAGCAGATCAGTTATCCGGATAGACAGTGCCCCTTTGCACCCATTCATTTCTGCAAGGAGGGCTGTGTGGCTGACTCGTGGCCAGCTGTAAAGCCCGCTCAGGCTTCACCCCTCTGTACAACATTTGCTCACTCCTCCCTCCCCCTTGTACTCTGCGCCTAGGTCATCTGTTCTGCCGGGCTCACTGATAGAATCACCCCTGTTCATATCCCACTGTTAGAGAGTGAGTCTCTCTGAGCTTAGGCTGGACAAGAAGGTACGCAATAAACTTCAGTTGAATTGAGTTGTATTTTGGATCTATAGGGTCATGGACCTATACCCTAAGGAGAACACAAAAGAGAGGGACCTGGTTGCAATCTGGCTCCTGCTAAGCCTGGCATGAGCAAGTACATCTCCTGAGAGTGTTCAGCTGCTCCCCTGACATGCAGCTGGGTGTGTTTGTTGGCCGTGTACACAGCACAGCTGGTTGGTGAGTGTCTCATTTCTACAGGACAAGGACATCTCTGATCCCTACTCATGATTGCCCCAGGCCTAGTGTAGTTCAGTGAAAGGCATAAAGAAGGCTTAAAGCATGCTTTGGGGCAGAGAACAGAGACTAAGTGTATTACCTCTAAGAGGTATGGGTTTGAATCATGACTGTCACTTAGCAGGTATGTGACTTTGGGGTAAGCTGCTTACCCTTGCTAAGCCCTATTTTCCTCATCTGTCAAATGAGGATAATAACATCTACCCCTTAGTTGTGTTGAGAGGATTAAATGCAATTCTATGTCGTCTTTCTGCCCATCTGCTTTTCTCTCTTTCTATCATCTCTGGTATGTATCTTTCCATCTCTCCATCTATCATTCATCTATTACATATCTGTAATCTATCTTGATCATCTATCATTCTATCATTCTATGTATTTATCTATTATCGACCTACCTACCTAGATTTTTTCTTTCTTTTTTTTTTTTTGAGACAGAGTCTTACTCTGTCACCTGGGCTGGAGCGCAGTGCTGTGATCTTGGTTCACTGCAACCTCCACCTCCTGGGTTCAAGCAGATCTTGTGCCTCAGCCTCCTGTGTAGCTGGAACTATAGGTGCGTACCCTGATGCCTGGTTAAGTTTTGCATTTTTTTTTTTTAGTAGAGACAGGGTTTTGCCATGTTGGCTGGTCTGGTATTGAACCCCAGGCCTCAAGTGGTCTACCTGCCTCTGCCTCCCGAAATGCTGGGATTACAGGTGTGAGCCACCGTGCCTGGCCCCTACCTTCTACCTATCATCTATCCATCTATCTCCTGTCTATCACCGATCTATCTATCACTCTATCTGTCTACCTACCCACCTACCTACTTACACATCTATCAGTGTCTTGCCCTGTTCCTGGCACATAGCAGTGCTTGGTAGATGTTAGCTTTATAAGCTGCAAATGGAATCTTTTCTTCATTTCCCTAAGCTTAAATGACAGGGCTCAGAGAGAGACGGACCTCTTCCAAGGCTATTTAGATTTTTGACCTGTGCCCCTACATCACCCACAGGCCCAGGGTAATAGCGACAATAATAATAGTAATTGCACACTCCATGGAGCGCTTGGTAGCACAAAATGCTTCTCAGCCCACCAGCCCATAATACACACTCAGAAATTCACTCGACCTCATGGCAGGAAGAGATGATGAGAGCAGTAGCAGCAGCCGTCATGCCATCCCGAGGCCCAGCTGCTGCCCCTCTTGTCCATCACATTAAACTCTTTGCCTTGCCAGGAGGCCTGAATAGAGAAACCTCTTCCAGGGGCAAATTGAGCTTTCAAAGGTGTTTGACCTTGAGGGTCCTTTTCCAGGGCTTGCAGAGAAAGTGGAGGTGGCTGGGACCTGGGCGTCCTCTCTCCACCTGCCTGAGACAGCACCTGCATGCTTTGCAGAGGTCGGCTCTCCCTGGCAGCCATCCCAGGCAGCTGGCCCCTCCCATGTGCCATCCCAGAAGGCCATGTCCTGTTCACGGACCATTGGGTGCAGGCTGCTGCTCTCTCCTGCCTAATTGCCAGTGTCCTTGTTAACAGCCTCCCTCTGCCTTCGTGCCTCGTACCCACTCAGCCCTCCTGGCACCCCCCATGAGTGACTCCCACTTGATGAACAAGATGTAAATATACAAGTTATTAATCTTTCCACCAAGGCAATTACAGCCTCGCAACGTTCCTCCTTGGCCACGTTGGCTCTTCTATGACAGCCTTATCAGGTTAGCAATTTCAGATCTGCATTAAGTGTTCAGAAATCAATTTTCAGCTTATTTTGTGTTGCAAAGTTTGCCATGCCTGAAACCGCACTGCTAATTGAACAAGAGCAATTGATGTTTTAGCAGTAATTAAAGATGGTAATTATGACCAAATCTCCCCCATGGCCCTGCCGTGTTTGCTTTTGGACCTGTCAGAAGAGAGGGTGGGCCAAATCAATCTTAATAAAGTTGGCACTTCAGAAGTCTCCCCAGAAATGGTGTTGAACTCAGGGTGGGGACAAGGAAGCCATAAGGGAAAACAGGAATGGCATGTTTGGGGCCGTGAAGGTGACTGGCCATTTGGATAGTCAGGCAGTCATCAGGGGTGGCCAGTGTGGTCCTCTGAGTGCCTGGCCAGCACTGAGCTGGAAGTGAGGGGTGGGTGGGAGGAGCATTACAAAGACAGAGATGAGAAAATTCTCGCCATTGAGGTGCTTACAACGTATCTGAGGAGAAAAGAAGCATGTGCGTGCAGGAAATAACTTCCAGATATTTGTTTCCATTCACAGAAATTGCAGAGGACCTACTACGTGCTGGGTGCTAAGGGAATAAAAATAAAAGGATATCATCTCAAATGAAACCACAAACAAGCACAAATGACTATGATATTTGTATCTTTTATCGGGGACTTGTTGCCCATCTATGCCGTATCCTTTGAGATTCTTCAGCCTCAGAGAGGCAGCTAGAAATATGGACAGATCGCTGGACAGGGGTCTGAGGGCTCCTGGCCTGATGTTTCTGCTCTAAGCTATGGTCTTCCCAGTAGGGACATCCATGGCCCCGTTCAACTTTGAGAGCAGGGTCTGCAGCGAGATGAGGGGGCTCATCCATTTCGTATGGAACATCATAATAAGATCTGCATTGATCCCTGAGTTCCTGTACCACGAGGTTGTTCCTAGGTTACCTACTCCGCGTGCCAGGAGCAGAACTTTGTGCTTGGGGATGTAAAGATGGCTTTTGAGAAAAAGGCTTGTGTAAATACAAGCAAGTGCTGTACTTCTAGGCAGAAGGTTAATGTATTGAGGACTCATATGATCCCCAGTCTCCCATGTATCATAGAGAAGTGTGCTTTGGGCTGGGCACAGTGACTTACGCCTATAATCCCAGAAATTTGGGAGGCTGAGGTGGGTGGATCACTTGAGGCTACGAGTTCAAGGCCAGGGTAAGCAACATGGTGAAACCCCATCTCTACTAAAAATACAAAAATTCACTGGACATAGTGGTGTGGACCTGTAGTCCCAGCTACCTGGGAGGCTGAGGCACGAGAATCGCTTGAACCCAGGAGGCAGAGGTTGCAGTGAGCTGAGGTTGCACCACTGCACTCCAGCTGGGATGACAGAGTGAGACCCTGTCTCAAAATAAATAAATAATAGAAAGACATGCTTGATACATGCTTGGACTGGGCAAGCGAATGCACCATGGGTTATCTACCAGGAGAGGATTGCTGCCCCCTGCTGTTGTTCAGCTATTTTACAGGGAGAACTGGAGAGCTACTTTGCAAAACAGCTACTTTGCAAAACGTTCCCCACTGCTCAGGCGAACGTCATACCAGAGCTGGGAGTGCTGGCTGCCCAGTGTTACAGCACCTGGAAACCAGGGAGCCACCAACCTCAGCTGGATCATTGCCAGGCCACCTAGAGAGAGCCACCAGGTCATCCAGTGGTTGTTCCCTTCTGTACTTCCACAGTGGCTAGGATGTGGTGCCGACCACAGGAGCATTACAGTCTAGCAGGGAAGAAAGCCCAGTACGATGTCACAGTAGAGCTATGTGGTTTAAAGGAGCAGTGGAGGAGGGCCTGGGTGGGTGAGAGGATTCCTGGAAGCTGTGCCTTTAAGCCTAAGTAGAAGTTGAGTCGGTTGAGGTTGGGGGGAATCCCACTCTCTCAGAAGGACACAGCATGAGCACGGACATGGAGGGCTTAAGTGTCATTGCATGTTGTGGGAGCCACTCAGGTGCAGAGGTGGAGGGGGGAGGTGTGAGAGAAGAGTTTGGAGAGGGAGACAGGGATCTCATCAGGGTGTGTGAGACATGCCAAGCCATCTGGAGATGGGGAAGCGGAAGCCACTCTGGGTGTCACATGGAAGGGGTCAGGTGTGCCTTTGGGATAGTTCATCCTGACAACTATGTGGGTGCAGGGCAGGGACAGATGTAGCAGTGAGGGCTCAGGGACACTGCCTGGCAGCTGCTCATAGCATGATTCTTGGCTCTTTATAGAAAAGCTAGAAAGGCTAGAAAGATTCCCTGGACAAACGCTCTCCCAGCCTTTGTACCTGGTCACATGCAGAGGGTTGAGGCAATTAAACAGAGAACCTGGTCCGTGGCCCAATGATCCCCACAGCTCCCATATTCAGAACTGCCATGTTCAAGCCTCTGTCGATTAGTTAGGAAGAGGCAGATACAGGGTGATGGCCGCCTGCATAGCAGTGATGTTGGGCAATGTTGTGAAATAGTTTCCCAGAGATGAGAGAAAGATGGACAAGATTCACAGAAATACCCACCAGCCCCTGCCTGACATGTGGCCTGTTGGCCATAAGTATGTTTCAAAGCATGGCTGTCATTCACCATTCACACACTCACATAGACCTACCAAAATGTGCATGCATGTAGATGGACCTGCCTGAGTCTTCACACACTGAGCAACAGAGGCCCATACATTATACACACGGCGATGTGCACAGAGAGGCCAAAAGTCATGTATTTCTGTGTGCCTATGAATCGCAGCTCATGTACATGCTGTTTGCCTCCACACCCAGGCACCCAGGATGGATATGTGTGCATGCTCTCGGTGCTGATGGGAATGTTTGCCTCTGGTGCAGGTGGTATCAGTTAAAAAAACAAGGTAATTTGGGGCCAGACTGGTCTTCAATCCAGGGGAGGAGTTGGGATGGGAGGAGTTGGGATGGGAGTTGGGAGTGAGTGCAGAGGTCAGGGCAAGAGAGAAGCTGGGGTTGGAGCCTTTGGCTTTCTCCATGGACCTGCACCATTCTTCCCATCGCCTGGGCTTGTGGGGGTGTTTATGCCCCTCAGATGGGTCTACATGGTCTTCAGGGTCAGACTGACGTATTCTGACAGCCAAGACAGGGCTGGCAGCTGTAATGGGGAGACATTGGTTCCATCTCCACCATAATGCAAAAGTGAGTCAGAGAGTTTGCAGGTTTAGAGTTCATTTTGCCCAATCCCTGCTTGCACTGTCTAGTGAGCAGAGAGAGGCCTAGAGGTGAGCATGACTTGCCCAAGGTCCCACTGAAAGCCATGTAAGGATGCACTTACCGTAACCCTGAGGCACTCTAATTCGCAAACCATACATCGTGGCTGCAAGAGGCTCTGTGGGATCTATGCAGCCCGGGCTTGGAGGTTTTATCTGCCAGCCTAAGCTCAGATTTCACTGGCCAGAATCATGCCACTTAGAGCACACCTTGGTACAAACTAAGAATCTATGACCATGTGGCCCAGCCCCCTTCCCATTAGACAAACACCCCAGCCTTGCTCATCTGATACAGTGTATGTTTGGGCTCCTGCTTTAATGATTGGTTGATTGATTGAGATAGAGTCTCATTCTATTGCCTAGGCTGGAGTTCAGTTGTGTGATCTCAGCTTACTGCAACCTCTGCCTCCCATGTTCAAGTGATTCTTGTGCCTCAGCCTCCTGAGCAGCTGGAATTACAGGCACATGCCACTACTCCCAGCTAATTTTTGTATTTTTAGTAGAGATGGGGCTTCGCCATGTTGACCAGGCAGGTCTTGAACTCCCGACTTCAGGCAATCTACCCGCCTCAGCCTCCTAAAGTGCTGGGATTACAAGGCATGAGTCGCCACTCCTGGCTGAGCTCCTGCTTTAAAATCTCCTGACTGGCCAGGCGCGGTGGCTCAAGCCTGTAATCCCAGCACTTTGGGAGGCCGAGGTGGGTGGATCACGAGGTCAAGAGATCGAGACCATCCTGGTCAACATGGTGAAACCCCGTCTCTACTAAAAATACAAAAAATGAGCTGGGCATGGTGGTGCGTGCCTGTAATCCCAGCTACTCAGGAGGCTGAGGCAGGAGAATTGCCTGAACCCAGGAGGCGGAGGTTGCGGTGAGCTGAGATCGCGCCATTGCACTCCAGCCTGGGTAACAAGAGCGAAACTCTGTCTCAAAAAAAATAAATAAATAAAATAAAATCTCCTGACTGGTATCCCTCTTCTCTCCCCCCTCCATCCTGTTCCCAGAGTCATATTTACCTCCCTGGTCAGGACCCTTTCCGAGAGCGACCTGCCCCCACACCCCCTGCCCAGGCCAGCTGCCTGTGACAGCTTAAGCCTCTTTCCTTTGGTACAAGTTCAGGAAAAGAGAGAACAGGTGGTCATTTCTTCCTGACGTTTTCTGATGCTAATCCTCCAGGCTGGTCCAACTTACAGAAATAAAACTTGCAAGTACTTTCTAACCTCTGACTTCTCTAGAAAACAGCATCAGAGGAGAAGGAACCGTGGGTAATGGGAGTTTTGACCAGAGGGCTGGTTTCTCAATCTTAGCCCTAAAGCTGATTTTGTCTGTACCTCACTGGGACCCTGTTACCCTTTCCTGACTGGGGCTGCTGTGGCAAGACCATGTGGAGCCCATTAAGGCAGAGGTGGGAGGGTGGGAGGCCAGGCACCCTAGACCAGAGGTGGGGCTGGCTGCCTGAGATGTGCCCAGAACCCCCGAGTTCAGTGCCTGCGGAGCCTCTTCTGCCACCTGGGACCTCATGTTCTCCCCACCTTCTCCCTCTCAGCCAGCCTGTGTTCCCGAAGCTCTTTTCCTGGATGGGTGATTGATTAATTGATTTACATATTTATTAAAATGTATTTTAGTAGCGTCTTTGCCTTTGATGCCAAATCTCATTTCCTATTGTGGGGCTGCTGACAGCCGGCATTGTAAATGCAAAGACACTTTACAAAACAATTTAAATAGCAATTGCCACCAGCTTAAAAATGAGCAAAACAGACAAATAAAATACTGATGAGGAAATTGGCAGCTTCAGGACAAGGAGGGCCAGGGGTTTCTAAGCAGCCAGCAGCTTCGGGTGCGGGGACGGTAAAGGCCATGTAATTGTCTCTTTGGAATGGCCCAGATTTGAGGTGTGGATGAAGTGAGGTTAACAGTTGCTGCTCTTCCAGCAAAAGGGGCTTTGCCCTTAAAGGAGACCGGTCCTCGGGGAGCTTTTCTGAGCAGAGGTTTATGGATGAGTGGGGCAGTCCGGGTGTGGGCCCTCGATCTTTGCCCTGCAGTCTACACTTGCGAGCCTGTGCCTGCCTGCTCTGAGGAGCACTGTGGGCACTGAGGCTGACCTGAAGAGCTGGGACACCAGCAGGCAGAAGAGTAGGAAAACTGTGGTCCGGAAATCTGGTTTTTGGATTCTGGCCCCAGCCTGGCCCAGCTGTGAACCTTGGGCAGGCCACATTATCCCTCTGGGTCTCTGCTTCCTGTGTCCAATGTACTGGGTAGAAATCTAGAAGCACTAGCTGAGGCCACTGGAGACCTGACATCCTGTTCTGCTTGCAGCTTCCTAGCTGTGTGACTTCCAGTGGGTCAAACTCCCTCTCTGGGCCTTATCTGTAGCATGAGAGTGAGGGATGTGATGCTTCATGAATCTTTTTTTTTTTTTTTTTTTTAAAATCTGTGATATGGCAGGGGCCCGGGATCCTGTGTGGTCCCACAGGTGGCCTGATTGTAGGGAGGGAGGGCGGGGAAGCTGAGGGTATGCAGTGGCGGAGGAACCGGCAGAACAGGACTCCAGAGCCAAAGCCAGGTTTTGAAGCAGGGGCTAGTCACTCTGTCCCTGAGAAAGGGCAGAGCCAAAAGCTGTCAGAAGATGGGAAAAATACCCACAAGCGAGCAGGAGTTTGCTTATCGTCCTCGACTAGTGCACACTGTCCTCCGGTTGCCTCCCACCTCCCTGGCTGTGCCTTCCCAGTCTCTCCGGCCGCACTTCTGCCCCATCCTGGGGCTGTCCCTCAAGATCCCTGCTGGCCCTGCCTTCCTGCTGCTAGATTCACTTCCTGCATGAGTTCATTTGTAGCTCTTCTCTTTTTTTTCTAAGACACTCAAATTTTCATTCCAGCCTTGACCTCTTACCAGAATTGTAGTCTCATAAATCCAGCACCCTGCAGGACATCTCTCCTTAAATGTCTTGCTGTCACCATAAAATGTCTAGAACCAAATTCAGCATCTTCTCTCACAAACCACTGCTCCTCCCTCCACCCCCGGCATTCTGTTTTTCAGGCATTCTCCCTTTAGCTCCCTGTATCCAGACGGTTATCACAAGAAACCTTTATGTGCTGTTTACAGTCGTCAAGGTGGCTTTCTGCGCATGACCACATTGCTTTTTGCAAGTGCATTCTGAGCAGCTGCTATACGCCAGGCACAGGACTGAGGAGTGGACAAAGGCAGCGCAGACTCCTGTCCTCATGGGGCTTAGGCTCTGGAGGTTGCTTTCATTGTCCCAGCCTCTGACTGGGCGGCATAGTCCCTACTTGCAGAAACTTGGCTTTGCTTCTTTTGGGAAGCTTCTCAAGACTGCGAGTACAAGACTTAGTTCAGGCCACATGATCCAGATTTTTTGGTCAAAAAAGTGGAGAGCACCTGGTGTGACCATAGCACTGTGCGAAATGCTGAGGGTATGGAGATGGGCCCCTGCCCTTAGGGAACTTGCAAACTGCAGGAACGATGTTTCCACGGGGGTTACACAGCAAACCAAAACCACAGTGCAGGCTATTCACAAGGTAGTATTTCATTTGTTTGTCTATTCATTTAACAAACATTTATTGAAGACTCAAACTGTGTTAGACACTGTGCTGGGTGCACCAAATGCAGGGATCAGAGGAATAGTCCATGCCTTTGAGGAGCCCATGCTCTGGTGGAGGAGAAAGGGGCGTGAACAGAGATGTTCACGTGGTGTGGACATTGGAAGCGTGGGATGCTGTAGAGCCAAGGATGAGAGGCCTAGCATAAGGAAGGCTTCCTGGAGCTCACCCCTGAGGATGAGCAGGCAGAAACCAGCAAGCAGGAGATGGATGGGGAAGGGAGGGAAGAGCCATGGTCAAATGCTGGGGAGAGCAGGAGTGTGCTGTCCTGGGGACAGTGGTTCTGACAGACTGGCACCTGGAAGGACTGAACTCCTTCAAGTCCAGTGAGTGGTGTTGACTGTAAGTGCAGAGGAGCTTAGCAGAGAATGGATCCCTCCTGGAGAGATCAGGAAAGGCTTCCTGGAGGAAGTGGGCTTTCAACTGCACATTGGAGGGCAAGGAAGGTTAGATAGGTGAAGATGAAGAAGGGCACTTGGCTCTCAGGGGCTCCCTTTGCATTGTGACATCCAAGACCTCTGTGTCCTGGCCCAGCCCACCGTTGGTGTTCTTTACTACTGTCCCCCTTGCCATACTTTGCCCAGAGCAAACTGAGTGTGGGTTGTCGTTCCTGTTCTTTTCAGCAACCATGCTTTGGCTCAGCTGGTCCCTTTGCTTGGAAGGTCCTTCTTTACTTTTCTAAATGTAGGGACTATTGACGGGCTTCTTCCATGAAGCCTCTTCCCTCCCCTCCACCAGAACAAAAGTCTCTTGCCCTGCTGAATGCCCACAGCAATTTTCTTTAAGGTTGTGGCTCTTCTCTGCAGCTGCTGCCTGCTACCTGTGTCTTAGTTAGCTGGGGCATAATTCACCTTTCTGTTGGTCTGCAGGGCAAGGCTTTTGCTGGCCAGCCCAAGGCTCCCTGGCTCTGGAACAAGGTCCATGTGCAACCAGTGGTGGTTGAAAGAGAGCCCCAGATGCTGGGGGCCAGAGTGAGCCAATACGTGTTGGTGGGTCTGGACATCCTGAGTTAGATCCAGAGAGGACAGTAACTAGGGATGAATTGTTAGGAGTGCGTGTGAATTCTTCTTATGCACACGGGAAGTCCTCTGCATTGGGTAAGTAATACTGGGCAGCTTTCATGTGGAACACAACCCCTGAATATGGGAAAGGGGTCTCACCTGACAGGTGAGGGCTTTTCTGGTGTGCAAATCAAGCACCTACTATTCTATCTGTCAGATGGGGGCAGTTGGCCTCTTACACTGGAATCCAGCCCTGAGTGGACAGCCCCACCTGTGCAGAAAACTTAGCATTGCCTTTTCTGGCTTTGGCTGGTAAGCAAGTAAGCTCTTCATTCATTCATGCATGCATTCCTTCACTCGTTCCTGAATAATTAGTGATAATGCACAGGTGCACTGGTGCAGTGGGAAATAAGTTGGTGCCTGACGTTTATATTTCCTGTCTTTATTTACGTTTTGTTTTCCTTAAACATTAAAAAAAAGTCTTTCTTAAATACCAGCTTACCTCAGCTGCATCAGGGGAAGGGATGGAGTTTTAAGGGCAGGAGAGAACCCTGGAGACCAACAGAGGGGAGGCAGGGGAATCCCAGCGAGTGGGGAACCTGAGGCGGGGTGACCCTTGGAAGGGGAGGGTGGAACTGCTTCATCAGCTGGTATTCTCACCTGAGATGCCTTCCTCAGCTCTTCCCTGTAGAGCCTCTGGGAGCTCTGACTTTGTCCTGCATGAGGGTCCCCTCCTTCCATGAGGCAGGGTGGTGCAGTGGTTAAAACCCCGACTCTGAAGCTGGTCCTCCTGGGTTTGCCTCTTCCTGTGAACCAATTCCCTAACTTCTCTGAGATGGTCTCCCTGGGAGTGGGAGTAAGAATCACAGAGATGGTGTGTGTTTTGCTCACCTCACAGTGGGTCTTTTATGAGTAACGGTAGTCATTGTCATTACGCAGAGATGATAGAGACATGAGATCCTCTGTTGTCCAGAAAGAGAGAAAAGCAAAAATGCAAAGCTAAGTGGTATGGCCTTTTACTTGTAGGGGATGGTGCGTTTGCAAGTCCTTTCACCTCCTGGACCATCCCCTGTGTCCTTAGTCATGCACAGCTCAGCCAGGGCATGGCCCTGAACACAAGGAGGGAGCTGTGTGGCCCATGGGAGGTTTGAACGCACAGGCTTCACTTTGTTAGAACCGTAGCCCGCAGAGCTTAAGGGCAGCTCTGGATGCCATCCAGCCCCCACCCTCTCCCTGAGTGTGAGGTGCCCCTGGGGACATCTGGGACAGAAGACATCCCGCTGGCCTCCTGCTGCCCCGCTCCAGCTTCCCTGGGTGGGAGCTCCCTTCTGTTCCCTCCCCGGGAGCATCATCCATGGCCATCCCCATGGAAACTGCCAGGGACCCTGTGGGGGAACAAGAGAAAGATGAGGAGGGAGAATAATCAAGAATTATTTGTTTGGGGAAAGAGAAAAAAGGAATGGCAAGGGAGAGTGGGAGGGAGGAAAGAGGAAGGCAAGGAGAGACAGAGGGGAGAGAGAGGAGAGAGAGAGAGGGAGAGAGGGAGAGAGAGGAGAGTCTTTTCTTTGGGGAAAAATGGAAATTTAATCAGATCAGTTTTTATAGTGCAAATAGAAAATCAGTTTTAATAAAGCCAAAAGGAAATGCAAAACAGCCGCTTGAGATGGAGATTGTGTTAAACAGACAGCTCTTTAGGAGTAGCCGAGTCTGGGATGTTTATTGTGCACAGACAGAGCAAGGCGGGGGATTTCTGGCTGAATTTCAAATAGGCGTCTGATTTGGCTTTGGGGGTGGGGAAGAGACCCTCCTTGCCCCTCCTCTCCACCCATAGGCCCATCTGTCCAGGGAAGGATCGCTCTCAAAGTGAGAGGAGGAGAGAAGGGGACAGTGGGACCACAGGGGACATCTCTCTGACCTGGAGCAAGCCACCTTCCCCTTCCTGTGGGGTGTCACCCTCAGCACCCCCTTCTTCTCAGGATCCCAGGACTTCCGGCTGGTCTTGCCCACTCCCTCCTTCCCAAAGACTGGACTCTGCCCTCATTGACACACCACTGCTTTTAGCTTCTGATTCTTAATTATAGTTCTGGCCCAGCTCTTGGCTTTATTGCTTTCATTTATTATAAAAAGACCAGTGTCTGTTTTGTGAAATGGCTATCTGGTCAAATCACAGTTGATAAGCAACACTGAGCTGTCTTTTTAAGACAGGCCAAATTTATCACACTTAAAAAAAAAAAAAAGCAAGCCTTCGATGGCCTATTAGAAAACTTCCCCCCCTTTTCCCAGAGTGACATTTTAGTAAAAGGCTTTATTTTCCCCCTCAGCTTTCACAAAGCCATCGCCTTGAAAGAGGGGCGGGGAGGGAGAGCGAGAGAGAGCAAGACACAGAGTACTTTTGAGGCTGTTCCATAAAATATATGGAGAGGGTATGGAAGATATCAGGATCTGTCCTAATGGGACTGTTGGCTTAGGGGGAAAAGAGGGGGCCCCTGGCATGTATTTGTCAGCTGTTATTTTTGTAATTAGAAGAGAAACTGCACTTTACATTTCAGAAATACAGCTATTTGAGGCTGCAAAGAAGATATGGGGGTCTGGGGCAGAAAGATAGGTTGGAAGGGGCAGGGGATGGGGAAAAGTGGGTGAGACCAGGCTGGTGGCTCCTGAGGTTAATGAGTTCATCTGTGAGCTTTGAGGCTGGCGCAGAGCAAGACAGGAACCTTGCAGGGCCCCTTCAGTAGGCTCCCCAGTCCTGGCTGAGCAGCTGATACTATGCTGTATTCCAGGAAGCGGGTGGAGTCAAGCTGTGAGCCGGCCAAGCTGCTGGGGACCGGGGAGCAGGATCTTCTTGTGGCTGTGGAAGCTTCTGACCATCTGTTGGGACTGGGACAGGAACTGGGGTGAGGCTGTTTCATGGGCTCAGCTAGAAGCAAATTTGCAGCCCTTGCTCTTGTAGGTCTGGCTTTAGAAAGAAGGGGTGTCCAAGAAACGAGGGTAGTGCGGCCCCTCCTGGAGTGGGTGGTGGTGTCTGCAGAGCACAGCCTGTGCCTAATTCATCTGCAGACACACAGCATCCAGGGTAGCAGAGTGTTGCGGGGACATTGGCTGGTGGAAATTGGAGGTGGCAGGAGGCTCCTTCCCCTGGCCACCCACGACCTGCAAGTAGGCGCCGACTCCTTTCGTTGGTTGCAAAGACTCCTCATTCCTCCTTTGCTTCTTCCTCTCATGCTTTCCATTCCCAGCAGTATTTCCCTTCACTTCTTTCTGAACAAGACAGCTTTGTTAAACAGCTCCTTCCTTTTCCTCCCCGCTGAGATCTGGATTTCAGAGGAGTGTTGCGGACAGTGGCCTCCAGCCTGCTCTGCCCACGCCCTCCTCTGTCCCCGGGTGGATGCCCATAGCCTCTCGCCACTTTAGATCTCCTTCCTCTCCCTGATGCTGAGCATCTGATTCAACAACAGTGGGGCACCTGACATCTGGCTACCCAAAGAAAGCTAGATTTGCAAGACCTTGAAGCACAACAATCGAGGCCCCGGTGGTGTAGCAGAAAGGGTTCGGGCTGAGTTAGAAACCCAGCTCTACCATCAGCAGGTTGCGCTTAGGAAAATCACTGGGCTTCTCTGAGCCTTGGTTTTCTCATCTGTAAAATGGCACAGTGTTTTTGGGAGGAGTCAATAAAATAATGAGGAGAGAGCTTGTGGATTCATTAGCTGCTAGTTCCCCTTGCCCTGCCTGGGTGGAGGGAGGCGGGCTACACTGGCCCAGTGTGGTGTTCTTCTCAGGGGTGAAGGCAGCCTGCGTCATGGTGGCGCTGGGGTTATAAGTCCTGGGACTCCCAGTCTCGTGTCCTTTCTGTCATCCTGCTGTGTCTTTCCATCTTCCAGTGCCATCGTGAGTAGGCCATTTTCCATTTTTTCAGGCCTCAGTTTCCTATCCCAGATGGCTTCCCAGGTGCTCCATTTCTGAAAAAGTCTGAGTCACATGAATCCATTCTGGAACTCTCTGGATGCTCAGGCCTATATGGTAGAAACTATGCCTGGAGGTGCTTCGCCCTGCCCCGAAGCCATCATGGACTTGGATAACACAGCCTTGCAGACTGGTCTCACATTGCTTGATTCTCACTGCGATTCTCAGCTGCAAGTGACGGGCACAGAGGAGGGGCACCAACCATCCTAGTTTGCCAGAGACTGAGGGATCTCCGGATGTAGGACTTTCAGTGCTAAAAATGAAGGAGTCTTGGGCAAATCAGCCTGAGTGGGCCGCCCCAAGACAGAGCTTCAGGTGAACGTTAGTTGAGGTCCTGCTGCAGGTGAAGTGCTGTAGCAGGTATTAGGGGTGCAGTAATGACAGAAACAGGCCTTGCCTTGAAGGCAGTGACAGCACAGGGGAGGAGCAGCTGTGTAGACAGATGACTTGCCCTACAATTCATGGAAGGGGGACTGGGGACTGACTAAATGAAGTTTGTGCAAGATACCCAGGACACCCAGAGGAGGCAGAGATGAACTGTGGTTTGGTAATGGTGGTGGGATAGGCAGGAAGGCTTCTCAGAGGCGGTGATAGCTGAAGTGGGTTTTGAAGGCAGGGCTGGAGATGGGGCATAAGAGGCAGGGCTTGGAGAGGCATAAAAGGACAAAGTTAAATGTGGGAGCAAATGGTGTGAAAGGAGGGCAGTAGGTCAGGAGGCAGCAGAAGCTGAAGGGTAAACTTCCCCTGTCCTTGTGGGACCAGGCACCGGGCAGGGGAAGGTGGTGGTGTGGGATGTGGTCTGGAGGAAGGCCACAGGGCCAGGAAATGTTTGGGAGGCCTTCCCCATCTAAGGATGGAGATGTAATTTCTACAGAGCATCCTGGTTCCATCTCAGCCTTCCAAGACCTACGAGAATGTTACAGGGTTGTCCCTGCCAGGGCTGCTTGGCTCCCCAGCATGGCTGGGTGCCTGGCCTGAGGCTGGAGGCCAGTGGCCCAGAGCCCAGGGAAGCCAGCTGGTGACAGAATAGAGTTGTCCTGGCTTTGGCCAGGCAGACCAGTGGGCTCCAACCCAGGCTGTGATCCCTACAGGACTCTTCCTGGAGATAGTTAGCTCTGCAGGAAGAAGTGAAGATGAGGATCTGGCTCTGCTGAGTGTCCCTCACTCTGTGCTTCCTTGCCTCGGTCTCTAGCTCAGGGACTCTGAGGACCCAGCCTCTATGCAGCGAACTGGCCAAGGTTAAATTCTATCCCCCTTAGACCCTGTGGGCAGAGGGCCTGGGGTGATTAAGAAGCCATGGAGCAGAGTCAGACTGCAAACACTGGGCTTCCATTCGTAGACCAAACCTGGGGATGGAACTGGTAAGTGAATAGAGCAATGATTGACAGGTGGGCAAACCACGTTGATCTCCCTGACTCCTCTCGGAGAGAATGCAAACTCTTGGTCCACCTTGAATCTTTTTTGGAATAAGGCAGATTATTATAAACAACAAATCAGTCAGACAACCAATCAATCAACCATGAAAACCTGACCAGAGTTTTCAAGGCAAAATCCCAGGAAGGAACCTCAGGTGCCAGGTGCGCAAGGAGGACCCAGGCATCTGGTGCTCGCGCTCACCCCTCATCTCCCTTTACGCAGCGGGAATACACTTGGCGTTGAGAGATTTGTTGGTGTCAGAAGCTCCCAAACTCTTCTTTCCTGACCTACAACTGTTTGCCAACAACTATGTATTTTTGGCTAGAAATGAATTAATGTGGGCACTTCTAAAAAATAGAAGAGATGCAGACTATGGTGACAACATAATAACGTAGATGGAAAGCGCGTACTTAGAGCCATATGCAGCAAATGTGGGGCTGATCTGGCCCTGTCACTCACAACAGTGGTCAGCTCGCTGGGCCCCTCCGAGCCTCCTGTCCTGCCCCGCCCCTGTGAAGTGGAACCCTTTGTCCCTCGGCCTCACTTAGTAGGATCTCCCCAACAGGCTGCAAATCCTTGAGGGAGGAGGCCTCCTTTTTTCTTGTCTTTATATCCCCAGGGCCTGGCATAAAGTAGAAACTCAATAAATGTTAGTCAAATGAATGAATAAACGTTTGAATAACAAGAATACCTGCTCTAGCGACCTCTCTCAGGATTATTGGGAGGATCAAATGAGATAATGCACATGAAAGCACTTTGTAAATTGCAGAGCACTATACAAATGCAAATCATTCACAGCTTTGGTGGAAATTATTATTCAAATTATTATTATTATTTTCACAGTAAAGGAGGACAGGAAGGAGAGGGCAACGGAATCAGTCCCTGATGGTGGAAGCTGGGGCTCCAGCCCTGGGTGCGGGGTGGCACTCAAGCTTGCTTGGGCCCCTCTGAAGCCTCCCCCATTCCATGAGCCAAAGGGAGGTGGGCTGGGCTGCAGCTGCTTGGGTGGGGGCAGTATTTGCTATTGGAATCCTGCCTAGTATGGGGACTGAAGCCACCAGCACATCTTACCCTGAATAAAATGAATGCAACGCCAAGGTCTAAATGAAAAAGGAGTTTCTTTTCTCTGCTGCTGTTTTTAATTTTTTTTAAACAAAAATGAAGTGGCAAAGGTGGCATGTTAGAAAGGAGGTGGTGACAGAGAGAGAGAGATAGAGAGAGAGAGAGAGAGACCAGGCACCTCGAAACCTCCGGTTAGCACCCCTCTCACCTGCTGAGCTTGTTTCCAATGCTATTATCCCGCTTCTTCAACCCCTGGCCTGCGAGAGGGAGGGCGAGCCGGCTGGGCAGCCAAGAGACGTGGAGCAAAGGCGTGATTGATAATTGGCGACTGTAATTCTATAATTCATCTCCCAGCACCGCAGTGAAATTAAAAGAGTTTAGGTTCCCAAGCATAATGATCATCAATTAAACTCCAGGGAGATTTAGTGTCCTCATTTGAATTTTGTTTTATTTATTTAAATGTGTCTCTTTTGCAGAGGGGCGCGTGGGGAGTGGGAGCGGGTGCACGCGGGGCCGGGGCGCCTCCAGGAGCTGGGTCGCTCAGGCTGCCTGGGAGCGGCTGAGGTGGGGTGCGGCCTGCGAGGCGGACGGCTTTGCGAGACAGGGGATCCATCATCCCGGGTCTAATCAGTTAATACTGATAAACTGCCAGCAATAACTGCCAATTGTGCCGCGGTTTTGGAGCTGCCAGTTCATTCATTTAGGGAGTGCGGCGGCGCTTGTGGGGAACGCTCCTGGCCCCGCGTGTTTCTGTCTCTGCTCGGGAGGGAGGTGATGCATGGGCTGAGGGCCACCTCCGACTTCTGTGGGCAAGGGAAAGTGAGCACTGGGCAGCTCGAGCGAGGGTGGGTGGGAGGCTGCGGGGGGTGACTGTGGCCTGAGCGGGGCCGGGCTGGGCTGCGAGAGAGGCCGCCCCGGGTCTTAGGGTTCAGGCTGGTATGGAGGTGACACCCGCTTTGAGGAGGCGTCAGGGGGAGATGCTCCCGGCCAAGCTGTGGAACCTCCTTGTGCAGGGCCACAGAAAGACGCCTCAGGAATCAGGGAACCTGTTGCAGCCCCGCCACTCACTGCCCAGCTGCATGAATCAGTTTCCTCCTCTGGAATGGAACGGGCTGGGCTAGGTGGTCTCTAGAGGGCCTTCCAGGTCTGTGGCCTTCCTCCAGCCCCCTTTCCCTGCTGGCCTGGGGAAGGACGGAGAACACGCCCGAGCCCTCGCTGTGCACCGTGAGTTTGGGGCTGGGGGCGCTCAGGGTGCCATGGCTCCCTCCCACGGGCGCCCCTGCTCCCTCCCCATGCTGCTGTCCATTTCTCAGGGTTGGTTCCTGCTGCATTTTCCCGACATTCTCTGATTCCGACTTCTCACTTGCAATCAAGAAACTAAAAATAGAGCATAAAGGAGCTCTCCAAGGGGGGTGGGTGGCGGCGGCAGAGAAGGAGGAAAGTGCTCGGGTTCCCCGTGGGAATGCGACCTCATCAGCTCTACATAGGGAGTTGGAAATCCAATCCAGACCATTGGCAAGGGGCGGGGTGTGGGACAAGGAGCCTTCCGGATCAACCAAGTGGAAAGCTTGAGAGAAAATACTGTTTGTGCGCACAGGGAGGGAGGATGGGGAGGAAGCCCTGGGGTGGCTTTCTGGGCGTTTCTGGTGCTTGAGGGTGAGGCCCCTTGCATGCCCAGCACAGAGCCCGAACCTTGGTTGAGAGAGAGCTGAAGTCCCCGGACCTGAGAGCACACAGCCGGCCCGAGGGCCTTGCCTTCTAAGTCATCTGCCAGGAGGGGGCTCCCTATTCTAATGTTCACAAAGGCATCTTTTGTTAAGCTGAGGCGGGAGAAGGCTTGTGCAGACGAGTTATGTAGGTATCCTCTTGGGCTTGTAGGCAGTTAGGGATTTCTTCTTGAGGACCTCAAAACCGTGTCTTTTGTTTTTATTTTTTTGAGACAGGGTCTCGGTCTCTCTCCCTAGCTGGAGTGCAGTGGTGTGATCTCGGCTCTCTGCAACCTCTACCTCCTCAGCTTAAGTAATCTTCCTACCTCAGCCTCCTGAGTAGATGGGGGCCACAGGCACAAGCCACCATGCCCGGCTTAATTTTGAATTTTTTGTAGTGACAGGGTCGGCTATGTTACCTAGTCTGGCTGTGAGCTCCTGGGCTCATATAATCCACCCACCTCAGCCTTCCAAAGTGCTGGGATCACAGATGTGAGCTACCTTGCCTGGCCAACCACATCTTTCAGATTGTAAGGAGTGGGTTTGTTCAAACTTGAGATAAGATGGGCAACTTGGAGGCATTGGGGCTGGGGCTAGGAGTGAAAGCAGAGGGAATCTGGGCTCTTAGACAACCATCTGCAGAACACAGGCACCTCGCTTTCCGGGCAGAGTTCCGTGGAGCTCAGAAAGGTAAGTGGACGTGTGTAAATTTCTCAGCTGGTCTTGGGAAAGAAGCCTGATTTGGGAGTCTGAAGCACCAGGCTGCAGTCCTGGCTGTACTGCTCTATGCCCTTGGGCATGCTGCTTTTTTTCCTCTGAGCCTCAGTTTCCCCTCTGTCTAATAGGATGAGGTACATAAAAGCTCTTAGGGAGCAGAGAAGGTGCTCTATAAATGCACAGGATTATGGTTATAATGTGCAGCTTTTATGCATAAACCAGCAGCAGCCCACCTTATCTTCTAAGGGGCAGTGCAGAGGGAAGACTTTATCTCTATCCTTGCTTAGTGCTGCCTCAAAGGCCCCTTTTCTCCCATGGGGCTATCTTTAGGACCCATGATGCTTCTTGTCCTGGGGCAGGAAGGGAAATGGCTGATGTTAGAATCCCAGACTTGCCGGGTTTTGTACCACTGATTCAAATCAAGATACTGTCTTTCAGCCTCCTTTCTGCCTTGCTAAACTCATTCCAGTTCCCCTACCAAGCCGATTTCTATCGAGAGAGTCAGTCCTTGAAAACGTGGGGATTTCTCCAGCGAGGAATGGCCATGAGGAGCCAGGCTGTGCTGGGGTGGCCACCTGCACACCCTGATGAGACCGTGCGGGTCTCCTCTCAGCCTCATCTGCAAGGCTGGACCCTTCTAGGTTCTAATCACCGTCTCATCCAAAAGGCTGAGGGCTTTCTGGATTGGCCAGAGAAGAGATGAAGGTGACCCCAGGTCCCCAGGAATGCCCATCTCCCTTTCTGGCTCCGTCCCTTTTCGCTCTGTGCCTGGTCCCTCCATCCCAGGCTGTCTTCTGTGCCCTGAGGGGTTAGGTGTCAAGGGCTGTTCTGTGGCCCCCAGGACTGTCTCTGGACCCCTCAGGCAGAGCAGCAGGTGTATTTGGGATAAGAAGCTCTGAGGGTCAAGGACCCTACAATTTTCTGTGTGGAATCCACAAGGGCACCAAGCCCAAGTGGGCATAAACCCAACAAAGGCTTTTTAAAAATTACCATGTGCTGTCCTTTTCTCTGATTACAAAAGTAATACATATTCATGTTCAAAAATGTGGAAAATATAGAAAAGCACAAAGAACAAAAATTCATCCATATTCCACTACCCAGAAGCAGCCACTATGCATATTTGAGGTGTATCACCTCCCTGTCCTTCCGCTTCTTGCTGTCTCTTTATCTCTGTCTTTTAATAGGAGTCTCATGGAGTAATACTGTTTGGTGAGCTAGTTGGTGACAGTGTATCAGGAGCATTTGATGAGTGCTCACACAACAAAAGCCATTTGATGAGTGTCACCAGGTGTTTGGTGTGGGAAACCTGGGACAGCAGGCTCTCAGAAGAGATCTCAGCATTGACAGATTTGGACTGTCTCCTGCTTCCAGTGGAGATAGAGGGTCATAAAATCCATTGGCTGGAGGGGTAGCCCTCGAGTCAGGGCAGTGTGCATCCCAGCACGAGGATGTGGCAGGACTTGTGCCAGCCTGATCTTGCCCCATCACCTGGGGCCCTGTCACTGCATCAGCTCTATTCCCATTTGGGCTCTTGCCCTGGCCATAGCAGGCCAGTAGGAGGTAAGGAGAGCACCAAAGTGCCAATCACTTGGAGGCTGTAAAAAAATAACACCAGAGGAGGCTGAGGTGGGTGGATTATGAGGTTAAGAGATTGAGACCATCCTGGCCAACATGGTGAAACCCCATCTCTACTAAAAATACAAAAATTAGCAGGGCGTGGTGATGCGCACCTGTGGTCCCAGCTACTTGGGAGGCTGAGGCGGAAGAATTGCTTGAACCCAGGAGGCGGAGGTTGCAGTGAGCCAAGATTGTGCCACTGCACTCCAGCCTGGAGACAGAACAAGACTCCGTCTCAAAAAAAATAAAAATAAAAAAATAAAATGATAGTAACACCAGAAGATAAACTAGAAATGTAAAGGACTTTCCCATCAGTCACTTGGGGTGACAGTGGAGGCCAAGAGCCCTCTCCCTCTAAGGGATGTGCTTGAGTAGTGATGGTAACAAGGAAACTGGGTCTGCTTTCGCTATAGAAATTTAGTTTAACTAAGCTGGGTATGCAAGTCTGGGGCCCTTGGCCTCTCCAAATCCTGAACAAGGAGCTAGAGGATCTTGGTCTGAAGACCATGCCTGCGTTCACTGCCTGTCTTATCAATGCAGCATACCAGATTCATCTTCCTTAATGCATTCTCCTTGGGTCGTCTGACTCCTGGCTCAACAAAGTCCTGTCTTTACCTACCCAGCCATTCTTCTCTCTTCAAATCCAGCTCAAGGTATATTTTCCTTCTTCCACAAGAAAATATTAAATAACTGGATTTAAAAATTGGCAAAGGACTTGAATAGACATTTCTCCAAAGAGGATACACAATTGGTCAACAGGCATATGAAAAGATGTTCAACATCACAAATCATTAGAGAAATGCAAATCAGATCCACAGGGAGATTCCACTTCATACCCATTAGGATGGCTACTGTTAAAACAAACAAACAAACAGACAAACAAACAAAAACCCAAAATAAAAGAGTTGGTGATGACGTGAAGAAATCAGAACCCTTATGCACTGTTGATGGGAATCTAAAATGGTACAGCCACAGTAGAAAACAGTGGCGATTCCTCAAAAAGTTAAAAATGGAATTACCATATGATCCATTAAGTCTGCTTCTGGTTATACATCCAAAAGAACTGAAATCATGGTATTCGAGAGATTTTGCACACCCACTTAGCAGCAGTATCCACGATGGCCAAGAAGTGGAAGCAATCCACGCATCCATCGATGGATGAATGGATAAACAAAATGTGGTCTACACGCGGAATGGAATATTATCAGCCTGAGAAAGGCAGGGAATCCTGCCACATGATGCAACAGGGATAAACCTGGAGGACATTATCCTAAGTGAAACAAGCTAGTCAGGAAAAGACAAATGCTGTATGGTTCTACTTATATGAGATACTTAGAGGAGTTAAATTGATAGGAATGGAAAGTAGAATGGTGGTTGCCAGGGGTTTGAGGGAGGGGGTCACGGGGAGCAATATAGAGTTCCAGATTTGCAAGATGAAAAAATTCTGGAGATCAGTGACACAACAATGAGAAGATACTTAGCACTACTGGACTGTATGCTCAAAAATCATTAAGACAGTACATTGTGTGTGTGTGTGTGTGTGTGTGTGTTTAACCACAATTAGGAGAAAAAAAGATACTCCTTTTACCTTCTCTGGCCAGCCCAGCAAGGAAAGAGCTTTTCCTTTTCAGAACCCCTAAAATGCTTACACTCTTTACCGCTGGGCCCCTAAACTAACCCACTGTCTCCTCATGTATTCACATGTGGTCTTTCTATGGGGCAAGTTGTTTGAGGTCAGGAATAAAATTTTTGCCTTTTATTTTTTCTATGGCACCTAACACAGTGGCTTACATAAATTCAGTCAATTCAGTCAATCAGCTCAAGTAAAATTTGCTGATTGACCGAATTGATACTTCCCTTGATAGACTTTGAACTGTGAGCAGAGGATGATGGGTGATGAAGATAGCAAATACAGAGAAGGGTAAGAGGTGTTAGTCCAAACTGCACCATTTTGTAAGCTCCCTGCTATTTTGCAGACCTTGGTCAAAGTGAAACATGTCACAGGGGTTTGGACTACGGAAACATCCTGTGTGACCACCTGACCACAAGGTGGACAGAGGCCCAACTAAAGAAACATCCCTACTGCATTTTGCTGGACAAAGGTCCAAGGAACACCATGATGACATATCCCCAGAACAAGGGCTAGAACCGCCTCATCATGGGAGCATCTTACCAATATCCTGCTGGTGGCAAGCCATGCTGCCCAGACCCCTCCTGCCCATACCTATAAGTACCCCCAGTCTGTAAGTAGCGGTGAGCTCTGGCATTAGGCTGGCCCCCTACCTCTGTAGGTTTTCTGCTGGACAGAAAGCCTGCATTTGCTAAGCTGCCCTCTTTCCATGTGTGTTTCTTTAACCCTTGCCTTCCCTTCAAAATCTAACAGGAGGCAGTGTGCCTGGGTATGAGTATATTTCTACACATTGCCTATGAATTGTTTAGGCAGCTGCAGTCCACTTATGGTTGAAAACACACACACACACACACACACACACTTTTTGCCTGCACAAAGACCATCAGATTGGGGAGCTGAAGAGACTTTGGATTCCTAATCCTGAGTTAGAGTTAGACCTCAGAAAATGATGTGGACTCTTGAAAGTTTTAGACTGAAAAATGTTGGAAGGCACTAACCTGGACCAACTGGGACATGTAGCTAATTTTACTTTTCTTTAGAATTCCTAGAGAAACCCATCCACAACTCTCTTCAGGAACATAGATCAGTGTCTTACAATTCTTCTGCTGGCAAAGTTTTTTCTGACCTCTCACCTCCATCCCTCCCGCTGCCATGTAAACTTCTCTGCTGAAATGGAGAACATTCTCTTGCCACCTTATCCCTTGTAGGTGCTTTTAAAAATTGGACTTTAACAGAATAAAGATCCCTCACATGAGGTATCTATCATGTTCTCTTTGTAGGGTGGATCCTCTGCTAAATTAATTGTCTGGTTCTCTTGAAAAGCAATCTTTTCCCCCAGTTCATGTTCCGTTTTTGACCTAACATGGCCATTCTTGGCCTTTTGAATGGGATTTGCTTCCAGTCAGGAATTAAATTTCCATAGCAACGCTAGCAGCCATCTTAAAAGTCCTCTCCCCCAGCCCTATGTTAGTGCTATGCCATCCTTCTCATACAGGCAGGTGGTTTGCCTGGTTATAAGCCGTGTGTATATTTATTCTCATTTTAGTCAGGGTGGACGACAGCAGTGGCAACTCAAACTGCTAACAGGATGAACAAAAAATACATAAAGGAGTCTGCCTGCTTTTAGTTCCTGAGGGGCCTGGGCTCCTGAGGAAACATGGGTGTTTACTTTTTAAGCTTCAGAGTGTTTTTTCCATAAAACTGGGGACTGGAGGTTTTCATCTTACTTCTAAATCACCTGAGCCTTTTTCTCTAAGCGGGATACCCTGCTAAGCCTGACACAGGAAAAAGACCTGAATCTTAGCTTTTGGGATTTGTCTGTTTGTTTAAAGTTTATTATTTATGGCTGTTTTTAAGTAAACCATAAGAAGTGGGAGGTTTTTTTTTTTTTTTTTTTGCCGGGAACTTACCACTCAACTCCCCATCAGGAACTCTAGAAGGATCTTTGTTGACTATGGAATCAAGTCCAAACTCTAGAACATGACACTCGACGCCCTCAATTTGCTTGCCTCAACCTACTTACTTAGTCCTAACTTTAAGTGCCCCTCCCCGCTGACTGCCAAACAGGATAATAGCATGTTTTCAGAATACTGTCACTGACACTGTCACCTCTCCACCTTGTGCACCTGAACCTGCAGTACCCTTCCTTCCAACCCACCTGTGGAAGTTCTGCTCCTTCTTTAAGGCAGGGCTTCCCAACTGGTGTGTTGTGAAGTGGGTTGCCGCAGGATTCATTCCCCTTATCCCTGCGGGCAGCCAGATGGCTGGAGCCACCACAGAATCCCTCCTGGCCAGTGCTCCTGTCCATGGCAGCATTGTCCTTGTGTCCCAGTGAGCCACCCAGCCGTTACCATTTTCTGTGAGTGCCATGTGATGAAAAGGGTGGGAAGTCCTGCTTTATTTTTTGAGACAAAGTCTCTATCTGTCTCTGCCCAGGCTGGAGTACAGTGATGTGATTTCAGCTCACTGTAACCTCTGCCTCCCGGTTCAAGCAATTCTCCTGCCTCAGCCTCCTGAGTAGCTGGGATTGCAGGTGTGCATCACCACGCCTGGCTAATTTTTTTATTTTTAGTGGAGACGGGGTTTCACCATGTTGGCCAGGCTGGTCTTGAACTCCTGACCTCAGGTGATCCACCTGCCTTAGCCTCTTAAAGTGCTGGGATTACAGGCATGAGCCACTGCGCCCCGACTGAAGCCCTGATTTGAGGCTCAGCTCAACTCGATCTCCTCCACAAAGTCTCTCCCAGACCCTCCAGCCAGAAGACTCTATCCCTCCCTTGGACACCTCCCCCAGTCCTTCTGGAGTGTCTGTGTTCTGCTTTGTATCAAGGGTATTCATTGCTTTTCTGGGCATCCTGCCTCCCTCCTCCCCCACCAGGGATTGGCAGCACTGAGAATTCTGTTCTTGTTTAGCTACACGAAACAGTGTCTAGAACTGTGTCATGCATGAAATTGGGACTCCTTACATGCCTGCTGATTTGAAATCTAAAGCTTGTGTAACTGTAGGTTGTCTTCCAACAGCAACTCCCTTAGATATACTGCTCTTATTGCGTGACCCACCACTGTTCAAAATATCTCTGGAATTTTTTTTCTGGAATTATTTTCAGAGAAGGCTTCTGAGCCAAAGAATAAAACTAGTCTCTTTTCTTTACAATCAAACAATGTGTATTTCATTTTCATTTTGTTGTCATTGTGAGTCAATAAGTTTTTCTTTTTTTTTTTTTTTTTTTTTTGAGATGGAGTCTTGCTCTGTTGCCCAGGCTGGAGTTCAGGGTACAATGTCTGCTCACTGCAACCTCAGCCTCCCAGGGTCAAATGATTCTCATGGCTCAGTATCCTGAGTAGCTGGGATTACAGGTGCATACCACCACACCCTGCTAATTTTTGTATTTTTAATAGAGACAGGGTTTCGCCATGCTGGCCCAGCTGGTCTTGAACTACTGGCCTCAAGTGATCCACCCACCTCCAAATATTTATTGATGTCCGGCCAAAAAATATTTATTGACCCCAGATACAAGGATTTTTTTTTTTTTTTTAATTTAGTGTAAACCACTTGTCTACCTTATGGGAAAGATTTGGCTCTGGTTTTTTTCCAGAAATTGAATTTGTCCTCAAAACATTAAAGGTTTAACATCTTTGAGCAGGTTTGCAATGAATAAAAAACAAAACAAAACAAAACAAAACAAAACAAAATGACAACAGTGACCACAGCAACATCACTGGAATGTGAGGAGCCTTCCCAGGTAGCCCCTTACGAAGGACAACATTAACTTGGATACGTAAACTCTGGAGTACTTATTAAAAAGACTGTTTCCCTGGCTTATGTCACTCATTGCACAGATATGTATCATTCAGAGACCTAAGGGACATTGAGTGTGGTTTGTTTTTTTAAGAAGCTTATATTCTAAAAGAGGATACATATTCAAAGACTCTTGTGAGAAATCTCACTAGAATTGTGTCGACACCTGAGAAAACCTCCAAAATCATGATTTAGTCTGGTATGTGGTTAACATTATGTCATTTGGAGCCAACAGATGCAATTTATGTTGTGGCTCTGTCACTTTGCTGAGATACGTTGGGTAGTTACTGAAAATCTCTGGAGCTCAGTATACTTTCCTGTGTAATGGGAGGATGATATCCCCTTTATAGAGCCGTTGTAAAGGTGAATATTGTCTCTGGCACACAGCTATTTTGATTTCGAAGAAAACATCTACAAATATTTGGATTATTATTTTTTTTCCCCAGCCAATAGAGGGCTAAGGAATAAATTGCTATCTTTAGACATTTGGAGACTTTGGAGACTTAGGTTACTGGGTTTTAAGACTGGATTTTAAGATGTTCTCTGGTTCCTGTGAAGAGAATAGCAAATACTTGACACTTGTTTGCTATAGAAATGGTAGGAGAGGCCGGGCGCGGTGGCTCAAGCCTGTAATCCCAGCACTTTGGGAGGCCGAGGCGGGTGGATCACGAGGTCAAGAGATCAAGACCATCCTGGTCAACATGGTGAAACCCCGTCTCTACTAAAAATACAAAAAACTAGCTGGGCATGGTGGTGCGTGCCTGTAATCCCAGCTACTCAGGAGGCTGAGGCAGGAGAATTGCCTGAACCCAGGAGGCGGAGGTTGCGGTGAGCCGAGATCATGCCATTGCACTCCAGCCTGGGTAACAAGAGCGAAACTCCGTCTCAAAAAAAAAAAGAAATGGTAGGAGATGGATCTCATGAAGAACTCCCTCTGAAGATGTTTAGGCAGAGGAATGGATGAGTGGAGAAGACTGGGAAATTATTTATTGAGAAGCGGGGGCTTAGTTTGTAGAGTGTATTAAAGCTATTCCTGATTTCTTTGGTTGGGACTTTTGTTGTTGTTGCTGTTTTTTGAGAGAGTCTCGCTCTGTCGCCAGGCTGGAGTGCAGTGCCGTGATCTTGGCCCACTGCGACCTCCGCCTCCCAGGTACAAGCGATTCTCCTGCCTCAGCCTTCCGAGTAGCTGAGACTACAGGTGCATGTCACCATGCTCAGCTAATTTTTGTACTTTTAGTAGAGACAGTGTTTCACCATGTTGGTCAGTATGGTCTCGATCTCTTGACCTCATGATCTGCCTGTCTTGGCCTCTCAAGATGCTGGGATTACAGGCGTCAGCCACTGTGCCTGGCCAGGATCTTCTTCTAAGCTGTGGGTTCTGCTTTAGAATGCAGCTGCCACTCCTATCCCAGGCATGGGCGCCACAGCCTGCTGGTCCAAGTTCCACATCTCCAGAAAGCTTTCCCAGAGAAACATGATTATGCTAATAGAGATGGGTACTTTCTAAGTGCCAGGCACTGTTGTGGGCACTTCACATAAATATGTTTATTTAACCCCAGGAAGTAGGTTCCTTAACAGTTTGTCTTTTATGGATGAGGAAACAAAGACACAGAGAAGTGAGCAAAGTAACGAAGATCCCATCGCTGGTTAGTGATCAAGCCTGGATTCGAGCCCAGGCAGTTCGGCTGCAGAGCAGACTCCCTGGTGCCACCCAGCATCCCAGCAGCCTCCTCACTGCTCGACCTCACCCACTTTAAGAATTGACAGGTGGGGCCTGGTGGCTCATGCCTATAGTCTCAGCACTTTGGGAGGCGGAGGTGGGAGGATCACTTTAGTCTAAGAGTTTCGAGAGCAGCCCTGGCAATGTGTCAAAACTGCATCTCTACCAAAAGAAAAAGAAAAAAAAAATTAGCTAGGCATGGTGGTGTGCACCTATAGTCCCAGCTGCTAGGAAGGGTGGGAGGATCACCTGAGCACAGGAGGCAGAGGTTGCAGTGAGCTAGGATTGCACCACTGCATTCCAGGCTGGGCAATAGAGTCAGACGCTGTCTCAA
>NW_016107343.1:4223052-4225998 GCF_001604975.1 Cebus imitator | reverse complement strand
AAAAAAAAAAAAAAAAAAAAAAAAAAAAAAAAAGAAGAGAAAAGAAAAGGAAAGAACTTACAGATTAGTCTAAATGACTTAATTACTTATTTATCATATTTATTGTTTGTCCTGCTTCCATCAGTCACTAGGCTCCATGAAGTCAAGAATTTTTGTCTTTTAAAATTAACTGCTGAATCCCAAGTGCCAAGAACAGTGGAAGCATATGAGATGCTTAATAAATATTTGTTGAATAAATGAAGTTGTTAATACATTTTGTTTTAAAAATCTTTTTTTTTTTAAGCATATTCTTCTTTAGGAGTTCTCACCTGTATGTCTCTGGGCCTTCTGATGATCCTATTTTGTACAGGTGAATTTCAACCAGTGTTATTCATCAAAATACCAACTCTTTTCCAGGGAAAAGCATATTCCCAGTCTGAAGCCTGTTTTCTGTGGCACTTTTCTCAGTTAGAGACAATCACAAGTCTTGGAAATCAACTGGTCTTGGGGTTGTCATGGTAAATAGAGCCCGCGGATGTGATTTTTCTGGTGTTTGTTTAATGTTTTTGTAGTTGAGCGTCTGTGCCTGGGAGGTATGCTTCTCTTAGCCACAGTCCCCTATTCTTCCTGGGGGGACAGACAGCTGTCCACTCATTCATTTCCTCTCCTAGCTCCTAAATGGGGCTGTATGATTCTAGTCCAAGTCCATTAATTTTAGTTGAGGAAACTGAGGCCCAGAAGTGGGGGTGACTTTCCCTTGGTCATGTAGCTGGCAGAGCCTGGCATTCAACTCCCATCTGCCTCCCGGTCCGGTGTGCTTTCCCCTGCACCATGTGCCCGGGCAGGAATGCTCTGAGCAGGAATGAAAGTGGAGGTCTTTGTCCCAGGGGATAGGGAGTTTGGGGTGAAGGGACAAAGAAGAGGAGTTGAATGGTGACTAGCACTTCTCCTTGTTCTTTGCCACCACACTGCCACTGGGCACATTGGCAACCCCTTCCAATGATGGCATTTTTAGCAAATGGGAGGAGAATAGTAGGTCTCTCTTTTTCCCCCCACCCCCATTGTAATTAGTTGTCAAAAAATTTTAGATGGTAGGGGGAATGCTCGGGTCCTGATGAGATGATACAGCAAAGATTTCATTTCATCTTGAATTTGACATTAAACTTTAATAGTCTCAAGGACAAGAAGCCAAGAGATATCAGATGTAATGAGATAAAGCAAAGTTTCTCTGACAGCAAATTTGATCACAAATGGGCTCCGAGATTGCTTCTTTGATATAAATGAAACATAATTCATCTTCCAGCACCCTGAATGGGCTTTCAGGCTGGGGACAAAGCTGGCATCTCTCTTGCCTGGCGCTGACAAGTGGCAGCACAGGGAGGAGGCAGACACTTTGGCTGGACCCTGCCGGGTGGCTCTGCAGCTTGGTCTGGAAGAGATGAGACAAGGAACCTCAGGAGCTGGAGAGCATCGGGGGCTCAGCCAGGGGAGGGAGGGGAGACACCTTCCTCTCTGAGCCCATGTTTTGGCTCAGGAGGCTGTCCTCAAACTCAGAACAGCCACAAGGGTGTCAAACAGCAGGAGACCCCTCACAGGGATGGACACTGTGGGAAACTGCCCTCCTGACAATTTCCTGGTTCAGGCATGACAGGGACACAGCCATTTATTCTTGAATGTACTGTTCACTCTTTTCTGACATGTCTTCTTGAAACAGCACCTTCCTCTCCAAGAGTCCTGTGGCCAATGCCCACATTCACACCAGCATGGTGCTGAGGTGAGGGTGGTGTAGGGGAATCCAGACTCCCAGCCTCCAGCAGCTCCTCTGTGTCTTCTCACTCACGCAGAAATGACCATGTGAATGTCTTCAAAGCCTGCTCACCACCTTTCTAGGAGATTGCTGCCCTTAAATCAGCCTTTTGCAGAAGTTCAGCTGGCGCTGCTGGTTAGGCTCCTCAGGTCCTAAGGTCCCTGATTCCTCCTCCTCAGGTCACAAACCTTTAGAGATTTGAGGGCAGATTCCTTAACCAAATGCCCCAAGACCTCCACCACCTGGTGCCTTCCAGCCCCACCTTCCGTTCCGCCTCCTGGGCATCAGCATCATGGCCACAGCAGGGGGAGAGCAGTCCCGGGGCCAAGCACACCCTACTCTGTGCTTTCGCTCTTGCAGTCCTGGCAGGAAGCCCTTTATCCCGGTCAAGTTTTACCTGCCCTTCTTCAACCTCTAAGGTTACATCTTCTGAGAAGCTTTCCCTCCACAGCTCTGCCAGCAGACAGCTCCTCTACTTGGGGTTCCCAGACCCGTTTATGGGTCTGAGTCTGTCATTGCTGTCTCACTGCTATTCCTGCATGTATCTGTCTCCTTCTTCAGAGCACGAGCTCCTTTGGCCATGCCTTATTGATTTTTGTACCTCCCTGGGTATGTCATGGTGCCTGGTGTGGAACATGTACCTACTGAGGATGCATTCGATGAAATTGAATCCTGGCCCATGGCACTGCCTTCTGTGCCAGGCTCAGTTTAGCAGATAGCTATCCCCTGGGGTTAAGAGGATCAGAACACATGTTCAAATACAGTAGTTCAAAATTAATAACTTTGTCCAAGTTTTTCTCCTTCTCCTTCTCTTTCTTTCTCCTTCTCCTTCTTTCTCCTTCTCCTTCTCCTCCTCCTCCTCTCTTCCTCCTCCTCCTCCTCTCTTCCTCCTCCTCCTTCTCCTCCTCCTCCTCTTCCTCCTCCTGCTGCTGCTTCTGCTGCTGCTGCTGTTTCTGCTTCTGCTGCTGCTGATTCTTCTGCTGCCGCTGCTGCTGCTGCTGCTGCTGCTGCTGCTGCTGCTGCTGCTGCTTCTTCTTCTTCTTCTTCTTCTTCTTCTTCTTCTTCTTCTTCTTCTCCTTCTTCTCCTTCTTCTCCTTCTTTCTTCTTCTTCTTCTTCTTCTTCTTCTTCTTCTTCTTCTTCTTCTTCTTCTTCTTCTTCT
>NW_016107343.1:4218220-4222657 GCF_001604975.1 Cebus imitator | reverse complement strand
TCCTCCTCCTCCTCCTCCTCCTCCTCCTCCTCCTCCTCAACAGGGTCTTGCTCTGTCACTCAGTCTGAAGCAAAGTGGCACAATCATAGCTTACTGTGGCCTTGGATTCCTGGTCTCAGGAGATTCTCCTGCCTCAGCCTCCTGAGTAAGTGGGACTATAAGCATGTGCTATTACACTTGGCTAATATTTTATTTATTTATTTTTTTGGTAGAGATGGAGTCTCTCTATGTTGCCCAGGCTAGTCTTAAACTCTTGGCCTCAAGCGATCCTCTCACCTCAGTCTTCCAAAGTGGTGGGATTATAGGCGTGAGCCATCACACCTGGCCTCAAATTCTTCTGGATTGAGTTTGGGATTGTGAACTCGAGACCAAAGTTGAAACAGAAGATCAGCTGACATTGCCTTCTCCTTTCTGAGGGTCAGAATGAGAACACTCGTTAAAGCATCTTTACCTTTTTCACCTGAAGACAGCCTGAACACCCTGGTGGGGAGACAGCTCTCCTTGGAGAGGGGGTATTGAGTTTGGCATTACTTAGGCTAAAGAAAGATGTGGCTGGGGAAGCTGGCCTAGAGTAGAGTATAAATGAGAGATAGGCTAGGTCCAACCTGGGAGGCAGAATCAGAGCTGGGAAGCAAGGCCTGGTGTACTAATTCATGGGGAAGCTGAATATGAGAGCTTCGAGTCCATTCAGAGCATAGCTTCAGCCCAAATGCCCATCAACAGAGAAATGGATAAACAAATTTTGGTCTATCCATACAATGAAATATTACTCAGCCATGAAAAGGAATGGGAAATCAGAGCATGCTACAATGTGAAGAACCGTGGAAGTATTACATTACATGAAAGAAGCCAAATACAGAGCTCTAATATTGTATGATTTCATTTAGATAAAATGTTCAGAATTGGCAAATCCACACAGACAGCAGATTGGTGTTTTTCAGGGACTGGGAGGTGGAAGAGATTAACTGCTTAATGGGTATGGGGTTTTCCTTTTGGGATGATAAAGGTGTTTTGAAAGTAGACAGAGGTGGTGGTTGTACAACATTGTGAATATACCAAATGTCACTACATTTTTAATTTGAAATGATTAATTTTATGTTGCATGAATTTCACCATAATAAAACACCAAATTGTAAAATAACAGAAAGGAAGTGCAAATGTAGTCCAGGGGCATCGGGTAAATTCTACTGGATGTTTTTATTGTCATCCTATGCCATTCTGTGAAGCTACTCACACATGTGTGGGTGTCTACCAGGGCTGCCACTCTGCACATCTCCAGGGCACACCATCGGCATGATGGTCCATGTGGATGGAGCTTGGTGGCCCTGTGTTCACCCTGGGGTGCCACTGGGACTCTGGCTGGGAGATGGGTGTGGCAGAAGCTCTGGGCCAGCCTGCTTTATCCATGTCTCTTTTTCCCATAGTCATGGTGTGATTCATTTTCCTCCCTACAGCTGCCAATCAAGGGGGCTGACCACTGATAATTAAGATCTGCTGGGTGGAAAGATGGCCTCCTCCTCTGTGGCATCAGTCTCTATCCCTGCTGTCCTTCCTGTCTCCCAACACGGTGGTCATTGCCAGCACTCTGGAGATAGAGTGGGCAAGGGAGGGGGGAAGACCCTAGGTGATGACAGAAGGGACCCAAAGTCATTATTTTAATGGAGTCATTGGCTGTGCTTCCACATCTTCTTATCAATGTCATTAGAATTAATTTGATTGCATCCTCTCCCTCCTCTCCTTCTCTCCTTTCTCATCACAAATGACTTTCCTATGCATATGTTACTCAAGGGGATGACAAGGTTTCACATGGCGGACCCTTCAAAGCAATGATGGCAACTCATGGGAGCTCCTCCTCACGCACAGCTGCTTACAGAGGCCTCCTCTTTCTGGACATCAGCCTCTCATGTGCCCAGAGCACTGGACACAAGAAGAGGATCCTAAAGAATATCTAGCCTTTGCCGACTGGTATCTCCCTAGAGCACTAAGAAATCCTGCGTCTGCCTCCCATCAGCCACAACAAAATCTAGGGACAGGAGCTCTAAAGAATTTTGCTTTGCTGTTTTATGCAGAATTCCTCAGCCACATGGAATTCTCCATCCTGGTAGTAGACTTTTCTACCCACCCAACCCAGGCCTCATGGATTAGAAGCTTGTGAGGCAATTTACAATGGTTGTGGCGTAACCTGCCTCCTGTGTAAGGGTAGAGGTAGACACTATGGGTTTCAGAGGTCTTGGACTTTGCCAGAGGCTGGCCTGAGAAAGAAGGAACTGTGAGTGGGGATGACAATGGTTTGCACTCACGAGTTGCTGTCTAGTGGGTGGGGTCTCTTGTCTTTCTTTCACTGTCTCCTTGTAGCTTGGCTTCACTGATGCTGCAAGGCGAAAGGGGAGCTTTCTGGATTCTGGAATAACTCCCACTTTCCCCCACAAGTGCAGTCTTCCTTGGGCAGCCAGAGAAGCCTGTCCCATGTTGCTTTTCTGAAGCAGCCTCATAAGAGGTCCCTGGTGTGTTTGTTGAATGGCAGTTTGGACTTCAACAGGGTTGGAAGCAAAGAGTACATGGCAGCTGCACACAGCACCCACATTTAGCCCTTTGGCTGCTGCACTGTGGTCATTTGCCTGGCCCAATGGTCTACAAAATCTGATGGATTCTGGAATCTGTGGATTGGACACTAAGGAACTGTACCACTCTTGCAAGCACCCTTTTGATTGCACATGTGGAGGAATGCCTTGGAGATGGCCACCTCTTCTGCATTCCTAAAGGAATTGGTGTCATTCCTTACAGAGGTGGAAGGGGAGACTTAGACCATAAAACATTGTGGCTGAGTGAATGGAACCCGAGAGAGTCGGGAGCTTGTCTAAGCCCTGCCTTGGCCACTGTCTAGCTATATGGCCTTGGCCAAGCCGTGTTTCCTTTATGGTTATATTAGTTGGCTAGGGCTGCAGTAACAAAGTACCACAAATTGGGTGGCTTAGAACAACAGGGATGTATTGTTTCACGGTCTGGAGGCTAGATGTCTGCAGTCAAGGTGTTTTGGAGGGCCATGCTCTCTGAAACCTGTAGGAGAGGTTCTTCCTTGCTTCTTTTGGTAGCTCTTGCATTCTTTGGCTTGTGACAGCATCACTCCAACCTGTCCATGGCATTTGCCGTATGTCTCTTCACATTGTCTTCCCTCTGTGTATGTCTGTCTCTATGTCCAAATTTTCCCCTTTTATAAGGACGCCTATCATATTGGATGAAGGCCCATCCTAATAATCTCATTTTAATTTGATTACCCTATAATCAAATAGGGTCACATTCTGAGGTGCTGGAGGTTTGCACTTTAACATATCTTTTAGAAAGGGAGGAAATTAACTTGTAACATGGGCCTTGTCTCCTTATTTGCAGAATGGGGGTTGACCTAGGGTCCTTTCCATCATAGACCTTCTATGACTCTGTGCCATTAGCCAGGAACTGCCCCCAACCTTTTTTTTTTTTTTTTTTGCCAATGTAATAAGAAAAGAAAGAAAGAAAAAAAAGAAAGTCTAAATTCCCAAGCAGAGGAAAAGACAGGTTTTTCATCAGTGATTGTCAAATTGTAAGATTCTCCCAGGGAGCAGGTTACAATTGCAGCATTCTGGTCCCACTCCCAGAGATCCAGATCCAAGGGGATTGTGTGGGGCGTGAGGGATCTGCATGTTCACAAGCTTCCTGTGATTCTGAGCAGATGGTTCTCAGACCTCTGTGTAAGAAATACCACTGTAACTCTTGGTCCTTAGACTCAAGTTCTGTTCTCCCCTGAGAAGTGGAGGGCTGGAGGCATGTAGCTCTTAGCGCTTTGGACCTCCTGCTCCAGCCTTGGCCACTGCCTCATACAGAGACAGCTGTGACAGGCGAGGCCCCAGCATGGCTGCTGTCTGGGGCCTTCTCTCTGGTCCTAGGGAGAGAGTTTAGGCTGTGTGAATAGGGCAGAGGCTGGGGGAGAGGTGGGCAGCCCCCATCACCTTAAGGCCTGTGACAAATACCTTTCATTATCACTGAGAGGAATAAGTCACGTTTTGCAGTCCCAGGTATCTTTTCTTAATTGGTGAGATGGGGCTGATTTATTTGTTAATTAGCAGATGGAGCCGCATGCAGTAACGTGGTTTGTTTTATTTATACTTGACAGGGGTAGGGCTTCTAGAGAAGCTCCTGAGGAGGCAGGATCTGCCTGAAGGAGGGTCTGGGATGGTGTTTGTTATGGAAAGGTGTCATCCTCCTGGTGGGGACCCTCAGGACTATACCCATCCCCCAGGCGTACCTCAGATTGCTTTCCTGACCAGAAAATCAGTGCCACTTCCCCATGGGGTTGGCAAATTTGGTCAGATGAAAAACTGAAAAAAGTGTTTTTTATTATTTATTAAAAAGCTCAACATGTTCCCCCTCCCTTCCATTCCTTCATCTTTTTTTTTTTTTTTT
>NW_016107343.1:4214474-4217945 GCF_001604975.1 Cebus imitator | reverse complement strand
CCTCGGCCTCCCAAAGTGCTGGGATTACAGGCGTGAGCCACCGCGCCCGGCTATTCCTTCATCTTTTTTTTAGAAAAAGAGGGAGAGAGAGAGAGAGGGAGCCCTTCCATCATTTATTTATTCCTTTTTTCCACAGAGATTGCATGTCTGCGGCGTGTCAGGTCCTGTGCTATGTGCTGGGGAAGCATCGGAGAATACTGCAGACACAGCCCTTGCTCTCAGAGATCAGTTGCTCTCCTCCAGATAGTGGGGTGACCCTAAGAGGCTGCTTTGTTTACCTTAGTCCTCCAAGATCAGAGTGAGGGAAATGAGCGACCAGAAGATGCTTTGTAGCCCCTGGTAGTAAGACACACCTGACCACACTGGATGGACACTTGGTAGATGCCTCCTTTAGGCTAGACAGGATTGTTGGGGATGGTGAGCCAGCTCCAGGACAGCTGCAGTATCACTGGGAGCCTTTCCTTTCCCTCGGGGAGCTTTTGTGGGACAGAAGCCTGAGCCTGCCTCTAACAGGTGTTTGCAGGCACCTCCCCTGATGTGGGCAGTCCTGAGACATGCCTTGCCCCTAGCCCCATGACTCTTAATTTCAAAGGTCAGTACCAGGCTTCCAAGGTGTCCCTTCCATTTGATCCATGGCTCAAATCCCCTTTAAAAGACTGGCCAGTCCATGACCACATCTGGGGTGAGTATCAGATGCTAGTCAATGTCTACTTGTTTTATTATTATAATTTATTACTTAAGGTGTTTGTTGGTTTTCCAATTACATTGCGCCTGAGCACATTTAATTCTCTTAACAAGCCTTTGAGGTAGGTCCTGTGATTACCTTCATTTTACAGATGAGAAAATGGCAGTATAAAGAGAGGAAGGTCTCCACGATCTCCCAGCTGGTGAAGGGCAGAGCTAGGACCTGCTTCTGGAGCTGGTGCCCTAAACCACATCCACTGTCCTCCTCCCGGCTTCATGTAAGCCTTGTCCACTGCCAGATCCATATCTATACCCATACCCAAATCTACCTTTTAAAAATGCATCTGTCTGCATATGCTTGCACCCGCATGAGTATCTGGACCCAGTTTTGCCTCGTAGTCAAGCACACTGGAGTGAGATGCCAGGTCTGCCTTCTACTCGATATTTGTCCTTTCTGCCCTGCCTTACTATTGCTCCTGTTCTGTGTCCTAAGGGGCTTGATGGCAACCTTTTCAGGTAGGCTGAATGAAGAAGAACAGCAGCCTTCAGAAGGAAGCAGAGACAGGTGGGTGGCGTAGCAGCTGCGGAGCCAGACGATCTCCATTCATAGTCCTGCTCTGCCATGTACCAGCTGTGAGAGCCTGGGCAAGCTACCTCCCCTCTTTAGGGCTCAGTTTCTTCCTGGATTAAATGGGGCTGATAGTACTGGTCTCATATAGCTATTGTGGAGAGTAAGTTAGTGAATGCATGTGAAATGCTTATCACAGCGATGAATAAATAGTGATGATATTGACAAAGGTAACTACATGGACATGATAAAGAAGACGAAGAAGGAAAAGGAGGAGGAGGAGATGTCAGCGCACTATAAAGGCCCTTGTGAATGCTCTCCCACCAACCTTGGGAGAATGTGCTCATCTCTCTGGCCCAGGAGAGGCTGCCTAACAGCTATGGAGGAAGCATCCCTTAGGATCAATTTCCAAGTCTCTTCCTTGTGCAGCACAACCTCTGTTCATAGCATGTCCATCCTCCAGGGAGCAGCTTGACAGTGACCCATCCATGCAGAGTTGCAGCACCAACTTCTACTTGGAAGTGCCAGCTTCCTCCTTCTATTCAACTCTGCAGAGCCCTTTGCTCAGTCTATGAAAGCAGATGGCATAAGGAATTAGAAAGCCAAGAAGCTTTGCTAAGACCCCCAAGAAGGTAATAGTTTCTGCCAAGCATTCATAATAGCTGCCATTGTGCCCCAATTAGGTGTCAGGCCCTTCATACAATAGCCGCAAATAACCTTGCTAAAGGGTGAGTCAGATCATCTCCCTCTGCTGCTCAGCACTCTACAATGGGATCCCCATTTCACCCTGGAAGAAAAGAAGTCAGAGCTTTCCAGTGACCTCTAGTGTCCTGTGGGACCTGACCTCCCATTCCCTCTCAGACCTCACCTGCTGCTGCTCTTTCCCACTGCTCCAGCCACACCAGCCTTGTCTGCACTGCAAACAGAGCAGGCACTTCTGCCTCGGCTTTTGCGCTGGCTGTTTCCATTGCCTGGAATGCTCTCCCTCCAGATAGCCCCATGGCTCACTTCCTCACTCCTTTGAGTCATTTTTTCAAATGGCACAGTCTCTGTGAGGTTTACCCAAAGTACCGTGATTTAAATTGTAAACCCTTTCTCCACCTCCTTACTCTGTTTCATTTTCCCCTTAAAAACACTCACCTTCTAATACACTTAGAAGGTATGTATAATTGTCTTATTATTGTGTTTTATGTTTTCCCAATTAAAATGTAAACTCTATGAAGGCAACAATTTTTGCCTGTTTTAACATTGTAATCCCAGTGCTTAGACCAATGTCTGGCACATAGTAGAAGCTCAATAAACATTTGCTGATGGATAAGTGTGTGTGTATTATGTGCTTTACATGTATTCTCCTAATTTAAAAAAGCTTACAACAAACAAGGTAGGAACTATGATCATTCTCATATTATAGATAAGGAAACTAAGGACTAAAGAGATTAAGCAACTTTTTCAAGGCCACACAGCTGAATAATGGCAGAGCTGGTTTTGGACACTAATATCACTTTAGAGCCTATGATAATGTTAATTATACTACTTTTTTTATCCATCCATCCATCCATCCTCTACTCATGTTTGCTTCATCTACCCATCTGTACATCTTTCCACTGTCCATCCATCTATCTTTTCTGTCTCTGCCTCTGTCTCTCTCTCTCTCTAGCAAAATCTACCTTGTACCATACACTACGATGAGGTCTGTGGACCCAGAGAAGAAATGATACATAACTGAGTGATCATTGCCTTCAAGGAACTCACAGTAGTACAGCATGATAGGCCTCTAAGGGGCTATACTCAGGTTTTTAGGAAAGAAGTTTGGTTCTAAGCATCAGTAAGCTGGAAATTGGAGATAATTTTCTCCGAGTTCTGGCTTCTAGTAATATTAATCTATTTTCATCTTGTCCATGTACCACAGTATTCACAAACTCTGCACAAAAATCTCTACATAGGAAGGCAAAAGTCTCATCTGAATATATATATATTTAGTGCCTGACACAGTGTCTGTTTTCTGAAAGCTTCTGGTAGAAATTAGAGGAGGTGGCCGGGCGCGGTGGCTCAAGCCTGTAATCCTAGCACTTTGGGAGGCCGAGGTGGGTGGATCACTAGGTCAAGAGATCGAGACCATCCTGGTCAACATGGTGAAACCCCGTCTCTACTAAAAATACAAAAAATTAGCTGGGCATGGTGGCACGTGCCTGTAATCCCAGCTGCTCAGGAGGCTGAGG
>NW_016107343.1:4183730-4214303 GCF_001604975.1 Cebus imitator | reverse complement strand
TGGAATTATCAGTATATTGCTGCTTTGGCAAAAGATGACCCGGGTAGAAAATCACAAGGAAGAAACATGATGAAATTATTTTTTTATTTATGTACAATCCTTAAGGTTGAAGCTTAATTTTTTTGTCTTGATCAGTGAAGTGTCTATATAAAGGGAAATTTGAACCTGCTTTCCTAATATGAGATGCAGATTTTGTGCAATAGTTTCCTACTAGTGAAATGTAAACACAACTTTGTTAGTAATATGATGAATATTATGACTTCTAGCAATAATAGTTAACATTTGTTGAGCATGAACACTGTGCCAGACTTGTGCTAAGTGCTTTACATACATTATTTGAGTTAATGATCACTAAACCCCCAATGGGTAGATAATATTTGATCTATCTTATATAGATGGAAACAGACTTGGAGAGAGTACTAATGTGTTCCATCTAGCCCATTGCCTGGAATACAGTGGACGCTCAAACAACGTTAGACCCCTTCTTGGCTACTCTCCTTAATAGTACATTATGGTTGTAGAAGCCTTGAACTTTCTTAGACACACCTGGAGTCCATTAGTATTTGCTGCCTATACCACCTCTTGGGTTAATGAGTTTTATAAGCTGACAACCAGCTGTGCAAAGCAGTAGTTCTTCCTTTCATTTGTTTTAAACTACCTATTTCAGGCTTCAAGTGGTGCCTCTGTAGATCCAGTGATTCAGGAGTTGATGAGCACATTCATGTTCATCTTTGATAGCCTTTAATCTTGCAGCCATTTATTGTGCACCTGCTATGTGCCAGGCGTTGTGCTACTCTCTGTGGATACAAAGAAGAAATCTTCCCTGACCTTAAGGAGCACTTGCTTAAAAGACTTTGATTACTGGACTTGGAAATATAGTTGTGAGGAAAATGGACTTTGGAATCAAGCACGCAGAGCTGATATAGTTAAGCACACAGGTTGTGCACTGCACAACTCCAGGTGGTGCCATTCACACTGAATACAGTTATGCACTGTGGAGTTGTGCAGTGCACGGCTTGAACATAGGCACGAGGTGACCTTGCAGCTAGGGGTGGGGGGGGTGGGGGTCACAAGCAAGTGACTAATATTTTCTTTAAGCTTCTGTCTCCTTAAATGTAATATGGTAATCCTACTACCTTCCTCACAGGGTTGCCTTGAGGATTAAATGAGATCATGCATGCCGAGAGAAGATTACAGTGGCTGGCACATGGGAGCTGCTGAGTAAATAGGAGCCTTTATCATCTTGTCTTTCCAGATTCAAGGGTGTGCTTTGCTGTGCAGTGAGCTCTAAACAAGTCTGATCTTATCTGGGAAGGCTCAGACCCATCTGAGAACATGCACTTGGCTTATTGAGACCTTGGCGCTAATCAATAGAAATAGTGTTCTCAACTGCTGCTGGAAGGTTAGTAACCTCCTCAGAGATTCTGCTGCTGAAGTGGCTGCACAGAGGTCTCCCCATCTCTTTCTTGCAAAGATCAGGCAGAAGAACAATACAAATTCTTTATTATTATCATGCAATAAATATTTGACATCTGTACTTTGCCAATATCTTTGAACATCCTTCTTAGGCTTGGGTAATTTGTACAGATTGTGGTAATTTTCCTAAGGTAGGGGCCAGAAGACTTGCATCTCAGCTTCTTTGCAGCTGCAGCTGACTTGTGGCTGACATTTGGCCAGTTAGACTCATCCATAGAGACTTGTTTAGAGGGTGGACAGTATACAGAGGCTTCAGGCAGAGGGGATCATTTTTCTGGGCAGTGCAGTAGTGGAGGAGTTTGGTTCTTTGAAGACAGTTGTGGCTTCTGACATCGAGTCCTGAGCATCACAGGAGGCAAATGGAGGGGGTATGATTTCCCAGAAGAGTACTCCCAGTGAGATTGGGTGTGAGTCCTGACTGTGTGGCTTTGGACATAGACTCTTGAGTTGCTGGGAGCTACCTATATCCTTTAATAAATAGTTTGTTTTTTTTTTCCCACAAGAACTAGCCAGAGTGGATTGGGTTATTTATATCTAAGGAGGCTGGCTGACACTGTAGTAATAATAATAATGATATAATATTTATAACATAACTACAAGCCCCTCCACATCAGCTTTGGCAAAAGTGATTAGGGATCCCAGAACTCCTGGTGCTTCTGGAAAGAATGCCACTGCCCCACCCGCCCTGCTATGCTCCCAGATTCACCACCTCAGAGTTACCTTCTGCTCTCATCTCCCAGGGCTGTTTGTTGATCCTGGCTTATGTCAATGACATGAGAAGCCTGGGACTCCTGGGTCACCCCTAACATCCAGGGTCTGCTCCCCATTGGGCTCTTTTTCTGACTTAATTTTCCATCCCCCACCCCACCCTTGCTCTTGCCTTCTGGGACTCACAGTCTGGCAGCAGCAAAGGCCCATTTCCTCAGTCTCTTCTCTGGACATTCCTTCATTCTCCCCTAGGTACAGCAGCTCCTGCGGGTCCCTTTCCTTCTCATCACCATCAAACCTCTTGGCCTGGATACCTCGAGGAACAAGCACAGGAATCATCCTTGCTTCACATGGCTGCTTCCACATTGTTCTCTGTCCCCCTTCCAAGAACCCCCAGCATGAAACTTATGTCATCAGGTGATGTGGTTACCTAATGACACCTGGTGACTTCTGATTCTTTCAAGATTTTAGCCCCTGGCTTACTGCCTCTTTGCTCCAACCTCTCTCGTACTTCTTGGGGATTTCAGCATCATTTCAGGACCATGATGTCTAAGTTCTTTGACATTCTTCTCCAATGTGCCTGTTCTCCATCCTGCCCCAGCCACTCACCTCACAGTCATGCCCTGGACCTTGTCATTGTCAGTAACTTCCCTCTTCCAAGAGATGCATGTTAAGGGGCCCACTCTGTGACCCCTAGTTTTATCCTTCTGGCTCACAAGCTCTGGTATCCTGACTCTAACAATCCTTCCCTCATTGACACGTACAATCCCTCCATCCAAATACTCTTTGGTGCTTTCTGCCCTTCTCCCATCCTGCCTTTTATTTTTATCCAGCTTAAGGTCCATCGTTGTAACCACTCTTTTGCATACCCCTCCGTTCCTTTGCTCCTCCTCTCTTTATATTCAAGGAGCAAAACCCCAATCCTGATAAAGCCTGACTGTGTTGACTCAGAGCTTACACTTGTGCAGCTGAGTGGCTGGGGAAAAGCACATCCTAATCTGTCTGATTTTCCTTCAGCTCAAGCAGGCTCTGTGTCTGCATACACCCTCCCGTACTTCCCCACTCTTTTCACTCTCTCCTTTTTCTCCATGGCTGTTTCATTCCTTTTGCCCTCCCCAAAGCCTCAGTGCCTCTTCCCTCTCCTTACTGTCAGTGACTTCACATCCTGTCCGCCACCACATCTACCCCTCCCTCCCATACACCGGTGCCTGTTTTCCGGCCTCTCTCATCCCCAGGGGGAAACTACCCGTGCTCCTGGGCAAGGCTGGTCCTTCCATGAGTGCACCTGATCCCACCCCTGCCAGATTTCCAAGGGCACCCTTCTGCCATTCTCCCTATTCTCTCCTGCATCCTCAGTGTTCCCCCTCTCTGCTGCATCATTTGTCTCAGCATAAAACATACTGTTATTTCCCCTACCTTTAAAAGAGTTCTTCTGACCCCACATCTCCCTTTAGCAAAACTCCTCAAAGGAGTTCTTCACCTCTGTGCCTCCAATTCCCCTCCTCCCATTCCGTCTTCAACCCATTCCAATTACGCTTCCCTCCCACCTCTGAAACTGCCATTGCTAAGGTCAAAAAGGAGCTCCAAATTGCTTAATCAAGTGGTGAATTTTTTGTCTTCATCCAGCTTGACTCATGGCTGACACTGGACAGAGCCGATGACTGTTGACTTCTCAAAACGTTCTCCTCACTCACCTTGCAGAGCTTGCCCTCTCCCAGTTTCCTTTTTTCCTCCCCAGCTGCTTTTAATTCCCTGTCCTCTTAATGGCGGAATACCCCTGAGCTCAGTCCTTGGACATCTTTTCTGAGTGATCTCATCCGGTTCCGTGGTCATAAGTCCACAGCAGATAAGATGACTCTCCAATGTGTATATCCAGCCCTGAACTCCAGACTCATACTTAGTTGTTATTTGACATTTCTACTTCCATGCCTAAAGATGAAGTGCTGATCTGTCCTCCAAATCTGCTAGTTTGCTAGAGCTGCTGTAACAGTGTTAAAAATCGAGCAGCTTGAAAAAACAGAAATGTATTGTCTCACAGTTCTGGACGCTAAAAGATCAAGGTGTCAGCAGGGCCGTACTCCTTCTGAAGGTGCTAGGGAAACACCCATTCCAGGCCTCTCCAATCTTCTGGTAGTTCTTGGACTGGTGGCAGCATCACACCAGTCCTTACCTGGTGCTGTCCCTGTCTGTGGGTCTTTGTGTCCAAACTTCCCATTTTTAAAAGGGCACTAGTCATATCGGATTAGGGCCCACCCTAATGACCTAGTTTTAACTTATCTACATCTGCAAAGACCTTATTTCCAAATAAGATCACATTCTCAAGTATTGGGGGGTAAGACTTCAATGTACCTTTTTGGGGGGACAAAATTCAAGGTATAACACTGCCCCTCCCACTTGATCTCATTTTGGTAAATGGCAACTCCAATCTTCCACCTGCTCAAGTCAGAAACCTTGGAGTCATCAGTGACTCCTGCTTTTCTTATACCTGAATAACCAATCTATCAGCAACCCTCTTGGTTCTGCCTTCAAAATGTATTCAGAATCGAAGCAGACCTCATCACCTCCACAGCTACCTCCCTGGTCCAAGCTACTATCTTTCATCATCTGGATGAATGGCAACAGCCTCCTATCTGGCCTCCCTGCTTCTGTTCTTATCCCCTATAGGAGCCAGAGTGATCCTTTATAAATGTTAGACAGTGTCTCTGCTCTGCTCAAAATCCTTCCACGGCCCCCCACGGTATGTAGATTAAAGGTCAATGGCCTGCAATGTGTTACGTGGTTCACTCACGTCTTTATTTCTCTGGACTCATCTCTTACCGCTCCCTATTCCCTCCATCTGTTGCATCCACCCTGGCCTCCTTGCTAGTCTCGCCTCAGGGCCTTTGCACTTGCTTAAAATGCTCTTTCCCTGGATAACTACTGGGTTTGCTCCCTCACTTCCTTAGACTTTGTCCAAGTATTATCTTCTCTGTGAGGTCTTCCTTGACCAACAAATGTAAGATTGCAACTCTCCCATCATCGCGTCTCTCACTTTATTTCCTCGACAGTACTAAGCTTCATCTGACATACTATATATTTTTCTTGTCTGTGTCCCCAACTTGAATGTACGCTCCTTGGGGACAGGGTTATTTATCTATTTTGACCATGTTTGTATCTCCAGGTCTAGATCAAGGCCTAGATCACATAGGTGATAGGAAATATTTCTATTAGTAATTGATTAATTGAATTAATAACAATAATTATTATAATGGCGAACTGACAGCAATTAGCAGCATATGAAATATGGTCTCCATTTAGTTTACCCTCCCAGGAGCCTGGTGAGGTAGATCTGATCCTTGTTTTGGATCAGATGAGAACACTTAAGTCTTGATGTGATTCTTACTAGCAGGTGACATTTCTGTTAGGTTGGTGCAAAGGTAATTGTGGTTTTGCATTAAAAGTAATGGCAAAAACCGCGATTACTTTTGCAACAAACTAATTGTAACAAAGCAAGACTTGGCTTTGGAATCAGACCATCCAGGTTCAGATGCTTACCCTGCCTCTTTCTATGTGTGTCCTTAAGCGTTTCCATAATTTCTTGAAGCCGCAGTTTCTTCTTCTATAAAATAGGGGTAATTCTTATGTCATAAAAGTGTCAGGAAAATGAAACAAGCTAATCCTTGAGTGGTGACTGGTAAGCAGTAAGCACTTGATGAATGTTAGTTTTGATTGTTATTATTCTCCTTATTTATTATTATTATTATATCCCACTGTTGAGGCAAGAAATAAAATTTAGGGGAAGAGATTCTCTTTTGGAATCTTTATTTTGACATCAGCTCAGGATCCAACTACAGCCTTCTTTTGAGATTTGGGAGTTTAGGATTTTTTTTTTTTTTCAAAAGGCTCAGTCTGGTTCAAGTCTCAACAACTGTATGTTTAGTATTAGTGTGTGTGTGTGTGTGTGTGTGTGTGTGTGTATGTTGCTTGTGCCTGTGTGTCTTTATTTTCCATTTACTTCGAAATTGATAGATTTCCAATTTAGAGCAAGGGGGGATCAGGAGGGAGAAGGAAAATGGAGCTGCCCATCAAAATTAGCAGGGAAGTGGGTAAAGGTCATTTGATCACAGCTTGGCTGCGCTCTGAATTAACCTGCATAACAGAGACTTGTTGAGTTTGCAGCTCTTTAAGTCGCATATTAACACCAGGAGGAAGGCAAGGAGACACCCTGAAAGAAGGTCAATTTGTGGCTGCTCAAATCAGCAGGTCTCCTGGAGAAACTTGGCTGGAGAAGTCAGCTCTGGGGCCTTGGGGTGGGGAGCAAGTGAGGAAAGTCCAGTCTATGGAGGAGAGGAGGCCCGGGTGCTTCTTGGGGGCAGCTTCTGCTGTCTGGCTAACCTGTGAGGACCCTGAAAGTGCAGCTGGGAGGGACTTCCTCCAGAGCTGGAACTACAACATAAAGAGAATTAAAGAGAGGTGAGCACCGCATCCAGCAACAATTGCAGATTCATTAATCGTCTATGGGGAAAAGAATGGGAGGTATTTATATAATAAAGATGCTGGGAAATTAGAGGGAGCAGCAGTGCTGTTTACTGTTTTTATTTTATTTTTATTATCATTAAATTGCTTCAAGTCGCCTGTAATTTTCTTAGGCTGTCACAATTACAAATCTTCGAGGATTATATAAGACACACAGAGTCAGAAAGGTATAATTTAAACTTGCAGAGGTCTGAGGGCCTCAGCTCTTTTTCATTACCTCCCTGGCAGTTGGCACTAATGGGTTGAATTAAGTGACCCCCCAAGGCAGGTTCCAGTTTCCAGGCCTTGTGGTTTTGCCGTGAACTTGGGCCATGGTGGACAGCTGTGCCCTGGAGGGAGGAGGCACTACCTAACTGCGTAATCCTGCTTTGCCCCAGAACGGCTCTCTGTCTGTGGGTGCGTCATTTGTCCTCCCTGTCTCTCAGTCTCCCCAGCTGTCATGTGGGGATATTAGTCCATAACTTACAAGCGTGTGGTTTGGCTTATATGAGACTATGATTCCTGTGTTCTGGCAACAGTTCTCTGACAGCAGCTAGGTGTCTTGCAATTCTATTGGATTCTGACACTAACTACTGGGAGTCAGCATCAGATCCCACAAGTTAGAGGGCCAAGTCACCAACAAAACCATCCTTACTTTAGATATCACTTGCAAATGGGGTCCCCAGTGCAGGGGAGAAAAAAGTAGTATCTTTTCCTCACTCATTGCAAGGTTCATGGCTGAGATCCTGTAACAAAAGACAGATTAACAAGAAAGAAGAGCATGCAAATGATTCTGTAACAAAAGACAGATTAACAAGAAAGAAGAGCATGCAAATGATTCATTACAAGTTTTTTTGTGACATGGGAGCGTTCAATAATGAAGGTCCAAAGACCCAGGGAAAACTGTATTTTTACGGGTAGTCGTGCGGAAGTATGATTGGGGAACAAAGGGTGTACCCTAATGGAAATAAACTAGGAAAAACTTAGCAAGGCCTGTTTGTTCAGATTCTTCTTGGCATCCTTGTGTGATAATTCTTTCCTCTGAGTATAGGCCAGGACACATGTCATGTGAGGGTATTCAGGGAAGGAGGGAGGGAGAAGGTCAGAGAGTGACCTTCCCAGGTTTTATGGCCTGCTCCAGGGAAGAACAAGTGAGGAGCATTTCAGTTTCTATGATCTATTTCAGGAGAGATCGCAGCGAGAAGGACAGAGAAACCTTCCTGCTTCTGGAGTTTTCTCAGTTTCATTTCACTTAAAATACCCAGTGTGCCAAGGTGCCATATTTTGGAGTAGTGTCTCTTGCACTCCATCAATGGCCTACTTGTACTTCTGTCTGACTTGGCTATGAATTCAGGTGCTTGCTTGAGTCCCCTTCAGGTTCAATAATTTTCTAGAACAACTCTAGGGAATCACTAAAAGTGCTGTACTCACCATTATGGTTTTATCTTAAAGGATACAGCTCAGGAACAACCAGATGGTCAAGGTGGGTGGGATGGGGCACTGAACTTCCATTCCCTTTCCTTGTGAAATCACCCTGCTAGCACATTCACATGTTCACCAACCAGGAAGGTCCACTGAGCTTTGGTGTCCAGAGCCTTTCTATGAGTTTCATTATGTGGGCATGATTGATTGAAGAACAGTCATGTGATTGAACTCAATCTCCAGTCTTTCTCCCCTCCCTGGAGCTGGGGGCTGGGGCTGAATGTTCCAACTCTCTAATCCCATGCTTGGTCTTTCTAGCATGGCCAGCTTCTCCCTTGAAACTGTCTAAGGGCTCACTATTAGCATTTATAAACTTTACTATGGTCAAAGGGGCTTGTTATGAATAACAAGATACGTTCCTATCAGGAAATTCCAAGAGCTTTTGAAGCTCTGTGCCAGGAACTGGGGACAAAAATATCATAGCTTCCAAGCTGTAGTTTTCTTTGGAATCAGTACAGAGCACATTAAAAGTTCAGCTTCCAGGGGCCTGGTTCTCCAGGTGGTTTTGATACAGTAGGGCTGGGCTGGGACCCACAGGTCTCCATTTCTACCATTCCCACAGGTGAAGTTGGTATGGGTGGGTTATGCGTCACTCATTGAGGAATGCTGATATGATGTAATGTACAGTAATATGCATGGAATTGCTCTGAAAACTGTGCTGTTCTCCACAAACATCAGGCATTATCACTAGGACTGTCTCCTCCTTTGAATAGATTTGTCTGATATATTTTAAGAGTAATTGTAATTAAATACTAGAGCTGAAGATACTGAGAAGCCTTAGGTAATCTAGCTCCCTGGAATTCTTAGAAGTATTTTTAGGGGTTGCACAAGGTTGGAAGATGAAGTCAGAAATGGGGATGTGCAAAGCCTAATGGAGACTAGAGTTGGGCCATTCACAATGCTCCCTTAGTGATTCCTGCAATACTCTCCCTCATTTTCCCTCATTCCCTCCTTGTTCATCCCAATAATGGGTGAGCCCCACTTACTGTCTCCACCCCAACTCCTAGGCTGACTATAAAGTGTGAAGCCTGTGTCCTCTACAAATCTGGGATCTCAGCTGTTGCCTCAAAACTCCTCTTGTCTGGCCAGGCACGGTGGCTCACGCTTGTAATCCCAGCACTTTGGGAGGCTGAGGCGGGTGGATCACGAGGTCAAGAGATCGAGACCATCCTGGTCAACATGGTGAATCCCCATCTCTACTAAAAATACAAAACATTAGCTGGGCATGGCGGTGCGTGACTGTAATCCCAACTACTCAGGAGGCGGAGGTTGCGGTGAGCCAAGATTGCACCATTGCACTCCAGCCTGGGTAACAAGAGCGAAACTCCGTCTCAAAAAAAAAAAAAAAAAAAAAAAAAACTCCTCTTGTAAGTTTCTAAATTGATTTCTTGACTGTGACTTTAAGACACTTCCCAAAGAACCACCTGGGAGAATGATAGTGAATTGGTTTCTTTGCAGGATGAACAAAAGAATTGGCATTTTGTTTGTTTTATTTTAATTTTTTTGAGACAGAGTCTTGCTCTGTCACTGAGGCTAGAGTGCAGTGGCACAATCTCAGCTCACTGCAACCTCCGCCTCCTGGATTCAAGTGATGCTCCTGCCTCAACCTCCTGAGTAGCTGGAATTAGAGGTATGTGCCACCATGTCTGGCAAGGTTTCACCATTTTGGCCAGGCTGGTCTTGAACTCCTCACCTCAAGTGATCCACCCGCCTTGGCTGGGATTACAGGTGTGAGCCACCATGCCCAGCTGGAATTGGCATTTTAAACAAATTCTTAAGAACTCCCAACTTCTTTCCCTTAGCAGGCAGCCTTGCCTCTAACTTGTAGACCGTCTAGTGCAAGTTGGCAAGGGTTAGTGTACTGTCTGGGAGGTGGTGGGCCATTGTGGAAATTGATGGAATGAATGAGAGTATCAATGAATAAATTCAAGTTTTCTTCTCTCCAACGTAAAGTTCTTTTGTGTCTTCATTTGTGTTTCTACTCTGCATTCCATGTCCTGAGTAAGGCCCCAGGGGGCCTTGTCCAAGATCCTCCTCTCAGTTACCCTCTTTCTTCTGCATCTTCAGTGTCTTTCTGTCCACTCGTCTCTCCACATGGCCAGGTATCCCCAGCCTCCTTTCAAGATACCCTTCTGTCCTCTCTTTCTCTGTGTCTCCAATCAACATTGGTTACCTTCCCCCTTAGATCAGTGGCATCACCATTCTCTCAACTTCCTCCATGCCTCACCTCTCTCTCCCTCTTTGCCACATCAGTCTGTGGCTGGGTCCTCTAATTTTACCCCTGCTCTTTGTATTGTGTCCAGTTTCTTCTTTCCCTCCCCAGGTTCCTCCCTACACCAGGCCTTCCGTTGCTCACTTGAAGTCTTAGCTCTTTTCTTTTTTTTTTTCTAAGACGGGGTTTCACCATGTTGCTCAGGCTGGTCTTGAACTCCCCACCCCAGGTGATCCACCCGCCTTGGCCTCCAAAGTGCTTGGATTATAGGCGTGAGCCACCATGCCCGGCCGTCCTAGCTCTTTTCATAGCATTACCTTGTTCAAGATGCTTCTATGACTCCCCACTCCCAGCAGAATGAGGTCTCCAATCTTTTGTTGCCACAACTTGGCTCCTGTTAATCTTTCAACACGTGTCTTCCACCACTGCCCTGAACTTTCAGTTTTCCAACAGTCCGAGATTCCTTCCCTCCTGGACCTGAACACTTGCTGCACCTCTCGCCTCCTCACCTGTAGCCTTGCTGTTTGCATCCCTGCTCCCTTCCACATCAACCGGTTCAACTCCTTTCAACTGTGTGGCCGCTGTTCCAGGAAGCTTTCCATCGTCCCCAGGCATAAAGGCTACCCCAGGACCCTCCCTAGCTCACCCCTGGTCTTTCCTGTGATCTGTACCACAGTCTGCTTTGCTTTGTGATTGTTCAGGTATGCGTCAGCTTCTGAGATTTTCACCTCCTTGAAGATGGTAACAATATCAATAGCAGGTCCAATGACACCTACTATGAGTACCCGTTTCTTTGCATACAGTAACTTTGAAACTTGTAACTGTACTCCAACTTAGTTGTAATCTCCAGGAAGGTAGGCCTTAGGAAGGTAAAGGCCAAAAAGCTGGCAAGTGGCAGAGATGAGACTGACTCCAAAACCCACTCTCTTTCAACTCCACAACATGGCTGCCAAGGCAAAGAAGACAAAATCCACATTTATTGAGCACCTACTGTGTGCCACTGCTGGTAGGGATCCAAAACTGGGCAAGATCATCCCAGGAAACAATATATGTATATGACTAGAACAGCATCTGGCACACAGTAGGTGCTCAATAAATGCTAATTGAGAAAGAGATGAACTCAGAGTCCAGTCCATGCCAGTGCCTGCTTCCTGGGTAGAGGCTGAGACCTCCCAGAGAACTGTGGAAGGAACCCTGGGGCCTGAAATCTCATTCTGGCTCAGTCAGATGCAGCTCCGATGACCTTGAACAAGTCTCCCAGCCTCTCCAAACCTCATTTCCTCACGGTGAAATGAAGAAGCCAGATGACTTTTTTTCTAAGGTCCTTCCATCTCTAATAGGTGAGGTGATGTAGGGGTCAGGGCGTTGTAAACAGGCAAGGCAAATACAAGCAGAAGTCATTATTTTAATACCTGAGATCCTTTCAGCAGCAAAGGCATTTCTCTGGTTTTTAGGAAGGTAGGATAATTTCCTTTTGGAGGCCAAAGTTCCCAGCTTGCCTGGGCCATCAGGGACACAGGGGCAGAGGACAAATGACCACTGCTTTCTGCTGCATGTGTTGGGGGTGTGCTGCTCTGAGAGCCCTCCTGTCTCATGGGGCACTGACTTCCGTGGGATCTGGCCATGCTTGGCAGAGAGTTAATTAATGTCTGCAGGGCGAGTTAGCAGAAATAACAATTGCTTTGATTAAGGGAGGGAGATGACTGTGAGCTTTGTTTTAAGTAAAATGGACAAAGGCAGGAGAAGAAATCGTCCACTTCACCTTAAGTGCTGGGGCCCACTGGCCTGGCCTTCTTTGACCCTGGCTCTGGCCCATTCGGCTTACCCCAGAAAATGAGGACCCCTTCCAGTTACGCCTTAAAACCACCCTTATTTTTGTTGTTATCCTAGATACAAGGATCAACACTGCTGTGGACTTTGCGAATATGAATTTGGAGAGGGGCCCAAGATGACTAGGAAGCAGTGGCTGAGGGCAGAGCTGATGAAGCCGGGTGCAGAGTCAGGGAAGGACACACAGCACAACACGGATAGTTAGTGCGGCTTACCCTCCTGAGGGCTGCTGTGTGCAGACTCTGCCCTCAGCTCTTCCCTGCATTTTCTCATTTAATCTGCACACACATCCAAGGAGGAAACATGAACTCTCTGGTTCGGGTCACTCCGCTTGTAAGTAATGGAGCCACGATTCTAAGGCAGGTTGGTTTGTTGTGGGTGACAAAATGATTACCCATTACAATATTACCCAAATGATTACCCAAGACAACCTCCTCCAGGGCCAGTAGAACACAAGGAGGATGGAAAATAATGAGAACAAAACAACAAAGAGGAGCCAAGAGCATTGAGCTTAAGAGGGGAAAGGACTGGGCCCCAGGGGTGCTCACACTTGCCAGGTTGGCTGCTGGAAGCTTCTAAGGCTAACATTTGTCAAGCTCCCACTGTGTGAGAAGCATGGTGCTGAGAAGCATTGCAGGTGTCCGCTCATTTAATCCTCATGGTAACTGCATGTGGTAGGTGTGCATGATGTTTGTCTGGGTCAGGTTTCCTGGGCTAAGGGAAGCTGAGATAGCGGGTAAACATGATTTCTGGGTGTGTCTGTGAGGGTGTTTCTGAAAGAGATTAGCATTCAAATCAGTAGACTGAGTAAAGAAGATCACTTTTCGCCCAAGTGGATGAGTATCGTCGAATCCCTTGAGAGCCTGAACAGAACAGAAGGCAGAAGAAGGGGGAGTTCTCTCGCTCTCTGTTTGAGCTGCAACATCCGTCTTCTCCTGCCCTTGGACGCTGGTGCTCCTGGTTCTCAGGCCTTCAGACTCAGACTAAATTACACCACCGCTTTTCATGATTCTCCACTTTGCACACAGCATATCATGCATCTTCTCAGCCTCTGCAACCATGTGAGCCGATTCCCATAATAAATCTCCTCTTATGTTTCTCTCTGTATATGTAGACATCCTATTGGTTCTGTTTCTCTGGAGAACCAAACGAATACAGTGTTATTTTGCACAGAAGGAGATTAAAGCTTGGAGAGGATAAACGCTTTGTACAAAGTCATGCCACCAGTGAGTGCTGCTAGAATTTGAATCCAGGTCTGTCCTACTGTGAAGTACATGCTGCTTCCACCATCCAGCATTGGCTCTCTCTTTGCAGAACATCACAAAATGCTGCTAAGTCAAGCGTTGGCATAAAGCACATTCCTCATGCCCAAAGGGAGGAGGAAGGGAAAAGGGTGGGAGTGGAAACAGGAAGAGAGAATACTTGTTGAGTACTTCAAAGCATCTGCCACTTGGCTAGGTACTACACATGTGTTTAATCTCATTTAATTCTCACGACCCCCGGTGGGAGGGGCATAATTGCCCACATTTTGCAGATGAGTGTATTGAGGCTCAGAAATGGCAATTGATTTGTCTAAGGTCACAGAGCTAGTGAATGGTGGACCAAGGATTCCTGTCCAGATGGGCCCAACTTCAAAGCCCAGGCTAATTAAAAATATAATTTTGTGCTAAATCCAATAGCAGCTCATACTAGATTCTATTAGAGGCAAGCCATAGCAGAGGCCAATAGTTAAAAGTAAGTTTATAGTGGAAAAATTTACAATTAAGGCAATCATCAGTTAACTTATTTTTCTGGGAACAGAGAAAGGTTTGCTGTTATTGAATTTTTGCTGAGGCAGAATCAGTAGCCTTGTTTCCAAACCATGGAGTGCGTTCAATAAAGCAAGAGTTAGAGAAAGCAGCTCAGGGAAGCTGACCCAGGCTGCATGCCCAGAAAGGGGACTGTTCGAGAGCCTTCTGGGCATGAAGAGCAGGCGGGAAGCACAGCCAGGTTAGGGGCTGCCTGGGAGAGTAGTTTTGGCTTCAATCTAGGCCATGCATAGTATCTGCCAGAAAAGATCATATGCTCTCAAAAAGCGGAAACTGGGAGCAAACTAATATCATTTCTCTTCCTTGCTCAGTAACCTTCAATGGCTCCCCATTGTATCCTGAATAAAGCCCATAAGCCTTACCATGACATTCAGAGCTCACACAACCTGGTCCCAATTTACTTTTCTAATCCTATCTCCCACTCATCTCCCCACATAAACTTCATGCTCAAGCTAACCTGGTCCACTTTTTATTCCATGAACCTGATTCTAGGTCTTGGGCTGTATCTTTTCTCTTTCCTCCTTTTCCCCTCCAAATCTACCTACTAGATTCCTGCTCATTCTTCAAGTTCCATTCCAAGGTACCGTCCTGTGTGAAGTCTTTTCTGATTGCCCCTCTAGGAGCAAACTCTCCCTCAGGTCATTACCCCGTACATGTGGCACTTATCACATGATGCCTTGAATTGGGATCATTTGTGAAGATGTCTCATTTTTCCTACTAGGCTCGCTCCTTGTGGGCAGACCCTAAAGCTCACACCTGCAGGTGTAGAAATTAAGCAATAACTAATGAACTAAAAGGTTAATGTCTTATCTATAACATCCTTGTATGTAAATAAGAGTCAATTTTTAAATTCAACAATTAAAAAAGTAGCTTGAACTTGCTTAAAAGTTAGAGACTTGAAACATTTTGAGAATTAGGCTGCTTGGAGTTCCTAAATGATATTCACTCACTTATTCATTTATTCATTCAAGATCTTTGATGTGGATTGATATATTTTTTTCTGAAGCTCTTGAGAGCCTGAGGATACAAGTCCTCCACGAGATTGGGTCTATCAGGAACTACAAATGCCACGGATCCTCATTCAACCTATGGCTGCAAAAAGTGGCCTTCGGAGCAAGATTCATGGCTTGCCAGGTATCCATTTCCTCCTGAGACTGGGTCAAGCCACAGGAGAGAAATTGAAGAGTGCCGCTATTAAAAATTCTTGGTAACAAGCCAGGTAATTTCTCCCACGTTCGGCTCCCACAGTGCACTTTGTTCATGCCTGGAAGAAACAGAAACTCCCAACCACAGAAAACCTCTTGCCAGTTTGCCCAGCAGCGCTGACACCTACCCTGTTTCCAGTAGACTTGTATGTTTGCAAAATGAAGTCGGCATTGCCGCAACTTGGATCAGTCACAGCCAGTTAGAAAGACAAGCATACCAGCTCTGACCAAAAGCCAAATGCTGCTCAGCTTCATCATTCTCTGACAAATCTGAACTTAGCTGGATTTTAAAAAAATATCATTAAAGAATCACCATTAAAGAATGATTCATTGGCCCTCTCCTTTTGTGAAAGTTGGAGAACAATCTCAGTTTGAGTAGCCAGCAAGAAAACATTGGCCCTAAGTGCTACATCTCTAGGCAGCATACACAGCAGTTAGGAATGTGGGGCTTTGGGGTTCATTTGGATCAGCCCACTATTTATTAGCGGTGGGTTTTGTGGGGGTCTTTTGGCATGCTGGGGGTGGGGGGTTGGGGTTCAAGATTCTTGATCTTGCTGTGCCTTTGTTTTCTCATCTGTAAAGCAGGATGAATAATAGTACTGTGTTCTACTTCATAATTGGCCTGAGAATTAGGTGAAGTAAACAGCGTTAGACAAGGAGGAAGCACTCAATGAGAACTGTTATCAGACTTACAGCTGCCAATAAAAATGTAACAGGCTCAAAACATCTGCTATCACTGCCTTACACCCCCAACATTAGGCATCTCTGAAGAAACAGAATCAGTAGGATATATAGAGAAAGAGATTTATTGTAAGGGATTGTGGAGGCCAAGAAGTCCCATGGTCTGCCATCTGCAAGCTGGAGAACCAGAAAAACCAGTGGAGTAGTTCTGATACGAACCTGAAGGCCAGAGGACCAAGGGAATTTATGGTATTTAAGGCCCTGACTGAGTCCAAAAGCCAGAGAACCAGGAGCACTCATATTCCAGGGCAGGAAAAGATGAACGTCCCAGCTAAAGCAGAAAGCAAACTCACCCTTCCTCCACCTTTTGTTCTGACCAGGCCCGCGTTGGTGAGGGCGATCTTTACTCAGTCTCCTGAGTTAAAGGCTAATCTCTTCTGGAAACACCTAGAAGGAATGTTTTACCAGCTCTCTAGGCATCCCTTAGCCCGGTTAAGTTGACATAAAATTAACCATCACACCCCCAAAAAGATAAGCCTGGTTTCTTTGCTTCTTTTCCCTGAATGACTGCCCAACTAAAGCTCAAACCTGGACATGAAGTTTTTGGCACTTTTGGTTGAATGTGATCCTAATTCAAACTTCCTTTATTATTCAGGTGCATGCAACGCTTATTTACTGCTTTCTTTCAGCAAGGTGCTGCGCTTGTCTGTGGGAAGTGTTAAGAATAACAAGATGGGGAGACAAGTCTTTGCCCCCAGGGAGCTTGTAGTGTGGTCAGACTGAAATAAAGGTGCCTACTTTCTGTAAAACACCACCAAGTGTGAGCACTATTGAAAATTAGGTGCAAACCCAAAGGCTGGATTATGGGCACAAAACAGTATCACTGTCCTGCCTTATTTAATTATGCTTTCCCTTCTTTGCTAACATCAAATTAAAAAATCCTTGCCATGGTAGTCTAGCAACATTGTTATATTGTCATTCTGCAAATTATGTGGAAAGAATGAATTGTTTTGAGGGTAAGCTTCAAGTAAATTGATGAGCTTATGAACAAATTGCCCATTATTGCTTTCAAAAAAATTTAAATACTGAGTCAATTGACTAATTTCCAACCTTCAAAAAAGAATACCATCTCATGCATTTCTGGAGCTTAAGGTTTATAAATCTTGCTGCCATGAGCATTCCCTCTGAGTGCTTATAACCACGGTGCTGTGAAGGTGGGAAGGTAGGAATATGCTCAGCCTCTGAGTAGAGATGTGGACAGAAGCTTGCAAGGTTCAGTGTCTTGCCTACATTCATGCACTAGGGGAACTGGTAAGGTTTTGGAACCCAGGACCCTTGACTTCAAATCCACTGTTCTTTTTGCTACATTACTCTGTAGTCGTCAACTAGTTATGCACCATTTAACTAACGTTTAATTAACCGAAAGTGGAAACAGATAACCTTGAAATTAATTCAAGTTAATGTTAAATGTTGCTAACTTTTTATTAGTGGAATGTTACCATTAACTTTTCCAAAGGCTGCTTTTTTGTACCCCTTCACAGCAGTGAACAAAATTGAGTAATTGCTCAATAAGTATTTATCGAATAAACAAATAGCTTAACGGGCCCGGTTTGGCTGCAGGGTGAGGTTAGAAGGTTGAATCACTGAAGACAAAGCTGAGCATTTAATTCACTCTTTCATTTGTCAAGTATTTATTAAGTCTCTATGTACTGCACTCCATAGAGTAGACTGATGCATACATGTGGCCCTTGGCAAGTATTTTTAACCTCTCTGAGCCTCGGTTGACTTGGCTTTTAAAATAAGGAATAACAATAGCACCTAACTCACGGGTTTGCTATCAGGATCAAATAAGATGATGTATTTAAAGAACTTGGTATAAAGCACATAGTGGTGGGTGCTCTGTAAATGGTAAAGATACTAATTAGCAATCTCCGTGCTATATACTTACGTGTGGTTCATACCCCAAGGTTCCAGAGCCTATAGTGAAGTAGTTTCTTGTACTCTGAATGGCAGGGAGGGAAAGCCACAGTTGATTTGTTTTAGAGAAGAGGAGGCGAGCAGAGACAAACTGTGGGGGCAGAGCTGAGTTTCCAAGGTCCCAACTGGAAACGGTCCTCCTTTTTAATTTTAGGTGACAATGGGGGAAGGGACTCAAATACCATGGTTGTTGGTTGCATGCTACTCTCCACGTGGGCCCCCCACTCCACATCTTTGGTGAGTCCTGGGTGCTTGGGCGCTAGATCAGATGTATGCGCAGGGATGCAGGCACAGGAGCTGTGATACGGGGACCATGCTAGGTTGCTGTCACCGAAAGACAGCTGACAAGGAAGCACACAGAGAGATTCCATCTTCATCTGCAAGTCCTCTGTCTCCTTTTACAATGGAAATAAAGAGATCTGCCTGGGGCCCTGGAAGGTTCCTGCCTCTGCCCTCTTCCCTCTTTGATAGGACATTCCTGAAGCTGAGCACTGGGAGGGCAGAAGAAAGGCCAGAGTGCTTGCCTCATCTCCTGCCAGACAGAGGAGGGGTGAGTGTAGGCACAGAGAGTCTTTCCAGTGTGTCAGCCTAGCACAGGCTGCAGCCTGGGTGGGAAGCACTGGATGGAGTCACTGTAATGAATGAAGCTGCTGGTGAGCTCATTTATAGCATGACAATCGTGCTGGCCCCACAGCAGCAGCTGCCACCCACCGCTACCGGGGGAAGCCACTTAGGAAGACAGCAAAGCAACCTGCCACCAATCTATCAGCATTGGCTTCCATTAGGGATAGGATGGCCACGGAGGCAGGAGAAGGCCAGAGTGGCAGGGGCAAAAGAGACACAGCTCTGGTGACACTTTCATTTTAATAGGTTTCCAAATCCCAGAAGGATTCTTGGGGCAGCCTTAATGGACTGAGAAAATGGCTGATCATCTTCTGGCAAGTGGCGGCAGTCTTCAGCCCTGTCTCCCACAGAGAGAAAGAGCAAAATGCCAGTGTTCTGGTTGAATCTTACAGGAGTGTGTGACACGTATCATAAATTGTCCTGGCTATTCCCGAGGGTTATTTTCTTTTCCCCATTTCCGTGTGTTGGATGTGTCCCGTCTGTGTGTTCCCAGCCTCTGTGTCTCCTGATCTTTCATGTCTATGCCCAAGTTTTTCTTCCCTAGTTGTTAGAGCACTGGCTCCCCACTAGGAAGGTGGTGTTGCACCCTGGAGCAATGGTGCTTGGAAGTCTGTGGGGTTTTGATGGTCTCAGTGATGAAGGGCAGTTATTGGCTATCAAAAATCAGTATATAGAGACCGGGGATGTTAATGTTCTACAATGAACAGGAGTGGCCATACCACAAAGTCTTATCCCACCCCAAATGATAATAGCGGCCCTGTTAAAATATAGGGAGGGAGAGATGAGGGTACTCAGGTGATTGGGCTCAAGGGGAGTGACTCGTGCTAATCAGGCTCACAAAAGACGATGAAAAATTGCAGAGGAGGCTAGATGTGGTGGTTCCCACCTGTAATCCCAGCACTTTGGGAGGCCAAGGTGAGTGAATCACCTGAGGTCAGGAGTTTCAGACCAGGCTGGGCAACATGGTGAAACCCCATTTCTACTAAAAATACAAAAATTAGCTGGGTGTGGTGGCGCATACCTGTAATCCCAGCTACTCAGAAGGCTGAGGCAGGAGACTGACTTGAACCTGGGAGGTGGAAGCTACAGTGAGCTGAGATCACACCATTGCACTCCAGCCTGGGCAACAAGAGTGAAACCCTGAGCCCCACATGATCCCCCACCAAAAAAAAAAAAAAAAAAAAAATTGCAGAGGAATAATTTACAAAGAAGCTGTTCCTTTTCAGTGGACAGAAGTCTTCTATCTGCTATCTGGAGTACTCCTTGAACAAAGACAATAAGGAAAGCGAATTAATCGTCCAAAGATGAGCATGGATTAGGGGCTGTTTCTTTCTGAGGTCTAAGGTGAGGCCCCCATGAGCTGACGACTTCCTTACAACCACTGCAAGTGCAGAATACCTGTGCAAGTCTGTGTCTTTCTCCATTTGCCAGTGCTGGATGAACACCAGTAAACGCCTGCTCTTTAGGCTGCTGCCTCTTGAAGACTGAGCTAACAGGGTCCTTGCTCTGGGGTTGTGTTTTAGAGGCCCCACTTTGGCCTTCCTCCTACCTGGGACTTGGAATTCTCTGCTGGAACAGCCCCAAGCCCACTCCCAAAGCCTCTTCCCCAGGTCTATCGCTGATGTACATATCCAAGGCCCAAAGATGGCTAAAGATCAGCTGCTCTGCAGGGAGTAGGAAGACAGAACATAAACATGTGGCCTGAGCTTTGGGGTAAAGCCGGATCATTACAGCCTTTTCCCCAGGGAACCCCAGGATCTTTATGGTCACATCCAGTCTTCCTGGGAAAATGCCCGTGTTACCTTGATTGAATTTGGAGGCCATTCACTCACCAGACCTTGAGTTTCTCTCCCGTGACTTCTCAGAAGGTTAATCACATGCATTTTGTTGACTTTTACAAATGTCCATATTCCTTCTAAGGGTTCCCTGTGGCAGATGAGGGGGTGGGGTGGAGCTGAGTTCCTGGTAACTTCCCCTAGTTACTACTACAAACCCCTGTGGTGTCGGCCACACTCTCTGTTACAGTTCTGTTTTTATTTTGTCTGTTCTCATGTCTATTTGCCCCAGTGTTTTATTTCTTTTGTTTTCTTAAAATGTCTTCCTTTGGGGGATCAGGGCACACAACCATAAACTTATCCCATCAAGCTGTAAATTTGCAGGGATGGTATAACTTCCATATAAACATTAGAGGTGTTGATGTTTCAGGCTGCAGTTCTAGCAGTTTCTTTGATCTTTTACTGACCGGTAAATTATTTATTGGGTCTGTCATAAAGATATAGCAAAGCCTATAAACTATATTTATAGTATCACAAAAGTCTCCCCTCCTACCTGGCATCTTCAGATGTAGATCATGGTCCTGATGAGCATGCAGCAGCCAGCGTATTTTTATGCCCTCTCTTCTTTCCTTTCCTTTCAGCTCTTTGCCTTCTGTCCATGATTCTGCTTCATTTTTTTTCTATCCCTCTGTTTCTTTGAGGTCCGCGGTAAGGTTTTTGTGAGAGTTGTTGTTAATATCTCAACACTCCTCCCTGGCCTCTGGGTGGCCACATCTCACCCCGGCCTGCACCCCAGGCAGTTCTCAGCTCTTCCTTCTAGAAAACTGACATTCCCCAGGCCCCAGCCCGTGGCTCCAGGCCCAGCGGCAGATCCATTCCCCTGCAATCCATCTGCCTCGAAGGCCTAGAACACCTGTCAACCCCTGGGAAAACGAACTGTGCCTAATCAATGGCCAGTTCCTACTGACACTCTGGGTTGTCAGGAAGGGAGTTTACCGCAGAGTGTGTGTGGGCATGTGCGCCTAATCGCGTGTGCTCGGCAGCAGATGAGTGCCAGCCGTTAAACACCTTCTTTCATTTTATTTTTCCTTTAGCTTTTAACTAGTATCTTCTTCAATTAAAGTGGCAAGGCAGAGCAGATAAGGAAATCAGTAGATCTCTTCCCAAACATCAATAAAACAAATTTCTCTCCGGGATACCTATTTGTTATTTGGATATCAGACTGACTGTAATCTGTTTCTATTTTCCTTCTACGTGTTACCCGCCAGAAGCTAGAGGCTCAGCCGTGGAGATCCTGCTGTTTCCATTTGGCTGAATGAGGGGATAGATTAGATTCCTATTTGCTATGCGGATGCTTCCATCTGATATCCATCAGATGTGTCAGGAGAGCCCTGAAAATGTGTCCCCCCTGTCTATTTTGGGTGTACTGGGGTGGGATAGTGGTTGCTGGGGAGTCTCGGAAGATGCCACCAGTTGCCTTGAAGATACCAACATAGCCCTTCTTTCTTTCTCCCTCTGCTTGGTAATCATTCATGACCCAAGTCATTTATATTCCAGGAGATAAGGATGTCAGGAACTGCTCCCTCTGCTACAGGAGGAAAAGAGGCTAAACCCTGGTCAAAGGTGGGCAGAGTGCCTTTGAGGCAGCACCCTAGAATGGAAGGTTCGCCATTGTACAGCTGAGGAAACTGAGGTCCCGAGAAATAAGGTAGATTGTTTCCATTCCTTCTTCTCTCTTCTTTCCTGCTGTGAATTCTCTTGAGGATTCTTCCAGTCTGGCCACTTCTTGCCCACCTACTCCCCACAAAAGTCAGGCTATGTCATTCCCATACGGATTTGCAGCTAATCAGGAAGGCTGGGGCCATGTCTACTGTTTTGCTGTGAACTACAAGTTGCCTAGCATGGTGCTGGGCATAAGTGGAGCTCACAATATGTCCCTGGGTTTCTGAACTCTCAGAGTCACCACTTGTTTTAAAGCTTTTGTTTATTAAGTCCTTACCACATACAAATTTATTTAAACCTTGCCCAAGTCTTGTGGACCTCCTTCCTGTTCGCCTAGAGGGACCATTCCTTCTGCCTTGGCCAGCAGGCCTGCCTCTCCTCTTCCTTCCCACTTGTCCCTTCTCCAGCCCATCTCCATCAGTGATGTGTAGCGGGGACAGCCTTCACCATTTGCATGGTCCTTCCCCCCTCCGCCGGCACCCCACCAGCTGCTGTGTTTCACGTGTCCCCCACTCCAGGGTGACGACTCCTTTTTAAAGAGGCTGTTGTTTCCGGTGACACTGACAATCCTTCAGAATTGACAAGACCTCTCTCTGCATCTCACTGCCTGCCACCGGGCTCTCAACCTGAGGCCTAAGTGACTTGTCATCTTCTCTTGTCAGTTGCTGGCTGGTGCTCCTGCTCCTCCCTCCCCACCGGAGCCATAATCCTCTCCCTTTGATAACGCAATTGTCTCCATGGCACTGAGCCGCCCTCACGGCGCTGCAGAGGCTCTCAGCCCATGGAGGAAGGTGGAAAATAACAGTAACAAAGACCTTCTTAAGAAAAGAATAACATCTATCTCCGGGTCTGCACCCACTCCCCTGCTTCTTCCCCTTCCTCAGGAAAAAACTGCTAGCAGAGAAGATACACAGAAACCAGGGGAGGGGCAGGAGGCCCTCAGACAGTTTGCCACTGCTATTCCTGCAGAGTGAGATTACTTAATTTCCTATATAAGCAGCACGCCGGAGACAGCTGGCTCCTGCCCTGGTTCCTCAGCAGGACAGGCCCAGCTTCCAGAAGCTGGTGAGGAGCTGCTGGGCTTTGGGCTGGCCTCATCGTTACTCCTCCTTAGGAGGCCACGGGACTTGGCTTTAGAGGCAGGGAGCCGGGCAGGAATGGGAAGACAGTGCAGGGTTTGGCATTCCCCGTGATCTCTCTGCAGTGCTTACGGCTAGGCCTGGAATACTGTTCAGCTCACTCGAGTGAGTCCCCAGAGTTTTGTATGTTTTGAGGGTTCTATTTAATCCCCCAAGCCTCTGTGCTGGGCTGCTTCTGAGGGTCTCTCTCTCTCTCTAGCTGTGTATCCTAAATGCCAGAGTGCTGGGCCAGCTCTCAGGGTCTCAGGGCTGACTCCTCCTCCTGCGCAGGGAGCAAAGTGTGCTGGAAATCCACCTGCATCTGTGTGGTCACTCACTGGTGGGAGAGGGCTCTGTAAGTTTTGTGGCCTTAGGTTTCCTCACCTGGAAAACACACTAATAGTCTTACTTAATCTATATGATGATCACATTTGTTCCAGGACCACTCTACCCTCACCACGGATATTAAAATTCATGGATGCCAAAGTCCTATAACGGGTCATGCAGAACCCACAGATAAGAGAAGTTGGCCCTTGGTATCCATGGGTTTTGCATCCTCAGAATACTGTATTTTCAATCCACAGTTGGTTGGATCTGACGATGAAACTCCCAGAGAACTGACTGCATGAGGAAACTAGGAAGCTCTTTGTGCAACTGTGTTTATGATACAGTTGCTAATGAATTCTTTGCCTCCTTGGGTCTTAGTTTCCTCATCTGTAAGGTAGAGGGTGACCCTGCTGACCTCCACGTTATTACAGCATCACTCGAGGAGGTGGACATGAAAACCCTTTTGGAGTGTGAAGCATATGAGAGATGGTGATCTGTAGCCTTCTTTTATACCCATGCGCCTATCCCTTAGAGGAGACCAAAGAAGATAGAATTTGTTTTAAATGCTCAGGAATGGTTTCCAGGGTGCCCAAATCCTTATTGTCCCTTGCTAATCCGCAGCCCCTACTTGCTTTGGCCTCACATATTCCTCAAACTCTGTTGTTGCATCCCTGCTTAACTCTCTGTCCCCAGAACAAAGGGTGGAAGTCATGCATTGCTAACAACTAGGCTCTTGGAGACCAGGCTCCCTTGGTCCTCTTGACATTCCCCCATTCACAGCTCTGGTGAACCTGAATTTTGACTTGTTAGAAAGTACCATGCTTTCCCTGGCCTCTGGGCTTTTGCACATGCTGGTTCTCCTGTCTGCTAACTCCTACTCATCCTTCAAATCCCAGTTTAATGGCCACCTCCTCCAGGAATCCTTTTGTGTTAGGTTATGTGTCCCTGATCCAAGCCCTAGCAGTTCATTTATTTCCCTCTACTGTAACGACTCCTTGCTTATTTATGTCTCCCACTTGACTGTGAACTCCACGAGGGTAGGGCCATGCCTTTTTGTTCTTTGGTGTATTTCTGGCACCAAGCACAGTGCCTGACATGTAGTGGGTGCTCAAAAAGCATTTGCTGCAGGAAGAAATAGTAGGTGGGTTTAGGACAAATAAAAATGAATTGGACTCTGCCTTAATCATGTTGCTTAGAGCTATTCCGTTCATTGAGTATTCACTGAGTGGAGCCAGACTGTCCACTAAGCCCAGCAGCTCCTGGGTTGCAGACCTGCCTGCAGAGGAGTAGACATTGTGTGGCAGACATCATACCAAGCAGAGCAGGTAAGAGTGGGATGAAGCAGTTCTGGGTGCCTCAGCTCTGCTCCTGAGCCCTGACCTTAGACTCCTGCCACCCCCCAGCCATACTTCCTAAGCCCAGGTTCTTTCACAGCCAGGCTCACCTTGTTCATTCCCAGCAGAGGTGTCTCTGCCCATAGCCCAGGACTTTGCCTGGTTTTGTCTTATCTGTGGATTTCTTGAGCTGAGCAGCATTGGTGTGGGAGGAGACAGATGGAACCACACCCAGCTAATCCTGCAAGGAGCTCCAGCCTGGCTCTGGGAAGTCCTATTGGAATATTAATATTCTGAGGAGGAAGCCAGTGATTACATTTTAGACTTGCAAATGGGTTTGGAAAATAGGCTTTGCTGAGAGGTGGGACAGACAGCTGGACCAGCAAGCAATAACAGTGAGCAGCAGCATGTGGTGATTAAGGAAGAGATTTGCTCCCCAGAAAGGGTACTCTCCAGGGGCTGCTTCCTGGTGGGAGATCTTTTCAGTGAATTCATATAGGCAGTTCTTGCCTTCCTTCAGAGGTAGAAGTCCCTGGATGTTGCTTTTTACTGTCTCTCTCTCTCTCTCTCTCTCTGAAAACCAGAGAAAAAGAATATACCCAAAGACAGAAAAGCACATACTCATACATGAGTGTCTGTTGAAGAATTCATTCACTCATTCATTCATCCATCCATCCATCCATCCATCCATCCATCCATTTCTTCCCTTAATAATATATATCCTTCACCCTTTCTGTTGGGTTCCGGGGACACCACAGTGAGGAAGACATTCATTTGTCTGTCCACTCTTTCCTCCACACCAGTATGTAGTCTGGCTCCAGAATATAAGTCAAAACATGCGCAGCTGCTCAGTTTGCCTTTATCAGACCCAGGTCACTTTCTATCCCAAAGCCCGGCTAGCACAGTGGTTATGTCACATGGACACAGGTGGGATGGCCTGGCACTCTGACCATCTTTGTGTTTCCAGCACCATATCACTAATGGGAAGAACCCAAGGAGACCTGGGGGCCCAGGTCCAGGTATCACAGCTCTCTTCCCAGCTCATGCAGTGCCTGGTGCAAATGAGAAACCAGAACTCCTTCCTGGAGACACATCACTGCCACCTGCTGGAAAATGCTCACAGCAAAGATTCGACTCTGCATGGCCACAGTGCCAATGGGGCCAGCTAGATTTGCCCAGTGCTCTACTGCCTATCCGTGTGGCCTTGGTCCACTGCTTAGGGTGATCAACTCTGCAGTCCCACAGGGCAGTGGCTGCTGCCAAGTATCTCGAGAGAAAGGAGCAGTGTTATGCCCAGCCCCAAATACCTGACAAGCCAAAATCCATCTTTGTTTGCTATTTAGCAGGTATTTCTAAAGTTCTATTAGATGAAAGACAACTGAAGGTAGAAATTTATATGCTTCCAAACTACATGTGAAAATCTGACAAATGAAAAGGTGGAAAGTTCTCTAAAAAGGTCTCATTTTTCATTTTTTTTTTTTTTTAATTTTGAGACAGAGTCTCATTCTGTCACTCAGGCTGGAGCACACTGGCGCAAGTTCAACTCACTGCAACCTCCACCTCCCGGGTTCAAGCAATTCTCCTGCCTCAGCCTCTTGAGACAGGAGAGCACACATACTCATATAGGATCACAGGTATGTGCCACCATGCCCAGCTAATTTTTGTATTTTTAGTAGAGACAGGGTTTTGTCATGTTGGCCAGGCTGGTCTTGAACTCCTGACCTCAAGTGATCCACCCGCCTTGGCTTCCCAAAGTGCTGGGATTAAAGGCGTGAGCCACCACGCCCGACCTGTTCCTTCTTTCTTATCTGTATCGCTTCTCTACTCCAAGCTGGGGACAGATAGCATCAACACTCAGACAAATGCAAAACACTTGGCCGAAAACAGTGCCCTACTCCTTGGCTCCCAATACTCACACATTCTTTGGAGAAACGTTTGAAATATTTTAAGATTCGTTGCCTTATAGTTTAATTTAAAGAATTAAATCTATTGCTTTGCTGACCATGTCCTCTATGTACAGAAGCCTGAAACCCCTTTGTCTACAGAGGAGGTGGTCAGCAAAGCAGTGGATTTAATCAATAAGCAATGGAAACCTAGGTTTGCCTTAAAGAATACTGAGGGCCTCTATTTTCAACTCTACATGTGCTACAGTGTGCACACAGGCGTACACACATTCATATATGCAAGCACACAGTTTGCTCTTGTGTGTGCAGGGGTTGGGAGTAGGTGAGCCAGAGCCTAGCCTGGTGCCTCTTTCCCACTGCATCAATAAATGTGGGTTGATGAAAATGGCGACTGGGACCTTCCCCTCCCTGAATTTTGCAGGTAAAATAAAGGTGTCATACTCTGTATGATTTCATTGCCTACTCTGAACCCAGTGGTTTTATAAAGTGATGGGTGAGTGTCCAGGGGCATGTCTCTAGGGGTGGGTGGCTCCAGCTACAAAGGCATATACCAGACCCCCACATGGCAGGAAAGGGCTGGCCCAGGAGACTGAAACAGTCAGAAACAACACATTCCCAGATTGAGCATCCTTGCTCTGCTCTCCTCAGCCATGGGAATGCAGGGACTGGATTCCTTCAGCTGTGAAAGCTCTTGCCTGCTTTCTGCCTTCCCTTACGTACATCATCTTTTCAATGCAACTCAAGCTCCAAGCCAAATCACCTTTCAACAAACATGCTGAGCCTGGTGGTGGGCATCAGATAGAATCAAAACTGCTCTGGGGCAGTGCTGGCCGCCTTGGCAGTGAGAAATGCCAGGCCCCAGGCACAGGAGGCTCTAAGGAGGACCACTGTGATGCTAAGAGGCAGAGGATGCTTCACCTGGTCCTGGCTTGTATCCATCTATTGATCCAGTCAGGTGCTGAGTAAATGCTCATTAAGTCCCCTGTATGTGGGCTCTGCTGTGCTGTGGGCTGTGGGGTCTACACAAATGAATGACACATGATTCTAGCCTGAAGAGCTTATACAAGCCACCCCAGCACTAAGCCAAATGTGTTACCCAAATGTCCTGGGGGTCTCAGGAAGCAGAGAGCACTCCTAGCTAGAGATTAGTAAAGGCTTCACAGGGAGCTGGCATTAGAGCTTGGAGAATGCCTAGGATTTCAGCAGGTCTTAAGGATCTTCTGAGGATAAGAGGAGGCATTTCAGTAGAGGGCAATCACTGGGAGGAAGACAAGGAGAAAGCATGTGGCATATGACAGGTCATGAGGTCTGGCCACAGTGTAAACTGGGGAGGAGAGTGAGAGAATATGGGACAGGGAGAGTGACTGGGGACTGATTAGCAGTCGAAGGAGTCATGTCAGCCAGGGTTGGTGTGGTAGGTAGAATAATGACCCCAAAGATGTCTGCATCCTAATCCCCAGAATCTATGACTATGTTATTCTCCATGGTCAAATGGAGTTTGCAGATGTGATTAAACTGAGCATTTGAGATTACGGTAGGGGGTGGGTGTGTAGCCCTGAATTATCCAGGTGAACCCTATATAATCACAAAGGTCCTCTTGAAAGGGAGATAGTAGAGTCAAAGGAAGGAGAAGACCATGTGATGATGCAAGCAGAAATTGGAGTGCTGTGGCCACAAGCCAAGAAATGCTGGCAGCCCATGGAAACTCAAAGAGGTCAGGAGTGGATGCTCCCCTGAAGCCTTCAGAAGGGACGCAGTGCTGCCCATACCTTGGTTTTGGCTCTATAAGAGTCATTTTGGACTTCTTACCTCTAGAAGTATGCGAGGATAAATTTGTGTTGTTTTAAGACACTAAATTAGTTGTAATTAGTTACCGCAACAATGGGAAACATACAATTGGAGACACTCTTCCAGGTGTTGTAGTTTCTAACATAAGGAAAGTTATTTCAGTTTTCTATCAGACCTTAGTCTCCTATCCTTTAAGGGATTTAAGAGTAGTACTTACCTCTTAAAGTTTTAAGGATGAGTCAGGATCACACATGTAAAGCGCTGCATATGCAATTTATTGTAGCCACTAGGACTATTATATTATTCTTGCAGGCCATGTGGGGCTCAACACCTCATTCTCACTTTCCCCAGCTTTGCCTCCTTCCAGCACAGTTTTTCTCTTTTTTCACTCCTCCTGCAGCTCTCAGTGACTTTGGTAACTCAGGCTGCTGGAGCCTTGCTGGGCTGTATATTTCAGGTGAAGTATACCACCAAGACTACCTACCCATCGTTTAAAACACAGTGTGCGCGATTAGACACTGACTGATGGACCTGCCACAAAGTTCACAGATCTTAATACTTACTGATGGAGTATTAACATTTTTTAAAAAAACTAAGGCTGGGCACAGTGGCTCATGCCTGTAATCCCAACACTTTGGGAGGCTGAGGCGGGCGGATCCCTTGAGCCCAGGAGTTCGAGACCAGCCTGACCAACGTGGTGAAACCCATGTCTACTAAAAATACAAAAATTAGCCATGTGTGGTGGTGCACACCTGTAATACCAGCTATTCGAGAGACTGAGACATGTGAATTGCTTGAACTCAGGAGGCAGAGGTTGCAGTGCACTGAGATGGTGCCCCTACACTCTAGCTTGGGTGACAGAGGGATACTCTGTTTCAAAAAAAATAAATTAGTTGTGTATTTTGTGGCAATCAGAGATAATAAAACAGGTTCATTTTAGGTATGACATTTGAGTATAACAACAAAATCCTTGAGAGACACACATAGTTGCTGTGCCTAAGGTCAGGTTTGGAAAGGTAGGCAGAGTGTTAGAAGTTTGTCTCTGTAGCAGACCCAGAAATATATGCAGTTTTTATACACATATCTTTTTAACAGCTATATTGCAGTATAATTGACATACAATAAACAATATATATTTAAAATATATGATTTGGTGGGTTTTGACATATCTATAGACCTATGAAATTATGATTACAATTAAGTAATAAACATATTCATCACTCCCACAGAATTCCCCATGTCTCTGTAATCCATCCCTTCTCCCTGTTCTTTACCCCTTCTTGCCAATTCTTCCCATAGGCAATCACTGACCTGCTTTCTGTCACCATAGTTTAGTTTATGTTTTCCAGAATTTTATATATATGCAACTCTACAGTATGTATTCTTCATCTGGCATCGTTCACTTAGTGTAAGTGATTTATCCTATGTTGTTATGTTGGATCAATAATCTGTTCCTTTTAATTACTGAGTAGTATTCCATTGTGTGGATATACCACAGTTTGTTTATCTATTCTCCAGTTGATGAACATTTGGATTGTTTCCAGTTTGGAGCTATTACAAATAAAGCTGCTATAAACATTCATGGAAAATTCTTTGTATGCTTATGTGCTTTTATTTTTCTTGGGCAAATACCCAAGAGAGGAATGGCTGAACCACATGGTAGGTGTATGATATGGTTTGGCTCTGTGCATCCACCCAAATCTCACCTTGAATTGTAATCCCCATTATCCTCATGTGTCAAGGGTGGGGCCATGTGGAGGTAATTGGATCATGGGGGCAGTTTCCTTCATGCTGTTCTCATGATAATGAGTGAGCCTCACAAGATCTGATGGTTTTACAAGCATCTGGCATTTCTTCTGCTTGCACTCACTCCATCCTGCTGCCCTGTGAAGAAGGTTCCTGCTTCTCCACTATGATTGTAAGTTTCCTGAGACTTCCCCAGCAATGCAGAACTGCGAGTCAATGAAACCTCTTTCCTTTATAAATTACCCAGTCTCAGGTGTTTTTTCATAGCAGTGTGAGAGCTGATTAATATAGTATATGTTTAATTTTATAAGAAACCATCAAATTGTTTTCCAAAGTGGTTGTACCATTTTACAGCCTCACCA